>NC_091751.1:6321191-6632554 GCF_043380555.1 Nothobranchius furzeri | reverse complement strand
ACACTAAAACAAACCTAAACTCTCTAGGACATTCAGAAGCCAAGTTATAAGCCCACAAAGGTGTAACTGGACTACTTCTTTAAAGTGACACCAGGCCCGGTGACCTTTGGGACATGGTTTTACCCCCTATAGGAATGTGCGATCATCTTGAAACGTTCAGATCACTTACAACTCAATAGATTCTACCTTCTTGTAGCGTTTCAGCCTGATTGGACCTTGTATTCACACAAATGGACCCAGAATGATGTGAAATTGTGCTTCGTGCAACATAATTCTGGGTGCCATTTACAAACCTTAAGTGCTAATGACTCCATTCCTTTTTGTGGTTGTAGGGGCTGTTGATTGGAGTACACTAAAACAAACCTGATCTCTCTAGGACATTCAGAAGCCAAGTTATAAGCCCACAAATGTGTAACTGGACTACTTCTTTAAATTGACACCAGATCCGGTGACCTTTGGGACATGGTTTGACCCCCTTAGGAAAGTGCTATCATCATGAAACGTTCAGTTCACTTACAACTCAATAGATTCTACCTTCCTGTAACATTTCAGCCTGACTGGACCTTGTTTTCACACAAATGAACCCAGAATGATGTGAAATTGTGCTTAGTGCAGCATATTTCTGGGTGCCATTTAAAAACCATAAGTGCTAATTACTCCATTCCTTTTTGAGGTTGTAGGGGATGTTGATTGGAGTACACTAAAACAAACCTGATCTCTCTAGGACATTCAGAAGCCAAGTTATAAGCCCACAAATGTGTAACTGGACTACTCCTTTAAATTGACACCAGATCCGGTGACCTTTGGGACATGGTTTGACCCCCTTAGGAATGTGCGATCATCTTGAAACGTTCAGATCACTTACAACTCAATAGATTCTTCTTCTTGTAGCGTTTGAGCCTGATTGGACCTTAATTTCACACAAATGGACCCAGAATGATGTGAAATTGTGCTTCGTGCAACATAATTCTGGGTGCCATTTACAAACCATAAGTGCTAATGACTCCATTCCTTTTTTGTGGTTGTAGGGGCTGTTGGTTGGAGTACATTAAAACAAACCTGATCTCTCTAGGACATTCAGAAGCCAAGTTATAAGCCCACAAATGTGTAACTGGACTACTTCTTTAAATTGACACCAGATCCGGTGACCTTTGGGACATGGTTTGACCCCCTTAGGAAAGTGCTATCATCATGAAACGTTTAGATCACTTACAACTCAATAGATTCTACCTTCCTGTAACATTTCAGCCTGATTGGACCTTGTTTTCACACAAAAGAACCCAGAATGATGTGAAATTGTGCTTCGTGCAACATAATTCTGGGTGCCATTTAAAAACCATAAGTGCTAATGACTCCATTCCTTATTGTGGTTGTAGGGGCTGTTGATTGGAGTACACTAAAACAAACCTGATCTCTCTAGGACATTCAGAAGCCAAGTTATAAGCCCACAAAGGTGTAACTGGACTACTTCTTTAAAGTGACACCAGGCCCGGTGACCTTTGGGACATGGTTTGACCCCCTATAGGAATGTGCGATCATCATGAAACGTTCAGATCACTTACATCTCAATAGATTCTACCTTCTTGTAACGTTTCAGCCTGATTGGACCTTGTTTTCACACAAATGGACCCAGAATGATGTGAAATTGTGCTTCGTGCAACATAATTCTGGGTGCCATTTACAAACCATAAGTGCTAATGACTCCATTCCTTTTTGTGGTTGTAGGGGCTGTTGATTGGAGTACACTAAAACAAACCTGATCTCTCTAGGACATTCAGAAGCCAAGTTATAAGCCCACAAATATGTAACTGGACTACTCCTTTAAATTGACACCAGATCCGGTGACCTTTGGGACATGGTTTGACCCCCTTAGGAATGTGCGATCATCTTGAAACTTTCAGATCACTTACAACTCAATAGATTCTTCTTCTTGTAGCGTTTCAGCCTGATTGGACCTTGTTTTCACACAAATGGACTCAGAATGATGTGAAATTGTGCTTTGTGCAACATAATTCTGGGTGCCATTTACAAACCATAAGTGCTAATGACTCCATTCCTTTTTGTGGTTGTAGGGGCTGTTGATTGGAGTACACTAAAACAAACCCTGATCTCTCTAGGACATTCAGAAGCCAAGTTATAAGCCCACAAATGTGTAACTGGACTACTTATTTAAATTGACACCAGATCCGGTGACCTTTGGGACATGGTTTGACGCCCTTAGGAAAGTGCTATTATCATGAAACGTTCAGATCACTTACAACTCAATAGATTCTACCTTCCTGTAACGTTTCAGCCTGATTGGACCTTGTTTTCACACAAATGAACCCAGAATGATGTGAAATTGTGCTTCGTGCAACATAATTCTGGGTGCCATTTACAAACCATAAGTGCTAATGACTCCATTCCTTTTTGTGGTTGTAGGGGCTGTTGATTGGAGTACACAAAAACAAACCTAACCTCTCTAGGACATTCAGAAGCCAAGTTATAAGCCCACAAAGGTGTAACTGGACTACTTCTTTAAAGTGACACCAGGCCCGGTGACCTTTGGGACATGGTTTTACCCCCTATAGGAATGTGCGATCATCATGAAACGTTCAGATCACTTACAACTCAATAGATTCTACCTTCTTGTAGCGTTTCAGCCTGATTGGACCTTGTTTTCACACAAATGGACCCAGAATGATATGAAATTGTGCTTCGTGCAACATAATTCTGGGTGCCATTTACAAACCTTAAGTGCTAATGACTCCATTCCTTTTTGTGGTTGTAGGGGCTGTTGATTGGAGTACACTAAAACAAACCTGATCTCTATAGGACATTCAGAAGCCAAGTTATAAGCCCACAAATGTGTAACTGGACTACTTCTTTAAATTGACACCAGATCCGGTGACCTTTGGGACATGGTTTGACCCCCTTAGGAAAGTGCTATCATCATGAAACGTTTAGATCACTTACAACTCAATAGATTCTACCTTCCTGTAACATTTCAGCCTGATTGGACCTTGTTTTCACACAAAAGAACCCAGAATGATGTGAAATTGTGCTTCGTGCAACATAATTCTGGGTGCCATTTAAAAACCATAAGTGCTAATGACTCCATTCCTTATTGTGGTTGTAGGGGCTGTTGATTGGAGTACACTAAAACAAACCTGATCTCTCTAGGACATTCAGAAGCCAAGTTATAAGCCCACAAAGGTGTAACTGGACTACTTCTTTAAAGTGACACCAGGCCCGGTGACCTTTGGGACATGGTTTGACCCCCTATAGGAATGTGCGATCATCATGAAACGTTCAGATCACTTACATCTCAATAGATTCTACCTTCTTGTAACGTTTCAGCCTGATTGGACCTTGTTTTCACACAAATGGACCCAGAATTATGTGAAATTGTGCTTCGTGCAACATAATTCTGGGTGCCATTTACAAACCATAAGTGCTAATGACTCCATTCCTTTTTTGTGGTTGTAGGGGCTGTTGGTTGGAGTACATTAAAACAAACCTGATCTCTCTAGGACATTCAGAAGCCAAGTTATAAGCCCACAAATGTGTAACTGGACTACTTCTTTAAATTGACACCAGATCCGGTGACCTTTGGGACATGGTTTGACCCCCTTAGGAAAGTCCTATCATCATGAAACGTTCAGATCACTTACAACTCAATAGATTCTACCTTCCTGTAACGTTTCAATCTGATTGGACCTTGTTTTCACACAAATGAACCCAGAATGATGTGAAATTGTGCTTCGTGCAACATAATTCTGGGTGCCATTTACAAACCATAAGTGCTAATGACTCCATTCCTTTTTGTGGTTGTAGGGGCTGTTGATTGGAGTACACTAAAACAAACCTGATCTCTCTAGGACATTCAGAAGCCAAGTTATAAGCCCACAAATGTGTAACTGGACTACTTCTTTAAATTGACACCAGATCCGGTGACCTTTGGGACATGGTTTGACCCCCTTAGGAAAGTGCTATCATCATGAAACGTTCAGATCACTTACAACTAAATAGATTCTACCTTCCTGTAACGTTTCAGCCTGATTGGACCTTTTTTTCACACAAATGAACCCAGAATGATGTGAAATTGTGCTTCGTGCAACATAATTCTGGGTGCCATTTACAAACCATAAGTGCTAATGACTCCATTCCTTTTTGTGGTTGTAGGGGCTGTTGGTTGGAGTACATTAAAACAAACCTGATCTCTCTAGGACATTCAAAAGCCAAGTTATAAGCCCACAAATGTGTAACTGGACTACTTCTTTAAATTGACACCAGATCCGGTGACCTTTGGGACATGGTTTGACCCCCTTAGGAAAGTGCTATCATCATGAAACGTTCAGATCACTTACAACTCAATAGATTCTACCTTCCTGTAACATTTCAGCCTGATTGGACCTTGTTTTCACACAAATGAACCCAGAATGATGTGAAATTGTGCTTCGTGCAACATAATTCTGGGTGCCATTTAAAAACCATAAGTGCTAATGACTCCATTCCTTTTTGTGGTTGTAGGGGCTGTTGATTGGAGAACACTAAAACAAACCTAAACTCTCTAGGACATTCAGAAGCCAAGTTATAAGCCCACAAAGGTGTAACTGGACTACTTCTTTAAAGTGACACCAGGCCCGGTGACCTTTGGGACATGGTTTTACCCCCTATAGGAATGTGCGATCATCTTGAAACGTTCAGATCACTTACAACTCAATAGATTCTACCTTCTTGTAGCGTTTCAGCCTGATTGGACCTTGGATTCACACAAATGGACCCAGAATGATGTGAAATTGTGCTTCGTGCAACATAATTCTGGGTGCAATTTACAAACCTTAAGTGCTAATGACTCCATTCCTTTTTGTGGTTGTAGGGGCTGTTGATTGGAGTACACTAAAACAAACCTGATCTCTCTAGGACATTCAGAAGCCAAGTTATAAGCCCACAAATGTGTAACTGGACTACTTCTTTAAATTGACACCAGATCCGGTGACCTTTGGGACATGGTTTGACCCCCTTAGGAAAGTGCTATCATCATGAAACGTTCAGTTCACTTACAACTCAATAGATTCTACCTTCCTGTAACATTTCAGCCTGATTGGACCTTGTTTTCACACAAATGAACCCAGAATGATGTGAAATTGTGCTTAGTGCAGCATATTTCTGGGTGCCATTTAAAAACCATAAGTGCTAATTACTCCATTCCTTTTTGAGGTTGTAGGGGATGTTGATTGGAGTACACTAAAACAAACCTGATCTCTCTAGGACATTCAGAAGCCAAGTTATAAGCCCACAAATGTGTAACTGGACTACTCCTTTAAATTGACACCAGATCCGGTGACCTTTGGGACATGGTTTGACCCCCTTAGGAATGTGCGATCATCTTGAAACGTTCGGATCACTTACAACTCAATAGATTCTTCTTCTTGTAGCGTTTCAGCCTGATTGGACCTTGTTTTCACACAAATGAACCCAGAATGATGTGAAATTGTTCTTCGTGCAACATAATTCTGGGTGCCATTTACAAACCATAAGTGCTAATGACTCCATTCCTTATTGTGATTGTAGGGGCTGTTGAATGGAGTACACTAAAACAAACCTTATCTCTCTAGGACATTCAGAAGCCAAGTTATAAGCCCACAAATGTGTAACTGGACTACTTCTTTAAATTGACACCAGATCCGGTGACCTTTGGGACATGGTTTGACCCCCTTAGGAAAGTCCTATCATCATGAAACACTCAGATCACTTACAACTCAATAGATTCTACCTTCCTGTAACGTTTCAATCTGATTGGACCTTGTTTTCACACAAATGAACCCAGAATGATGTGAAATTGTGCTTCGTGCAACATAATTCTGGGTGCCATTTACAAACCATAAGTGCTAATGACTCCATTCCTTTTTGTGGTTGTAGGGGCTGTTGATTGGAGTACACTAAAACAAACCTGATCTCTCTAGAACATTCAGAAGCCAAGTTATAAGCCCACAAATGTGTAACTGGACTACTTCTTTAAATTGACACCAGATCCGGTGACCTTTGGGACATGGTTTGACCCCCTTAGGAAAGTGCTATCATCATGAAACGTTCAGATCACTTACAACTAAATAGATTCTACCTTCCTGTAACGTTTCAATCTGATTGGACCTTGTTTTCACACAAATGAACCCAGAATGATGTGAAATTGTGCTTCGTGCAACATAATTCTGGGTGCCATTTACAAACCATAAGTGCTAATGACTCCATTCCTTTTTGTGGTTGTAGGGGCTGTTGGTTGGAGTACATTAAAACAAACCTGATCTCTCTAGGACATTCAGAAGCCAAGTTATAAGCCCACAAATGTGTAACTGGACTACTTCTTTAAATTGACACCAGATCCGGTGACCTTTGGGACATGGTTTGACCCCCTTAGGAAAGTGCTATCATCATGAAACGTTTAGATCACTTACAACTCAATAGATTCTACCTTCCTGTAACATTTCAGCCTGATTGGACCTTGTTTTCACACAAAAGAACCCAGAATGATGTGAAATTGTGCTTCGTGCAACATAATTCTGGGTGCCATTTAAAAACCATAAGTGCTAATGACTCCATTACTTATTGTGGTTGTAGGGGCTGTTGATTGGAGTACACTAAAACAAACCTGATCTCTCTAGGACATTCAGAAGCCAAGTTATAAGCCCACAAAGGTGTAACTGGACTACTTCTTTAAAGTGACACCAGGCCCGGTGACCTTTGGGACATGGTTTGACCCCCTATAGGAATGTGCGATCATCATGAAACGTTCAGATCACTTACATCTCAATAGATTCTACCTTCTTGTAACGTTTCAGCCTGATTGGACCTTGTTTTCACACAAATGGACTCAGAATGATGTGAAATTGTGCTTCGTGCAACATAATTCTGGGTGCCATTTACAAACCATAAGTGCTAATGACTCCATTCCTTTTTGTGGTTGTAGGGGCTGTTGATTGGAGTACACTAAAACAAACCTGATCTCTCTAGGACATTCAGAAGCCAAGTTATAAGCCCACAAATGTGTAACTGGACTACTTATTTAAATTGACACCAGATCCGGTGACCTTTGGGACATGGTTTGACCCCCTTAGGAAAGTGCTATTATCATGAAACGTTCAGATCACTTACAACTCAATAGATTCTACCTTCCTGTAACGTTTCAGCCTGATTGGACCTTGTTTTCACACAAATGAACCCAGAATGATGTGAAATTGTGCTTCATGCAACATAATTCTGGGTGCCATTTACAAACCATAAGTGCTAATGACTCCATTCCTTTTTGTGGTTGTAGGGGCTGTTGATTGGAGTACACAAAAACAAACCTAACCTCTCTAGGACATTCAGAAGCCAAGTTATAAGCCCACAAAGGTGTAACTGGACTACTTCTTTAAAGTGACACCAGGCCCGGTGACCTTTGGGACATGGTTTTACCCCCTATAGGAATGTGCGATCATCATGAAACGTTCAGATCACTTACAACTCAATAGATTCTACCTTCTTGTAGCGTTTCAGCCTGATTGGACCTTGTTTTCACACAAATGGACCCAGAATGATATGAAATTGTGCTTCGTGCAACATAATTCTGGGTGCCATTTACAAACCTTAAGTGCTAATGACTCCATTCCTTTTTGTGGTTGTAGGGGCTGTTGATTGGAGTACACTAAAACAAACCTGATCTCTATAGGACATTCAGAAGCCAAGTTATAAGCCCACAAATGTGTAACTGGACTACTTCTTTAAATTGACACCAGATCCGGTGACCTTTGGGACATGGTTTGACCCCCTTAGGAAAGTGCTATCATCATGAAACGTTTAGATCACTTACAACTCAATAGATTCTACCTTCCTGTAACATTTCAGCCTGATTGGACCTTGTTTTCACACAAAAGAACCCAGAATGATGTGAAATTGTGCTTCGTGCAACATAATTCTGGGTGCCATTTAAAAACCATAAGTGCTAATGACTCCATTCCTTATTGTGGTTGTAGGGGCTGTTGATTGGAGTACACTAAAACAAACCTGATCTCTCTAGGACATTCAGAAGCCAAGTTATAAGCCCACAAAGGTGTAACTGGACTACTTCTTTAAAGTGACACCAGGCCCGGTGACCTTTGGGACATGGTTTGACCCCCTATAGGAATGTGCGATCATCATGAAACGTTCAGATCACTTACATCTCAATAGATTCTACCTTCTTGTAACGTTTCAGCCTGATTGGACCTTGTTTTCACACAAATGGACCCAGAATTATGTGAAATTGTGCTTCGTGCAACATAATTCTGGGTGCCATTTACAAACCATAAGTGCTAATGACTCCATTCCTTTTTGTGGTTGTAGGGGCTGTTGATTGGAGTACACTAAAACAAACCTGATCTCTCTAGGACATTCAGAAGCCAAGTTATAAGCCCACAAATGTGTAACTGGACTACTTCTTTAAATTGACACCAGATCCGGTGACCTTTGGGACATGGTTTGACCCCCTTAGGAAAGTGCTATCATCATGAAACGTTCAGATCACTTACAACTAAATAGATTCTACCTTCCTGTAACGTTTCAGCCTGATTGGACCTTTTTTTCACACAAATGAACCCAGAATGATGTGAAATTGTGCTTCGTGCAACATAATTCTGGGTGCCATTTACAAACCATAAGTGCTAATGACTCCATTCCTTTTTGTGGTTGTAGGGGCTGTTGGTTGGAGTACATTAAAACAAACCTGATCTCTCTAGGACATTCAAAAGCCAAGTTATAAGCCCACAAATGTGTAACTGGACTACTTCTTTAAATTGACACCAGATCCGGTGACCTTTGGGACATGGTTTGACCCCCTTAGGAAAGTGCTATCATCATGAAACGTTCAGATCACTTACAACTCAATAGATTCTACCTTCCTGTAACATTTCAGCCTGATTGGACCTTGTTTTCACACAAATGAACCCAGAATGATGTGAAATTGTGCTTCGTGCAACATAATTCTGGGTGCCATTTAAAAACCATAAGTGCTAATGACTCCATTCCTTTTTGTGGTTGTAGGGGCTGTTGATTGGAGAACACTAAAACAAACCTAAACTCTCTAGGACATTCAGAAGCCAAGTTATAAGCCCACAAAGGTGTAACTGGACTACTTCTTTAAAGTGACACCAGGCCCGGTGACCTTTGGGACATGGTTTTACCCCCTATAGGAATGTGCGATCATCTTGAAACGTTCAGATCACTTACAACTCAATAGATTCTACCTTCTTGTAGCGTTTCAGCCTGATTGGACCTTGTATTCACACAAATGGACCCAGAATGATGTGAAATTGTGCTTCGTGCAACATAATTCTGGGTGCCATTTACAAACCTTAAGTGCTAATGACTCCATTCCTTTTTGTGGTTGTAGGGGCTGTTGATTGGAGTACACTAAAACAAACCTGATCTCTCTAGGACATTCAGAAGCCAAGTTATAAGCCCACAAATGTGTAACTGGACTACTTCTTTAAATTGACACCAGATCCGGTGACCTTTGGGACATGGTTTGACCCCCTTAGGAAAGTGCTATGATCATGAAACGTTCAGTTCACTTACAACTCAATAGATTCTACCTTCCTGTAACATTTCAGCCTGATTGGACCTTGTTTTCACACAAATGAACCCAGAATGATGTGAAATTGTGCTTAGTGCAGCATATTTCTGGGTGCCATTTAAAAACCATAAGTGCTAATTACTCCATTCCTTTTTGAGGTTGTAGGGGATGTTGATTGGAGTACACTAAAACAAACCTGATTTCTCTAGGACATTCAGAAGCCAAGTTATAAGCCCACAAATGTGTAACTGGACTACTCCTTTAAATTGACACCAGATCCGGTGACCTTTGGGACATGGTTTGACCCCCTTAGGAATGTGCGATCATCTTGAAACGTTCGGATCACTTACAACTCAATAGATTCTTCTTCTTGTAGCGTTTCAGCCTGATTGGACCTTAATTTCACACAAATGGACCCAGAATGATGTGAAATTGTGCTTCGTGCAACATAATTCTGGGTGCCATTTACAAACCATAAGTGCTAATGACTCCATTCCTTTTTTGTGGTTGTAGGGGCTGTTGGTTGGAGTACATTAAAACAAACCTGATCTCTCTAGGACATTCAGAAGCCAAGTTATAAGCCCACAAATGTGTAACTGGACTACTTCTTTAAATTGACACCAGATCCGGTGACCTTTGGGACATGGTTTGACCCCCTTAGGAAAGTGCTATCATCATGAAACGTTCAGATCACTTACAACTCAATAGAATCTACCTTCTTGTCACGTTTCAGCCTGATTGGACCTTGTTTTCACACAAATGAACCCAGAATGATGTGAAATTGTTCTTCGTGCAACATAATTCTGGGTGCTATTTACAAACCATAAGTGCTAATGACTCCATTCCTTATTGTGATTGTAGGGGCTGTTGAATGGAGTACACTAAAACAAACCTTATCTCTCTAGGACATTCAGAAGCCAAGTTATAAGCCCACAAATGTGTAACTGGACTACTTCTTTAAATTGACACCAGATCCGGTGACCTTTGGGACATGGTTTTACCCCCTTAGGAAAGTCCTATCATCATGAAACACTCAGATCACTTACAACTCAATAGATTCTACCTTCCTGTAACGTTTCAATCTGATTGGACCTTGTTTTCACACAAATGAACCCAGAATTATGTGAAATTGTGCTTCGTGTAACATAATTCTGGGTGCCATTTACAAACCATAAGTGCTAATGACTCCATTCCTTTTTGTGGTTGTAGGGGCTGTTGATTGGAGTACACTAAAACAAACCTGATCTCTCTAGGACATTCAGAAGCCAAGTTATAAGCCCACAAATGTGTAACTGGACTACTTCTTTAAATTGACACCAGATCTGGTGACCTTTGGGACATGGTTTGACCCCCTTAGGAAAGTGCTATCATCATGAAACGTTCAGATCACTTACAACTAAATAGATTCTACCTTCCTGTAACGTTTCAATCTGATTGGACCTTGTTTTCACACAAATGAACCCAGAATGATGTGAAATTGTGCTTCGTGCAACATAATTCTGGGTGCCATTTACAAACCATAAGTGCTAATGACTCCATTCCTTTTTGTGGTTGTAGGGGCTGTTGATTGGAGTACACTAAAACAAACCTGATCTCTCTAGGACATTCAGAAGCCAAGTTATAAGCCCACAAATGTGTAACTGGACTACTTCTTTAAATTGACACCAGATCCGGTGACCTTTGGGACATGGTTTGACCCCCTTAGGAAAGTGCTATCATCATGAAACGTTCAGATCACTTACAACTCAATAGATTCTACCTTCTTGTCACGTTTCAGCCTGATTGGACCTTGTTTTCACACAAATGAACCCAGAATGATGTGAAATTGTTCTTCGTGCAACATAATTCTGGGTGCCATTTACAAACCATAAGTGCTAATGACTCCATTCCTTATTGTGATTGTAGGGGCTGTTGAATGGAGTACACTAAAACAAACCTTATCTCTCTAGGACATTCAGAAGCCAAGTTATAAGCCCACAAATGTGTAACTGGACTACTTCTTTAAATTGACACCAGATCCGGTGACCTTTGGGACATGGTTTGACCCCCTTAGGAAAGTCCTATCATCATGAAACACTCAGATCACTTACAACTCAATAGATTCTACCTTCCTGTAACGTTTCAATCTCATTGGACCTTGTTTTCACACAAATGAACCCAGAATGATGTGAAATTGTGCTTCGTGCAACATAATTCTGGGTGCCATTTACAAACCATAAGTGCTAATGACTCCATTCCTTTTTGTGGTTGTAGGGGCTGTTGATTGGAGTACACTAAAACAAACCTGATCTCTCTAGGACATTCAGAAGCCAAGTTATAAGCCCACAAATGTGTAACTGGACTACTTCTTTAAATTGACACCAGATCTGGTGACCTTTGGGACATGGTTTGACCCCCTTAGGAAAGTGCTATCATCATGAAACGTTCAGATCACTTACAACTAAATAGATTCTACCTTCCTGTAACGTTTCAATCTGATTGGACCTTGTTTTCACACAAATGAACCCAGAATGATGTGAAATTGTGCTTCGTGCAACATAATTCTGGGTGCCATTTACAAACCATAAGTGCTAATGACTCCATTCCTTTTTGTGGTTGTAGGGGCTGTTGATTGGAGTACACTAAAACAAACCTGATCTCTCTAGGACATTCAGAAGCCAAGTTATAAGCCCACAAATGTGTAACTGGACTACTTCTTTAAATTGACACCAGATCCGGTGACCTTTGGGACATGGTTTGACCCCCTTAGGAAAGTGCTATCATCATGAAACGTTCAGATCACTTACAACTAAATAGATTCTACCTTCCTGTAACGTTTCAGCCTGATTGGACCTTTTTTTCACACAAATGAACCCAGAATGATGTGAAATTGTGCTTCGTGCAACATAATTCTGGGTGCCATTTAAAAACCATAAGTGCTAATGACTCCATTCCTTTTTGTGGTTGTAGGGGCTGTTGGTTGGAGTACATTAAAACAAACCTGATCTCTCTAGGACATTCAAAAGCCAAGTTATAAGCCCACAAATGTGTAACTGGACTACTTCTTTAAATTGACACCAGATCCGGTGACCTTTGGGACATGGTTTGACCCCCTTAGGAAAGTGCAATCATCATGAAACGTTCAGATCACTTACAACTCAATAGATTCTACCTTCCTGTAACATTTCAGCCTGATTGGACCTTGTTTTCACACAAATGAACCCAGAATGATGTGAAATTGTGCTTCGTGCAACATAATTCTGGGTGCCATTTAAAAACCATAAGTGCTAATGACTCCATTCCTTTTTGTGGTTGTAGGGGCTGTTGATTGGAGAACACAAAAACAAACCTAAACTCTCTAGGACATTCAGAAGCCAAGTTATAAGCCCACAAAGGTGTAACTGGACTACTTCTTTAAAGTGACACCAGGCCCGGTGACCTTTGGGACATGGTTTTACCCCCTATAGGAATGTGCGATCATCATGAAACGTTCAGATCACTTACAACTCAATAGATTCTACCTTCTTGTAGCGTTTCAGCCTGATTGGACCTTGTTTTCACACAAATGGACCCAGAATGATATGAAATTGTGCTTCGTGCAACATAATTCTGGGTGCCATTTACAAACCTTAAGTGCTAATGACTCCATTCCTTTTTGTGGTTGTAGGGGCTGTTGATTGGAGTACACTAAAACAAACCTGATCTCTATAGGACATTCAGAAGCCAAGTTATAAGCCCACAAATGTGTAACTGGACTACTTCTTTAAATTGACACCAGATCCGGTGACCTTTGGGACATGGTTTGACCCCCTTAGGAAAGTGCTATCATCATGAAACGTTTAGATCACTTACAACTCAATAGATTCTATCTTCCTGTAACATTTCAGCCTGATTGGACCTTGTTTTCACACAAAAGAACCCAGAATGATGTGAAATTGTGCTTCGTGCAACATAATTCTGGGTGCCATTTAAAAACCATAAGTGCTAATGACTCCATTCCTTATTGTGGTTGTAGGGGCTGTTGATTGGAGTACACTAAAACAAACCTGATCTCTCTAGGACATTCAGAAGCCAAGTTATAAGCCCACAAAGGTGTAACTGGACTACTTCTTTAAAGTGACACCAGGCCCGGTGACCTTTGGGACATGGTTTGACCCCCTATAGGAATGTGCGATCATCATGAAACGTTCAGATCACTTACATCTCAATAGATTCTACCTTCTTGTAACGTTTCAGCCTGATTGGACCTTGTTTTCACACAAATGGACCCAGAATTATGTGAAATTGTGCTTCGTGCAACATAATTCTGGGTGCCATTTACAAACCATAAGTGCTAATGACTCCATTCCTTTTTTGTGGTTGTAGGGGCTGTTGGTTGGAGTACATTAAAACAAACCTGATCTCTCTAGGACATTCAGAAGCCAAGTTATAAGCCCACAAATGTGTAACTGGACTACTTCTTTAAATTGACACCAGATCCGGTGACCTTTGGGACATGGTTTGACCCCCTTAGGAAAGTCCTATCATCATGAAACGTTCAGATCACTTACAACTCAATAGATTCTACCTTCCTGTAACGTTTCAATCTGATTGGACCTTGTTTTCACACAAATGAACCCAGAATGATGTGAAATTGTGCTTCGTGCAACATAATTCTGGGTGCCATTTACAAACCATAAGTGCTAATGACTCCATTCCTTTTTGTGGTTGTAGGGGCTGTTGATTGGAGTACACTAAAACAAACCTGATCTCTCTAGGACATTCAGAAGCCAAGTTATAAGCCCACAAATGTGTAACTGGACTACTTCTTTAAATTGACACCAGATCCGGTGACCTTTGGGACATGGTTTGACCCCCTTAGGAAAGTGCTATCATCATGAAACGTTCAGATCACTTACAACTAAATAGATTCTACCTTCCTGTAATGTTTCAGCCTGATTGGACCTTTTTTTCACACAAATGAACCCAGAATGATGTGAAATTGTGCTTCGTGCAACATAATTCTGGGTGCCATTTACAAACCATAAGTGCTAATGACTCCATTCCTTTTTGTGGTTGTAGGGGCTGTTGGTTGGAGTACATTAAAACAAACCTGATCTCTCTAGGACATTCAAAAGCCAAGTTATAAGCCCACAAATGTGTAACTGGACTACTTCTTTAAATTGACACCAGATCCGGTGACCTTTGGGACATGGTTTGACCCCCTTAGGAAAGTGCTATCATCATGAAACGTTCAGATCACTTACAACTCAATAGATTCTACCTTCCTGTAACATTTCAGCCTGATTGGACCTTGTTTTCACACAAATGAACCCAGAATGATGTGAAATTGTGCTTCGTGCAACATAATTCTGGGTGCCATTTAAAAACCATAAGTGCTAAATACTCCATTCCTTTTTGTGGTTGTAGGGGCTGTTGATTGGAGAACACTAAAACAAACCTAAACTCTCTAGGACATTCAGAAGCCAAGTTATAAGCCCACAAAGGTGTAAGTGGACTACTTCTTTAAAGTGACACCAGGCCCGGTGACCTTTGGGACATGGTTTTACCCCCTATAGGAATGTGCGATCATCTTGAAACGTTCAGATCACTTACAACTCAATAGATTCTACCTTCTTGTAGCGTTTCAGCCTGATTGGACCTTGTATTCACACAAATGGACCCAGAATGATGTGAAATTGTGCTTCGTGCAACATAATTCTGGGTGCCATTTACAAACCTTAAGTGCTATTGACTCCATTCCTTTTTGTGGTTGTAGGGGCTGTTGATTGGAGTACACTAAAACAAACCTGATCTCTCTAGGACATTCAGAAGCCAAGTTATAAGCCCACAAATGTGTAACTGGACTACTTCTTTAAATTGACACCAGATCCGGTGACCTTTGGGACATGGTTTGACCCCCTTAGGAAAGTGCTATCATCATGAAACGTTCAGTTCACTTACAACTCAATAGATTCTACCTTCCTGTAACATTTCAGCCTGATTGGACCTTGTTTTCACACAAATGAACCCAGAATGATGTGAAATTGTGCTTAGTGCAGCATATTTCTGGGTGCCATTTAAAAACCATAAGTGCTAATTACTCCATTCCTTTTTGAGGTTGTAGGGGATGTTGATTGGAGTACACTAAAACAAACCTGATCTCTCTAGGACATTCAGAAGCCAAGTTATAAGCCCACAAATGTGTAACTGGACTACTCCTTTAAATTGACACCAGATCCGGTGACCTTTGGGACATGGTTTGACCCCCTTAGGAATGTGCGATCATCTTGAAACGTTCGGATCACTTACAACTCAATAGATTCTTCTTCTTGTAGCGTTTCAGCCTGATTGGACCTTAATTTCACACAAATGGACCCAGAATGATGTGAAATTGTGCTTCGTGCAACATAATTCTGGGTGCCATTTACAAACCATAAGTGCTAATGACTCCATTCCTTTTTTGTGGTTGTAGGGGCTGTTGGTTGGAGTACATTAAAACAAACCTGATCTCTCTAGGACATTCAGAAGCCAAGTTATAAGCCCACAAATGTGTAACTGGACTACTTCTTTAAATTGACACCAGATCCGGTGACCTTTGGGACATGGTTTGACCCCCTTAGGAAAGTGCTATCATCATGAAACGTTCAGATCACTTACAACTCAATAGATTCTACCTTCTTGTCACGTTTCAGCCTGATTGGACCTTGTTTTCACACAAATGAACCCAGAATGATGTGAAATTGTTCTTCGTGCAACATAATTCTGGGTGCCATTTACAAACCATAAGTGCTAATGACTCCATTCCTTATTGTGATTGTAGGGGCTGTTGAATGGAGTACACTAAAACAAACCTTATCTCTCTAGGACATTCAGAAGCCAAGTTATAAGCCCACAAATGTGTAACTGGACTACTTCTTTAAATTGACACCAGATCCGGTGACCTTTGGGACATGGTTTGACCCCCTTAGGAAAGTCCTATCATCATGAAACACTCAGATCACTTACAACTCAATAGATTCTACCTTCCTGTAACGTTTCAATCTGATTGGACCTTGTTTTCACACAAATGAACCCAGAATGATGTGAAATTGTGCTTCGTGCAACATAATTCTGGGTGCCATTTACAAACCATAAGTGCTAATGACTCCATTCCTTTTTGTGGTTGTAGGGGCTGTTGATTGGAGTACACTAAAACAAACCTGATCTCTCTAGGACATTCAGAAGCCAAGTTATAAGCCCACAAATGTGTAACTGGACTACTTCTTTAAATTGACACCAGATCCGGTGACCTTTGGGACATGGTTTGACCCCCTTAGGAAAGTGCTATCATCATGAAACGTTCAGATCACTTACAACTAAATAGATTCTACCTTCCTGTAACGTTTCAATCTGATTGGACCTTGTTTTCACACAAATGAACCCAGAATGATGTGAAATTGTGCTTCGTGCAACATAATTCTGGGTGCCATTTACAAACCATAAGTGCTAATGACTCCATTCCTTTTTGTGGTTGTAGGGGCTGTTGATTGGAGTACACTAAAACAAACCTGATCTCTCTAGGACATTCAGAAGCCAAGTTATAAGCCCACAAATGTGTAACTGGACTACTTCTTTAAATTGACACCAGATCCGGTGACCTTTGGGACATGGTTTGACCCCCTTAGGAAAGTGCTATCATCATGAAACGTTCAGATCACTTACAACTAAATAGATTCTACCTTCCTGTAACGTTTCAGCCTGATTGGACCTTTTTTTCACACAAATGAACCCAGAATGATGTGAAATTGTGCTTCGTGCAACATAATTCTGGGTGCCATTTAAAAACCATAAGTGCTAATGACTCCATTCCTTTTTGTGGTTGTACGGGCTGTTGGTTGGAGTACATTAAAACAAACCTGATCTCTCTAGGACATTCAAAAGCCAAGTTATAAGCCCACAAATGTGTAACTGGACTACTTCTTTAAATTGACACCAGATCCGGTGACCTTTGGGACATGGTTTGACCCCCTTAGGAAAGTGCAATCATCATGAAACGTTCAGATCACTTACAACTCAATAGATTCTACCTTCCTGTAACATTTCAGCCTGATTGGACCTTGTTTTCACACAAATGAACCCAGAATGATGTGAAATTGTGCTTCGTGCAACATAATTCTGGGTGCCATTTAAAAACCATAAGTGCTAATGACTCCATTCCTTTTTGTGGTTGTAGGGGCTGTTGATTGGAGAACACTAAAACAAACCTAAACTCTCTAGGACATTCAGAAGCCAAGTTATAAGCCCACAAAGGTGTAACTGGACTACTTCTTTAAAGTGACACCAGGCCCGGTGACCTTTGGGACATGGTTTTACCCCCTATAGGAATGTGTGATCATCTTGAAACGTTCAGATCACTTACAACTCAATAGATTCTACCTTCTTGTAGCGTTTCAGCCTGATTGGACCTTGTATTCACACAAATGGACCCAGAATGATGTGAAATTGTGCTTCGTGCAACATAATTCTGGGTGCCATTTACAAACCTTAAGTGCTAATGACTCCATTCCTTTTTGTGGTTGTAGGGGCTGTTGATTGGAGTACACTAAAACAAACCTGATCTCTCTAGGACATTCAGAAGCCAAGTTATAAGCCCACAAATGTGTAACTGGACTACTTCTTTAAATTGACACCAGATCCGGTGACCTTTGGGACATGGTTTGACCCCCTTAGGAAAGTGCTATCATCATGAAACGTTCAGTTCACTTACAACTCAATAGATTCTACCTTCCTGTAACATTTCAGCCTGATTGGACCTTGTTTTCACACAAATGAACCCAGAATGATGTGAAATTGTGCTTAGTGCAGCATATTTCTGGGTGCCATTTAAAAACCATAAGTGCTAATTACTCCATTCCTTTTTGAGGTTGTAGGGGATGTTGAATGGAGTACACTAAAACAAACCTGATCTCTCTAGGACATTCAGAAGCCAAGTTATAAGCCCACAAATGTGTAACTGGACTACTCCTTTAAATTGACACCAGATCCGGTGACCTTTGGGACATGGTTTGACCCCCTTAGGAATGTGCGATCATCTTGAAACGTTCAGATCACGTTACAAGAAGGTAGATTCTATTGAGATGTAAGTGAACTGAACGTTTCATGATGATCGCACATTCCTATAGGGGGTCAAACCATGTCCCAAAGGTCACCGGGCCTGGTGTCACTTTAAAGAAGTAGTCCAGTTACACCTTTGTGGGCTTATAACTTGGCTTCTGAATATCCTAGAGAGGTCAGGTTTGTTTTAGAGTACTCCAATTAACAGCCCCCTTCGTCTTCGTCTTCGTCTTCCTCCGCTTATCCGGGTCCGGGTCGCGGGGGCAGCATCCCAACTAGGGAGCCCCAGGCCGTCCTCTCCCCGGCCTTGTCCACCAGCTCCTCCGGCAGGACCCCAAGGCGTTCCCGGACCAGATTGGAGATGTAACCTCTCCAACGTGTCCTGGGTCGACCCGGGGGCCTTCTGCTGGCAGGACATGCCCGAAACACCTCCCCGGGGAGGCGTCCAGGAGGCATCCTGACCAGATGCCCAAACCACCTCAACTGGCTCCTTTCGATCCGGAGGAGCAGTGGTTCTACTCCGAGTCCCTCCTGAATGTCCGAGCTCCTCACCCTATCTCTAAGGCTGAGCCCGGCCACCCTACGGAGGAAACTCATTTCGGCCGCTTGTATCCGCGATCTCGTTCTTTCGGTCATTACCCAAAGCTCATGACCATAGGTGAGGACTGGGACGTAGATCGACCGGTAAATCGAGAGCCTGGCTTTCTGGCTCAGCTCCCTCTTCCCCACGACAGATCGGCTCAGCGTCCGCATCACTGCAGACGCCGAACCAATCCGCCTGTCGATCTCCCGATCCCTCCTACCCTCACTCGTGAACAAGACCCCGAGATACTTAAACTCCTCCACTTGAGGTAGGACCTCTCCCCCGACCCGGAGGTGGCAAGCCACCCTTTTCCGGTCGAGAACCATGGTCTCAGATTTGGAGGTGCTGATCCTCATCCCAGCCGCTTCACATTCGGCCGCGAACCTACCCAACAAGAGCTGAACGTCAGAGCTGGATGAAGCTAGGAGGACCACATCATCCGCAAAAAGCAGAGAGGAGATTCTCCTGCCACCAAACTCGACACACTCCACACCACGGCTGCGTCTAGAAATTCTGTCCATAAAAGTGATGAACAGAACCGGTGACAAAGGGCAGCCCTGGCGGAGTCCAACCCTCACTGGGAACAGGTCCGACTTACTACCGGCTATGCGGACCAAACTCACGCTCCTCTGGTAAAGGGACTGAATGGCCCTTAACAGAAAGCCACCCACCCCATACTCCTGGAGCGTCCCCCACAGGGTGCCCCTGGGGACACGGTCATAAGCCTTCTCCAAATCCACAAAGCACATGTGGATTGGTTGGGCAAACTCCCATGCCCCCTCCATCACCCTTGCAAGGGTATAGAGCTGGTCCACAGTTCCACAGCCAGGACGAAAACCACATTGCTCCTCCTCTATCTGAGATTCAACTATCGATCGGACCCTCCTCTCCAGTACCTTGGAGTAGACCTTTCCAGGGAGGCTGAGGAGTGTGATCCCCCTATAGTTGGAACACACCCTCAGGTCACCCTTCTTAAAGATGGGGACCACCACCCCGGTCTGCCACTCCCTAGGAACTGCCCCCGATGACCACGCAATGTTGTAGAGACGTGTCAACCATGACAGCCCTACAACATCCATAGCCTTGAGATACCCAGTACGAACCTCATCCGCCCCCGGGGCTCCGCCGCTGTGTAGTTGTTTGACTACCTCAGCAACTTCTGCCCCCGAGATCGGACAGTCCATCCCCAGGCCTCCCAGCTCTGGTTCCTCCTCGGAATGCGCATTGGTGGGATTGAGGAGCTCCTCAAAGTATTCCTTCCACCGTCCGACTATAGCCTCAGTTGACGTCAGCAGCTCCCCATCCCCACTGTAAACAGTGTGAGCGAGTTGCTGCCTTCCTCTCCTGAGGCGCCGGACAGTTTGCCAGAACCTCTTTGGAGCCGATCGATAGTCTTTCTCCATGGCCTCCCCAAACTCCTCCCACGCCCGAGATTTTGCCTCGGCAACTGCCACTGCTGCACCCCGCTTGGCTATCCGGTACCTGTCTGCTGCCTCCGGAGACCCACAGACCAGCCACGCCCTGTAGGCCTCCTTCTTCAGCCTGACGGCTCCCCGAACCTCTGGTGTCCACCAGCGGGTACGGGGGTTGCCACCACGACTGGCACCGGCCACCTTACGACCACACCTAGCAACAGCCGCCTCGACAATCGCAGAGTGGAACAAGGCCCACTCGGATTCAATGTCCCCCACTGCTCTCGGGACGTGGTCAAAGCTCTGCCGGAGGTGGGAGTTTAAGCCCGTCTTGACAGGTTCTTCTGCCAGGCGTTCCCAGCAGACCCTCACTATGCGTTTGGGTCTGCCAGGTCTACGCGGCATGTTCCCTTGCCATCTGATCCAACTCACCACCAGGTGGTGATCAGTTGACAGCTCCGCCCCTCTCTTCACTCGGGTGTCCAAAACATACGGCCGCAGGTCAGATGATACGACTACAAAATCTATCATCGACCTGTGACCTAGGCTGCCCTGGTACCAAGTGTACCGGTGGGCATCCTTATGTTCGAACATGGTGTTCGTTATGGCCAAACTGCGGCTTGCACAGAAGTCCAATAACAAAACACCGCTCGAGATCTGATTAGGTGGGCCGTTCCTCCCAATCACACCCCTCCAGGTCAAGCTGTCATTGCCCACGTGAGCATTGAAGTCCCCCAGCAGGACAATGGAGTCCCCTGATGGAGCACTATCTAGCACTCGTCCCAGGGACTCCAAAAAGGGTGGGTACTCTAAACTGATATTTGGCCCATAAGCACAAACAACAGTCAGGACCCGTTCCCCGACCCGAAGGCGCAAGGAAGCTACCCTCTTGTCCCCCGGGGTAAACCCCAACACACAGGCAGAGAGTCTCGGGGCTAACAAAAAGCCAACCCCAGCCCTCCGCCTCTCACCCGGAGCAACTCCAGCAAAGTAGAGTGTCCAACCCCTCTCCAGGTCTCGGGTTCCAGAGCCAATGCAATGTGTCGAGGTGAGTCCGACTATATCTAGCCAGTACCGCTCAACCTCTGCCACAAGCTCCGGCTCCTTCCCCGCCAGCGAGGTGACGTTCCATGTCCCAAAAACTAGTTTTCTTATCCGGGGATTGGACCGCCAAGGCTCCCTCCTTGGTCTGCCACCCGATTCGCATTGCACCGGACCCTTCATGTTCCTCCTAGGGTGGTGGGTCCACAGTTGGACGAGCCCATGTATCCGGTTCGGGCTGGGCCCGGCCGGGCCCCATGGGCGAAAGCCCGACCACCAGGCGCTCGCTCACGGGCCCTAACCCCAGGCCTGGCTCCAGGGTGGGACCCCGGTAACCCTCCGGGCCGGGTACTCCGACTCTTCGTTTTAACCGCCATGAAAGATCCTTTGAACCGTTCTTTGTCTCACCCTTCACCTAAGACCAATTTGTCATGGGAGACCCTACCAGGGGCACTAAGTGCCCCAGACAACATAGCTCCTAGGATCATTAGGGCACTCAAACTCCTCCACCACGATAAGGTGACGGTTCAAGGAGGAGTTAACAGCCCCCGTTACCACTCAAAGGAATGGAGTCATTAGCACTTATGGTTTTTAAATGGCACCCAGAATTATGTTGCACGAAGCACAATTTCACATCATTCTGGGTTCATTTGTGTGAAAACAAGGTCCAATCAGGCTGAAACGTTACAAGAAGGTAGAATCTATTGAGTTGTAAGTGATCTGAACGTTTCATGATGATCGCACATTCCTATAGGGGGTAAAACCATGTCCCAAAGGTCACCGGGCCTGGTGTCACTTTAAAGAAGTAGTCCAGTTACACATTTGTGGGCTTATAACTTGGCTTCTGAATGTCCTAGAGAGATCAGGTTTGTTTTAGAGTACTCCAATTAACAGCCCCCATTACCACAAAAAGGAATGGAGTCATTAGCACTTATTGTTTTTAAATGGCACCCAGAATTATGTTGCACGAAGCACAATTTCACATCATTCTGGGTTCATTTGTGTGAAAACAAGGCCCAATCAGGCTGAAACGTTACAAGAAGGTAGAATCTATTGAGTTGTAAGTGATCTGAACGTTTCATGATGATCGCACATTCCTATAGGGGGTAAAACCATGTCCCAAAGGTCACCGGGCCTGGTGTCACTTTAAAGAAGTAGTCCAGTTACACATTTGTGGGCTTATAACTTGGCTTCTGAATGTCCTAGAGAGGTCAGGTTTGTTTTAGAGTACTCCAATTAACAGCCCCCATTACCACAAAAAGGAATGGAGTCATTAGCACTTATGGTTTGTAAATGGCACCCAGAATTATGTTGCACGAAGCACAATTTCACATCATTCTGGGTCCATTTGTGTGAAAACAAGGTCCAATCAGGCTGAAACGATACAAGAAGGTAGAATCTATTGAGTTGTAAGTGATCTGAACGTTTCATGATGATCGCACATTCCTATAGGGGGTCAAACCATGACCCAAAGGTCACCAGGCCTGGTGTCACTTTAAAGAAGTAGTCCAGTTACACCTTTGTGGGCTTATAACTTGGCTTCTGAATATCCTAGAGAGGTCAGGTTTGTTTTAGAGTACTCCAATTAACAGCCCCCGTTACCACTAAAAGGAATGGAGTCATTAGCACTTATGGTTTTTAAATGGCACCCAGAATTATGATGCACGAAGCACAATTTCACATCATTCTGGGTTCATTTGTGTGAAAACAAGGTCCAATCAGGCTGAAACATTACAAGAAGGTAGAATCTATTGAGTTGTAAGAGATCTTAACAATTCATGATGATCGCACATTCCTATAGGGGGTAAAACCATGTCCCAAAGGTCACCGGGCCTGGTGTCACTTTAAAGAAGTAGTCCAGTTACACATTTGTGGGCTTATAACTTGGCTTCTGAATGTCCTAGAGAGATCAGGTTTGTTTTAGAGTACTCCAATTAACAGCCCCCATTACCACAAAAAGGAATGGAGTCATTAGCACTTATGGTTTTTAAATGGCACCCAGAATTATGTTGCACGAAGCACAATTTCACATCATTCTGGGTTCATTTGTGTGAAAACAAGGTCCAATCAGGCTGAAACGTTACAAGAAGGTAGAATCTATTGAGTTGTAAATGATCTGAACGTTTCATGATGATCTAACATTCCTATAGGGGGTAAAACCATGTCCCAAAGGTCACCGGGCCTGGTGTCACTTTAAATAAGTAGTCCAGTTACACATTTGTGGGCTTATAACTTGGCTTCTGAATGTCCTAGAGAGGTCAGGTTTGTTTTACTGTACTCCAATCAACAGCCCCTACAACCAGAAAAAGGAATGGAGTCATTAGCACTTATTGTTTGTAAATGGCACCCAGAATTATGTTGCACGAAGCACAATTCCACATCATTCTGGGTCCATTTGTGTGAAAACAAGGTCCAATCAGGCTGAAACGTTACAAGAAGGTAGAATCTATTGAGATGTAAGTGATCTGAACATTTCAAGATGATCGCACTTTCCTAAGGGGGTCAAACAATGTCCCAAAGGTCACCGGATCTGGTGTCAATTTAAAGAAGTAGTCCAGTTACACCTTTGTGGGCTTATAACTTGGCTTCTGAATGTCCTAGA
The DNA here is from genome assembly GCF_043380555.1 of Nothobranchius furzeri. Lineage (NCBI taxonomy): Eukaryota > Metazoa > Chordata > Actinopteri > Cyprinodontiformes > Nothobranchiidae > Nothobranchius > Nothobranchius furzeri. The sequence goes on along the minus strand of NC_091751.1, from coordinate 6,608,291 downwards.
GAGATCAGGTTTGTTTTAGTGTACTCCAATCAACAGCCCCTACAACCACAAAAAGGAATGGAGTCATTAGCACTTATGGTTTGTAAATGGCACCCAGAATTATGTTGCACGAAGCACAATTTCACATCATTCTGGGTCCATTTGTGTGAAAACAAGGTCCAATCAGGCTGAAACGTTACAAGAAGGTAGAATCTATTGAGTTATAAGTGATCTGAACGTTTTATGATGATCACACATTCCTATAGGGGGTCAAACCATGTCCCAAAGGTCACCGGGCCTGGTGTCACTTTAAAGAAGTAGTCCAGTTACACCTTTGTGGGCTTATAACTTGGCTTCTGAATATCCTAGAGAGGTCAGGTTTGTTTTAGAGTACTCCAATTAACAGCCCCCGTTACCACTAAAAGGAATGGAGTCATTAGCACTTATGGTTTTTAAATGGCACCCAGAATTATGTTGCACGAAGCACAATTTCACACCATTCTGGGTTCATTTGTGTGAAAACAAGGTCCAATCAGGCTGAAACGTTACAAGAAGGTAGAATCTATTGAGTTGTAAGTGATCTGAACGTTTCATGATGATCGCACAATCCTATAGGGGGTCAAACCATGTCCCAAAGGTCACCGGGCCTGGTGTCACTTTAAGGAAGTAGTCCAGTTACACATTTGTGGGCTTATAACTTGGCTTCTGAATGTCCTAGAGAGATAAGTTTTGTTTTAATGTACTCCAATCAACAGCCCTTACAACCACAAAAAGGAATGGAGTCATTAGCACTTATGGTTTGTAAATGGAACCCAGAATTATGTTGCATGAAGCACAATTTCACATCATTCTGGGTTCATTTGTGTGAAAACAAGGTCCAATCAGGCTGAAACGTTACAGGAATGTAGAATCTATTGAGTTGTAAGTGATCTGAACGTTTCATGATGATAGCACTTTCCTAAGGGGGTCAAACCATGTCCCAAATGTCACCGGATCTGGTGTCAATTTAAAGAAGTAGTCCAGTTACACATTTGTGGGCTTATAACTTGGCTTCTGAATGTCCTAGAGAGATCAGGTTTGTTTTAATGTACTCCAACCAACAGCCCCTACAACCACAAAAATGAATGGAGTCATTAGCACTTATGGTTTGTAAATGGCACCCAGAATTATGTTGCACGAAGCACAATTTCACATCATTCTGGGTCCATTTGTGTGAAAACAAGGTCCAATCAGGCTGAAACGTTACAAGAAGGTAGAATCTATTGAGTTGTAAGTGATCTGAACGTTTCATGATGATCGCACATTCCTATAGGGGGTCAAACCATGTCCCAAAGGTCACCGGGCCTGGTGTCACTTTAAAGAAGTAGTCCAATTACACCTTTGAGGGCTTATAACTTGGTTTCTGATTGTCCTAGAGATATCAGGTTTGTTTTAGTGTACTCCAATCAACAGCCCCTACAACCTCAAACAGGAATGGAGTCATTAGCACTTACAGTTTTTAAATGGCATCCAGAATTATGTTGCACGAAGCACAATTTCACATAATTCTGGGTTCATTTGTGTGAAAACAAGGTCCAATAAGGCTGAAACGTTACAAGAAGGTAGAATCTATTGAGTTGTAAGTGATCTGAATGTTTCATGATGATCGCACATTCCTATAGGGGGTAAAACCATGTCCCAAAGGTCACCGGGCCTGGTGTCACTTTAAAGAAGTAGTCCAGTTACACATTCGTGGGCTTATAACTTGGCTTCTGAATGTCCTAGAGAGATCAGTTTTTTTAATGTACTCCAATCAACAGCCCCTACAACCACAAAAAGGAATGGAGTCATTAGCACTTATGGTTTATAAATGGCACCCAGAATTATGTTGCACGAAGCACAATTTCACATCATTCTGGGTCCATTTGTGTGAAAACAAGGTCCAGTCAGGCTGAAACGTTTCAAGAAGGTAGAATCTATTGAGTTGTAAGTGATCTGAACATTTCATGATGATCGCACATTCCTATAGGGGGTCAAACCATGTCCCAAAGATCACCGGGCCTGGTGTCACTTTAAAGAAGTAGTCTAGTTACACCTTTGTGGGCTTCTAACTTGGCTTCTGAATATCCTAGAGAGGTCAGGTTTGTTTTAGAGTACTCAATTTAACAGCCCCCATTACCACTAAAAGGAATGGAGTCATTAGCACTTATGGTTTTTAAATGGCACCCAATATTATGTTGCACGAAGCATAATTTCACATCATTCTGGGTTCATTTGTGTGAAAACAAGGTCCAATCAGGCTGAAACGTTACAGGAAGGTAGAATCTATTGAGTTGTAAGTGATCTGAACGTTTCATGATGATAGCACTTTCCTAAGGGGGTCAAACCATGTCCCAAAGGTCACCGGATCTGGTGTCAATTTAAAGAAGTAGTCCAGTTACACATTTGTGGGCTTATAACTTGGCTTCTGAATGTCCTAGAGAGATCAGGTTTGTTTTAGAATACTCCAATCAACAACCCCTACAAACACAAAAAGGAATGGAGTCATTAGCACTTATGGTTTTTAAATGGCACCCAGAATTGTGTTGCTCGAAGCACAATATCACATCATTCTGGGTTCATTTGTGTGAAAACAAGGTACAATCAGGCTGAAACGTTACAGGAAGGTAGAATCTATTGAGTTGTAAGTGATCTGAACGTTTCATGATGATCGCACATTCCTATAGGGGGTCAAACCATGTCCCAAAGGTCACTGGGCCAGGTGTCACTTTAAAGAAGTAGTCCAATTACACCTTTGAGGGCTTATAACTTGGCTTCTGAATGTCCTAGAGAGATCAGGTTTGTTTTAGTGTACTCCAATCAGCCCCTACAACCTCAAAAAGGAATGGAGACATTAGCACTTATGGTTTGTAAATGGCATCTAGAATTATGTTGCACGAAGCACAATTTCACATCATTCTGGGTCCATTTGTGTGAAAACAAGGTCCAAACAGGCTGAAACGTTACAAGAAGGTAGAATCTATTGAGTTGTAAGTGATCTGAACGTTTCATGATGATCACACATTCCTATAGGGGGTCAAACCATGTCCCAAAGGTCACCGGGCCTGGTGTCACTTTAAAGAAGTAGTCCAGTTACACCTTTGTGGGCTTATAACTTGGCTTCTGAATATCCTAGAGAGGTCAGGTATTTTTTAGAGTACTCCAATTAGCAGCCCCCATTACCACTAAAAGGAATGGAGTCATTAGCACTTATGGTTTTTAAATGGCACCCATAATTATGTTGCACGAAGCACAATTTCACATCATTCTGGGTTCATTTGTGTGAAAACAAGGTCCAATCAGGCTGAAATGTTACAGTAAGGTAGAATCTATTGAGTTGTAAGTGATCTGAACGTTTCATGATGATAGCACTTTCCTAAGGGGGTCAAACCATGTCCCAAAGGTCACCGGATCTGGTGTCTATTTAAAGAAGTAGTCCAGTTACACCTTTGTGGGCTTATAACTTGGCTTCTGAATGTCCTAGAGCGATCAGGTTTGTTTTAGTATACTCCAATCAACAGCCCCTACAACCACAAAAAGGAATGGAGTCAATAGCACTTATGGTTTTTAAATGGCACCCAGAATTATGTTGCACGAAGCACAATTTCACATCATTCTGGGTTCATTTGTGTGAAAACAAGGTCCAATGAGGCTGAAACGTTACAGGAAGGTAGAATCTATTGAGTTGTAAGTTATCTGAACGTTTCAAGATGATAGCACATTCCTATAGGGGGTCAAACCATGTCCCAAAGGTCACCGGGCCTGGTGTCACTTTAAAGAAGCAGTCCAGTTACACCTTTGTGGGCTTATAACTTGGCTTCTGAATGTCCTAGAGAGGTTAGGTTTGTTTTAGTGTTCTCCAATCAACAGCCCCTACAACCACAAAAAGGAATGGAGTCATTAGCACTTATGGTTTGTAAATGGCACCAAGAATTATGTTGCACGAAGCACAATTTCACATCATTCTGGGTTCATTTGTGTGAAAACAAGGTCCAATCAGGCTGAAACGTTAGAGGAAGGTAGAATCTATTGAGTTGTAAGTGATCTGAACGTTTCATGATGATAGCACTTTCCTAAGGGGGTCAAACCATGTCCCAAAAGTCACCGGATCTGGTGTCAATTTAAAGAAGTAGTCCAGTTACACATTTGTGGGCTTATAACTTGGCTTCTGAATGTCCTAGAGAGATCAGGTTTGTTTTAATGTACTCCAATCAACAGCCCCTACAACCACAAAAAGGAATGGAGTCATTAGCACTTATGGTTTGTAAATGGCACCCAGAATTATGTTGCACGAAGCACAATTTCACATCATTCTGGGTCCATTTGTGTGAAAACAAGGTCCAATCAGGCTGAAACGCTACAAGAAGGTAGAATCTATTGAGTTGTAAGTGATCTGAACGTTTCAAGATGATCGCACATTCCTATAGGGGGTCAAACCATGTCCCAAAGGTCACAGGATCTGGTGTCAATTTAAAGAAGTAGTCCAGTTACACATTTGTGGGCTTATAACTTGGCTTCTGAATATCCTAGAGAGGTCAGGTATTTTTTAGAGTACTCCAATTAGCAGCCCCCATTACCACTAAAAGGAATGGAGTCATTAGCACTTATGGTTTTTAAATGGCACCCATAATTATGTTGCACGAAGCACAATTTCACATCATTCTGGGTTCATTTGTGTGAAAACAAGGTCCAATCAGGCTGAAATGTTACAGTAAGGTAGAATCTATTGAGTTGTAAGTGATCTGAACGTTTCATGATGATAGCACTTTCCTAAGGGGGTCAAACCATGTCCCAAAGGTCACCGGATCTGGTGTCTATTTAAAGAAGTAGTCCAGTTACACCTTTGTGGGCTTATAACTTGGCTTCTGAATGTCCTAGAGCGATCAGGTTTGTTTTAGTATACTCCAATCAACAGCCCCTACAACCACATAAAGGAATGGAGTCAATAGCACTTATGGTTTTTAAATGGCACCCAGAATTATGTTGCACGAAGCACAATTTCACATCATTCTGGGTTCATTTGTGTGAAAACAAGGTCCAATGAGGCTGAAACGTTACAGGAAGGTAGAATCTATTGAGTTGTAAGTTATCTGAACGTTTCAAGATGATAGCACATTCCTATAGGGGGTCAAACCATGTCCCAAAGGTCACCGGGCCTGGTGTCACTTTAAAGAAGCAGTCCAGTTACACCTTTGTGGGCTTATAACTTGGCTTCTGAATGTCCTAGAGAGGTTAGGTTTGTTTTAGTGTTCTCCAATCAACAGCCCCTACAACCACAAAAAGGAATGGAGTCATTAGCACTTATGGTTTGTAAATGGCACCAAGAATTATGTTGCACGAAGCACAATTTCACATCATTCTGGGTTCATTTGTGTGAAAACAAGGTCCAATCAGGCTGAAACGTTAGAGGAAGGTAGAATCTATTGAGTTGTAAGTGATCTGAACGTTTCATGATGATAGCACTTTCCTAAGGGGGTCAAACCATGTCCCAAAAGTCACCGGATCTGGTGTCAATTTAAAGAAGTAGTCCAGTTACACATTTGTGGGCTTATAACTTGGCTTCTGAATGTCCTAGAGAGATCAGGTTTGTTTTAATGTACTCCAATCAACAGCCCCTACAACCACAAAAAGGAATGGAGTCATTAGCACTTATGGTTTGTAAATGGCACCCAGAATTATGTTGCACGAAGCACAATTTCACATCATTCTGGGTCCATTTGTGTGAAAACAAGGTCCAATCAGGCTGAAACGCTACAAGAAGGTAGAATCTATTGAGTTGTAAGTGATCTGAACGTTTCAAGATGATCGCACATTCCTATAGGGGGTCAAACCATGTCCCAAAGGTCACAGGATCTGGTGTCAATTTAAAGAAGTAGTCCAGTTACACATTTGTGGGCTTATAACTTGGCTTCTGAATGTCCTAGAGAGATCAGGTTTGTTTTAATGTACTCCAACCAACAGCCCCTACAACCACAAAAAGGAATGGAGTCATTAACACTTATGGTTTTTAAATGGAACCCAGAATTATGTTGCACGAAGCACAATTTCACATCATTCTGGGTTCATTTGTGTGAAAACAAGGTCCAATGAGGCTGAAACGTTACAGGAAGGTAGAATCTATTGAGTTGTAAGTGATCTGAACGTTTCAAGATGATCGCACATTCCTATAGGGGGTCAAACCATGTCCCAAAGGTCACCGGGCCTGGTGTCACTTTAAAGAAGCAGTCCAGTTACACCTTTGTGGGCTTATAACTTGGCTTCTGAATGTCCTAGAGAGGTTAGGTTTGTTTTAGTGTTCTCCAATCAACAGCCCCTACAACCACAAAAAGGAATGGAGTCATTAGCACTTATGGTTTGTAAATGGCACCCAGAATTATGTTGCACGAAGCACAATTTCACATCATTCTGGGTTCATTTGTGTGAAAACAAGGTCCAATCAGGCTGAAACGTTAGATGAAGGTAGAATCTATTGAGTTGTAAGTGATCTGAACGTTTCATGATGATAGCACTTTCCTAAGGGGGTCAAACCATGTCCCAAAGGTCACAGGATCTGGTGTCAATTTAAAGAAGTAGTCCAGTTACACATTTGTGGGCTTATAACTTGGCTTCTGAATGTCCTAGAGAGATCAGGTTTGTTTTAATGTACTCCAACCAACAGCCCCTACAACCACAAAAAGGAATGGAGTCATTAGCACTTATGGTTTGTAAATGGCACCCAGAATTATGCTGCACTAAGCACAAATTCACATCATTCTGGGTTCATTTGTGTGAAAACAAGGTCCAATCAGGCTGAAACGTTACAAGAAGGTAGAATCTATTGAGTTGTAAGTGATCTGAACGTTTCATGACGATCGCACATTCCTATAGGGGGTCAAACCATGTCCCAAAGGTCACCGGGCCTTGTGTCACTTTAAAGAAGTAGTCCATTTACACCTTTGAGGGCTTATAACTTGGCTTCTGAATGTCCTAGAGAGATCAGGTTTGTTTTAGTGTACTCCAATCAACAGCCCCTACAACCTCAAAAAGGAATGGAGTCATTAGCACTTATGGTTTTTAGATGGCACCCAGAATTATGTTGCACGAAGCACAATTTCACATCATTCTGGGTTCATTTGTGTGAAAACAAGGTCCAATCAGGCTGAAATGTTACAGGAAGGTAGAATCTATTGAGTTGTAAGTGATCTGAACGTTTCATGATGATCGCACATTCCTATAGGGGGTCAAACCATGTCCCAAAGGTCACCGGATCTGGTGTCAATTTAAAGAAGTAGTCCAGTTACACATGTGTGGGCTTATAACTTGGCTTCTGAATGTCCTAGAGAGATCAGGTTTGTTTTAGTATACTTCAATAAACAGCCCCTACAACCACAAAAAGGAATGGAGTCATTAGCACTTATGGTTTTTAAATGGCACCCAGAATTATGTTGCACGAAGCACAATTTCACATCATTCTGGGTTCATTTGTTTGAAAACAAGAACCAATCAGTCTGAAACGTTACAGGAAGGTAGAATCTATTGAGTTGTACGTGATCTGAACGTTTCATGATGATAGCGCTTTCCTAAGGGGGTCAAACCATGTCCCAAAGGTCACCGGATCTGGTGTCAATTTAAAGAAGTAGTCCAGTTACACATTTGTGGGCTTATAACTTGGCTTCTGAATGTCCTAGAGCAATCAGGTTTGTTTTAGTGTACTCCAATCAACAGCCCCTACAACCACAAAAAGGAATGGAGTCATTAGCACTTATGGTTTTTAAATGGAACCCAGAATTATGTTGCACGAAGCACAATTTCACATCATTCTGGGTTCATTTGTGTGAAAACAAGGTCCAATCAGGCTGAAACGTTACAGGAAGGTAGAATCTATTGAGTTGTAAGTGATCTGAACGTTTCACGATGATAGCACTTTCCTAAGGGGGTCAAACCATGTCCCAAAGTTCCCCGGATCTGGTGTCAATTTAAAGAAGTAGTCCAGTTACACATTTGTGGGCTTATAACTTGGCTTCTGAATGTCCTAGACAGATCAGGTATGTGTTAGTGTACTCCAATCAACAGCCCCTACAACCACAAAAAGGAATGGAGTCATTAGAACTTATGGTTTGTAAATGGCACCCAGAATTATGTTGCACGAAGCACAATTTCACATCATTCTGGGTCCATTTGTGTGAAAACAAGGTCCAATCAGGCTGAAACGTTACAAGAAGGTAGAATCTATTGAGTTGTAATTTATCTGAACGTTTCATGATGATCGCACTTTCCTATAGGGGGTCAAACCTTGTCCCAAAGGTCACCGGGCCTGGTGTCACTTTAAAGAAGTAGTCCAGTTACACCTTTGTGGGCTTCTAACTTGGCTTCTGAATGTCCTAGAGAGGTCAGGTTTGTTTTAGTCTACTCCAATCAACAGCCCCTACAACCACAAAAAGGAATGGAGTCATTAGCACTTATGGTTTGTAGATGGCACCCAGAATTATGTTGCACGAAGCACAATTTCACATCATTCTGGGTCCATTTGTGTGAAAACAAGGTCCAATCAGGCTGAAACGTTACAGGAATGTAGAATCTATTGAGTTGTAAGTGATCTGAACGTTTCAAGATGATAGCACTTTCCTAAGGGGGTCAAACCATGTCCCAAAGGTCACCGGATATGGTGTGAATTTAAAGAAGTAGTCCAGTTACACATTTCTGGGCTTATAACTTGGCTTCTGAATGTCCTAGAGAGATCAGGTTTGTTTTAGTGTACTCCAATCAACAGCCCCTACAACCACAAAAAGGAATGGAGTCATTAGCAGGTATGGTTTGTAAATGGCAACCAGAATTATGTTGCACAAAGCACAAATTCACATCATTCTGGGTTCATTTGTGTGAAAACAAGGTCCAATCAGGCTGAAACGTTACAGGAAGGTAGAATCTATTGAGTTGTAAGTGATCTGAACGTTTCATGATGATAGCGCTTTCCTAAGGGGGTCAAACCATGTCCCAAAGGTCACCGGGCCTGGTGTCACTTTAAAGAAGTAGTCCATTTACACCTTTGAGGGCTTATAACTTGGCTTCTGGATGTCCTAGAGAGATCAGGTTTGTTTTAGTGTACTCCAATCAACAGCCCCTACAACCTCAAAAGGAATGGAGTCATTAGCACTTATGGTTTTTAAATGGCACCCAGATTTATGTTGCACGAAGCACAATTTCACATCATTCTGGGTTCATTTGTGTGAAAACAAGGTCCAATCAGGCTGAAATGTTACAGGAAGGTAGAATCTATTGAGTTGTAAGTGATCTGAACGTTTCATGATGATCGCACATTCCTATAGGGGGTCAAACCATGTCCCAAAGGTCACCGGATCTGGTGTCAATTTAAAGAAGTAGTCCAGTTACACATTTGTGGGCTTATAACTTGGCTTCTGAATGTCCTAGAGAGATCAGGTTTGTTTTAGTATACTTCAATCAACAGCCCCTACAACCACAAAAAGGAATGGAGTCATTAGCACTTATGGTTTTTAAATGGCACCCAGAATTATGTTGCACGAAGCACAATTTCACATCATTATGGGTTCATTTGTTTGAAAACAAGAACCAATCAGTCTGAAACGTTACAGGAAGGTAGAATCTATTGAGTTGTAAGTGATCTGAACGTTTCATGATGATAGCGCTTTCCTAAGGGGGTCAAACCATGTCCCAAAGGTCACCGGATCTGGTGTCAATTTAAAGAAGTAGTCCAGTTACACATTTGTGGGCTTATAACTTGGCTTCTGAATGTCCTAGAGCAATCAGGTTTGTTTTAGTGTACTCCAATCAACAGCCCCTACAACCACAAAAAGGAATGGAGTCATTAGCACTTATGGTTTTTAAATGGAACCCAGAATTATGTTGCACGAAGCACAATTTCACATCATTCTGGGTTCATTTGTATGAAAACAAGGTCCAATCAGGCTGAAACGTTACAGGAAGGTAGAATCTATTGAGTTGTAAGTGATCTGATTGTTTCACGATGATAGCACTTTCCTAAGGGGGTCAAACCATGTCCCAAAGGTCCCCGGATCTGGTGTCAATTTAAAGAAGTAGTCCAGTTACACATTTGTGGGCTTATAACTTGGCTTCTGAATGTCCTAGAGAGATCAGGTTTGTGTTAGTGTACTCCAATCAACAGCCCCTACAACCACAAAAAGGAATGGAGTCATTAGCACTTATGGTTTGTAAATGGCACCCAGAATTATGTTGCACGAAGCACAATTTCACATCATTCTGGGTCCATTTGTGTGAAAACAAGGTCCAATCAGGCTGAAACGTTACAAGAAGGTAGAATCTATTGAGTTGTAATTTATCTGAACGTTTCATGATGATCGCACTTTCCTATAGGGGGTCAAACCATGTCCCAAAGGTCACCGGGCCTGGTGTCACTTTAAAGAAGTAGTCCAGTTACACCTTTGTGGGCTTATAACTTGGCTTCTGAATGTCCTAGTGAGGTCAGGTTTGTTTTAGTCTACTCCAATCAACAGCCCCTACAACCACAAAAAGGAATGGAGTCATTAGCACTTATGGTTTGTAGATGGCACCCAGAATTAGTTTGCACGAAGCACAATTTCACATCATTCTGGGTCCATTTGTGTGAAAACAAGGTCCAATCAGGCTGAAACGTTACAGGAAGGTAGAATCTATTGAGTTGTAAGTGATCTGAACGTTTCAAGATGATAGCACTTTCCTAAGGGGGTCAAACCATGTCCCAAAGGTCACCGGATATGGTGTCAATTTAAAGAAGTAGTCCAGTTACACCTTTGTGGGCTTATAACTTGGCTTCTGAATGTCCTAGAGAGATCAGGTTTGTTTTAGTGTACTCCAATCAACAGCCCCTACAACCACAAAAAGGAATGGAGTCATTAGCAGGTATGGTTTGTAAATGGCACCCAGAATTATGTTGCACAAAGCACAAATTCACATCATTCTGGGTTCATTTGTGTGAAAACAAGGTCCAATAAGGCTGAAACGTTACAGGAAGGTAGAATCTATTGAGTTGTAAGTGATCTGAACGTTTCATGATGATAGCGCTTTCCTAAGGGGGTCAAACCATGTCCCAAAGGTCACCGGGCCTGGTGTCACTTTAAAGAAGTAGTCCAGTTACACCTTTGTGGGCTTATAACTTGGCTTCTGAATGTCCTAGAGGTCAGGTTTGTTTTATTGTACTCCAATCAACAGCCCCTACAACCACAAAAAGGAATGTAGTCATTAGCACTTATGGTTTTTAAATGGCACCCAGAATTATGTTTCACAAAGCACAAATTCACATCATTCTGGGTTCATTTGTGTGAAAACAAGGTCCAATCAGGCTGAAACGTTACAGGAAGGTAGAATCTATTGAGTTGTAAGTGATCTGAACGTTTCATGATGATAGCGCTTTCCTAAGGGGGTCAAACCATGTCCCAAAGGTCACCGGATCTGGTGTCAATTTAAAGAAGTAGTCCAGTTACACCTTTGTGAGCTTATAACTTGGCTTCTGAATGTCCTAGACCGATCAGGTTTGTTTTAGTGTACTCCAATCAACAGCCCCTACAACCACAAAAAGGAATGGAGTCATTAGCACTTATGGTTTTTAAATGGCACCCAGAATTATGTTGCACGAAGCACAATTTCACATCATTCTGGGTTCATTTGTGTGAGAACAAGGTCCAATCAGGCTGAAACCTTACAGGAAGGTAGAATCTATTGAGTTGTAAGTGATCTGAACGTTTCACGATGATAGCACTTTCCTAACGGGGTCAAACCATGTCCCAAAGGTCACCGGATCTGGTGTCAATTTAAAGTAGTCCAATTACACCTTTGTGGGCTTATAACTTGGCTTCTGAATGCCCTAGAGAGGTCAGGTTTGTTTTAGTGTACTCCAATAAACAGCCCCTACAACCACAAAAAGGAATGGAGTCATTAGCACTTATGGTTTGTAAATGGCACCCAGAATTATGTTGCACGAAGCACAATTTCACATCATTCTGGGTTCATTTGTGTGAAAACAAGGTCCAGTCAGGCTGAAACGTTACAGGAAGGTAGAATCTATTGAGTTGTAAGTGATCTGAACGTTTCATGATGATAGCACTTTCCTAAGGGGGTCAAACCATGTCCCAAAGGTCACCGGATCTGGTGTCAATTTAAATAAGTAGTCCAGTTACACATTTGTGGGCTTATAACTTGGCTTCTGAATGTCCTAGAGAGATCAGGTTTGTTTTAATGTACTCCAATCAACAGCCCCTACAACCAAAAAAAGGAATGGAGTCATTAGCACTTATGGTTTGTAAATGGCACCCAGAATTATGTTGCACGAAGCACAATTTCAAATCATTCTGGGTTCATTTGTGTGAAAACAAGGTCCAATCAGGCTAAAACGTTACAGGAAGGTAGAATCTATTGAGTTGTAAGTGATTTGAACGTTTCATGATGATAGCACTTTCCTAAGGGGGTCAAACCATGTCCCAAAGGTCACCGGAACTGGTGTCAATTTAAAGAAGTAGTCCAGTTACACATTTGTGGGCTTATAACTTGGCTTCTGAATGTCCTAGAGAGATCAGGTTTGTTTTAGCGTACTCCAATTAACAGCCCCCATTACCCCAAAAAGGAATGGAGTCATTAGCACTTATGGTTTTTAAATGGCACCCAGAATTATGTTGCACGAAGCACAATTTCACATCATTCTGGGTTCATTTGTGTGAAAACAAGGTCCAATCAGGGTGAAACATTACAGGAAGGTAGAATCTATTGAGTTGTAAGTGATCTGAATGTTTCATGATGATAGCACTTTCCTAAGGGGGTCAAACCATGTCCCAAAGGTCACCGGATCTGGTGTCAATTTAAAGAAGTAGTCCAGTTACACATTTGTGGGCTCATAACTTGGCTTCTGAATGTCCTAGAGAGATCAGGTTTGTTTTAGTGTACTCCAATCAAAAGCCCCTACAACCACAAAAAGGAATGGAGTCATTAGCCCTTATGGTTTGTAAATGGCACCCAGAATTATGTTGCACGAAGCACAATTTCACAACATTCTGGGTCCATTTGTGTGAAAACAAGGTCCAATCAGGCTGAAATGCTACAAGAAGGTAGAATCTATTGAGTTGCAAGTGATCTGAACGTTTCATGATGATAGCACTTTCCTAAGGGGGTCAAACCATGTCCCAAAGGTCACCGGATCTGGTGTCAATTTAAAGAAGTAGTCCAGTTACACATTTGTGGGCTTATAACTTGGCTTCTGAATGTCCTAGAGAGATCAGGTTTGTTTTAGTATACTCCAATCAACAGCCCCTACAACCACAAAAAGGAATGGAGTCATTAGCACTTATGGTTTTTAAATGGCACCCAGAATTATGTTGCACGAAGCACAATTTCACATCATTCTGGGTTCATTTGTGTGAAAACAAGGTCCAATCAGGCTGAAACGTTACAGGAAGGTAGAATCTATTGAGTTGTAAGTGATCTGAACGTTTCATGATGATAGCACTTTCCTAAGGGGGTCAAAACATGTCACAAAGGTCACCGGATCTGGTGTCACTTTAAAGAAGTATTCCAGTTACACATTTGTGGGCTTATAACTTGGCTTCTGAATGTCCTAGAGAGGTCAGGTTTATTTTAGTGTACTCCAATCAACAGCCCCTACAACCACAAAAAGGAATGGAGTCATTAGCACTTATGGTTTTTAAATGGCACCCAGAATTATGTTGCACGAAGCACAATTTCACATCATTCTGGGTCCATTTGTGTGAAAACAAGTTCCAATCAGGCTGAAACGTTACAGGAAGGTAGAATCTATTGAGTTGTAAGTGATCTGAAGGTTTCATGATGATAGCGCTTTCCTAAGGGGGTCAAACCATGTCCCAAAGGTCACCGGATCTGGTGTCAATTTAAAGAAGTAGTCCAGTTACACATTTGTGGGCTTATAACTTGGCTTCTGAATGTCCTAGAGAGATCAGGTTTGTTTTAGTATACTCCAATCAACAGCCCCTACAACCACAAAAAGGAATGGAGTCATTAGCACTTATGGTTTTTAAATGGCACCCAGAATTATGTTGCACGAAGCACAATTTCACATCATTCTGGGTTCATTTGTGTGAAAAAAAGAACCAATCAGTCTGAAACGTTACAGGAAGGTAGAATCTATTGAGTTGTAAGTGATCTGAACGTTTCATGATGATAGCACTTTCCTAAGGGGGTCAAACCATGTGCCAAAGGTCACCGGATCTGGTGTCAATTTAAAGAAGTAGTCCAGTTACACATTTGTGGGCTTATAACTTGGCTTCTGAATGTCCTATAGCGATCAGGTTTGTTTTATTGTACTCCAATCAACAGCCCCTACAACCACAAAAAGGAATGGAGTCATTAGCACTTATGTTTTTTAAATGGAACCCAGAATTATGTTGCACGAAGCACAATTTCACATCATTCTGGGTTCATTTGTGTGAAAACAAGGTCCAATCAGGCTGAAACGTTACAGGAAGGTAGAATCTATTGAGTTGTAAGTGATCTGAACGTTTCACGATGATAGCACTTTCCTAAGGGGGTCAAACCATGTCCCAAAGGTCTTCGGATCTGGTGTCAATTTAAAGAAGTAGTCCATTTACACATTTGTGGGCTTATAACTTGGCTTCTGAATGTCCTAGAGAGATCAGGTTTGTGTTAGTGTACTCCAATCAACAGCCCCTACAACCACAAAAAGGAATGGAGTCATTAGCACTTATGGTTTGTAAATGGCACCCAGAATTATGTTGCACGAAGCACAATTTCACATCATTCTGGGTCCATTTGTGTGAAAACAAGGTCCAATCAGGCTGAAACGTTACAAGAAGGTAGAATCTATTGAGTTGTAAGTGATCTGAACGTTTCATGATGATCGCACATTCCTATAGGGGGTCAAACCATGTCCCAAAGGTCACCGGGCCTGGTGTCACTTTAAATAAGTAGTCCAGTTACACCTTTGTGGGCTTATAACTTGGCTTCTGAATGTCCTAGAGAGGTCAGGTTTGTTTTAGTGTACTCCAATCAACAGCCCCTACAACCACAAAAGGAATGGAGTCATTAGCACTTATGGTTTGTAAATGGCACCCAGAATTATGTTGCACGAAGCACAATTTCACATCATTCTGGGTTCATTTGTGTGAAAACAAGGTCCAGTCAGGCTGAAACGTTACAGGAAGTTAGAATCTATTGAGTTGTAAGTGATCTGAACTTTTCATTATGATAGCGCTTTCCTAAGGGGGTCAAACCATGTCCCAAAGGTCACCGGGCCTGGTGTCACTTTAAAGAAGTAGTCCAGTTACACCTACACCTTTGTGGGCTTATAACTTGGCTTCTGAATGTCCTAGAGAGGTCAGGTTTGTTTTATTGTACTCCAATCAACAGCCCCTACAACCACAAAAAGGAATGGAGTCATTAGCACTTATGGTTTTTAAATGGCACCCAGAATTATGTTGCACAAAGCACAAATTCACATCATTCTGGGTTCATTTGTGTGAAAACAAGGTCCAATCAGGCTGAAACGTTACAGGAAGGTAGAATCTATTGAGTTGTAAGTGATCTGAACGTTTCATGATGATAGCACTTTCCTAAGGGGGTCAAACCATGTCCCAAAGGTCACCGGATCTGGTGTCAATTTAAAGAAGTAGTCCAGTTACACATTTGTGGGCTTATAACTTGGCTTCTGAATGTCCTAGACCGATCAGGTTTGTTTTAGTGTACTCCAATCAACAGCCCCTACAACCACAAAAAGGAATCAAGTCATTAGCACTTATGGTTTTTAAATGGCACCCAGAATTATGTTGCACGAAGCACAATTTCACATCATTCTGGTTTATTTGTGTGAAAACAAGGTCCAATCAGGCTGAAACGTTACAGGAAGGTAGAATCTATTGAGTTGTAAGTGATCTGAACGTTTCATGATGATAGCACATTCCTAAGAAGGTCAAACCATGTCCTAAAGTTCACCGGATCTGGTGTCAATTTAAAGAAGTAGTCCAGTTACACATTTGTGGGCTTATAACTTGGCTTCTGAATGTCCTAGAGAGATCAGGTTTGTTTTAGTGTACTCCAATCAACAGCCCCTACAACCACAAAAAGGAATGGAGTCAATAGCACTTATGGTTTGTAAATGGCACCCAGAATTATGTTGCACAAAGTACAAATTCACATCATTCTGGGTTCATTTGTGTGAAAACAAGGTCCAATCAGGCTGAAACGTTACAGGAAGGTAGAATCTATTGAGTTGTAAGTGATCCGAACGTTTCATGATGATAGCGCTTTCCTAAGGGGGTCAAACCATGTCCCAAAGGTCACCGGATCTGGTGTCAATTTAAAGAAGTAGTCCAGTTACACATTTGTGGGCTTATAACTTGGCTTCTGAATGTCCTAGACCGATCAGGTTTGTTTTACTGTACTCCAATCAACAGCCCCTACAACCACAAAAAGGAATGGAGTCATTAGCACTTATGGTTTTTAAATGGCACCCAGAATGATGTTGCACGAAGCACAATTTCACATCATTCTGGGTTCATTTGTGTGAAAACAAGGTCCAATCAGGCTGAAACGTTACAGGAAGGTAGAATCTATTGAGTTGTAAGTGATCTGAACGTTTCACGATGATAGCACTTTCCTAACGGGGTCAAACCATGTCCCAAAGGTCACGGGATCTGGTGTCAATTTAAAGTAGTCCAGTTACACCTTTGTGGGCTTATAACTTGGCTTCTGAATGTCCTAGAGAGGTCAGGTTTGTTTTAGTGTACTCCAATCATTATCCCCTACAAACACAAAAAGGAATGGAGTCATTAGCACTTATGGTTTGTAAATGGCACCCAGAATTATGTTGCACGAAGCACAATTTCACATCATTCTGGTTTATTTGTGTGAAAACAAGGTCCAATAAGGCTGAAACGTTACAGGAAGGTAGAATCTATTGAGTTGTAAGTGATCTGAACGTTTCATGATGATAGCACTTTCCTAAGGGGGTCAAACCATGTCCCAAAGGTCACCGGATCTGGTGTCAATTTAAAGAAGTAGTCCAGTTACACATTTGTGGGCTTATAACTTGGCTTCTGAATGTCCTAGAGAGATCAGGTTTGTTTTAATGTACTCCAATCAACAGCCCCTACAACCACAAAAAGGAATGGAGTCATTAGCACTTATGGTTTGTAAATGGCACCCAGAATTATGTTGCACGAAGCACAATTTCACATCATTCTGGGTCCATTTGTGTGAAAACAAGGTCCAATCAGGCTGAAACGTTACAGGAAGGTAGAATCTATTGAGTTGTAAGTGATCTGAACGTTTCATGATGATAGCACTTTCCTAAGGGGGTCAAACCATGTCCCAAAGGTCACCGGATCTGGTGTCAATTTAAAGAAGTAGTCCAATTACACATTTGTGGGCTTATAACTTGGCTTCTGAATGTCCTAGAGAGATCAGGTTTGTTTTAATGTACTCCAATCAACAGCCCCTACAACCACAAAAAGGAATGGAGTCATTAGCACTTATGGTTTGTAAATGGCACCCAGAATTATAGTGCACGAAGCACAATTTCACATCATTCTGGGTCCATTTGTGTGAAAACAACGTCCAATCAGGCTGAAACGCTACAAGAAGGTAGAATCTATTGAGTTGTAATTGATCTGAACGTTTCAAGATGATCGCACATTCCTATAGGGGGTAAAACCATGTCCCAAAGGTCACGGGGCCTGGTGTCACTTTAAAGAAGTAGTCCAGTTACACCTTTGTGGGCTTATAACTTGGCTTCTGAATGTCCTAGAGAGGTTAGGTTTGTTTTAGTGTACTCCAATCAAAAGCCCCTACAACCACAAAAAGGAATGGAATCATTAGCACTTATGGTTTTTAAATGGCACCCAGAATTATGTTGCACGAAGCACAATTTCACATCATTCTGGGTTCATTTGTGTGAAAACAAGGTCCAATCAGGCTGAAACGTTACAGGAAGGTAGAATCTATTGAGTTGTAAGTGATCTGAACGTTTCATGATGATAGCACTTTCCTAAGGGGGTCAAACCATGTCCCAAAGGTCACCGGATCTGGTGTCAATTTAAAGAAGTAGTCCAGTTACACATTTGTGGGATTATAACTTGGCTTCTGAATGTCCTAGAGCGATCAGGTTTATTTTAATGCACTCCAATCAACAGCCCCTACAACCACAAAAAGGAATGGAGTCATTAGCACTTATGGTTTTTAAATGGCACCCAGAATTATGTTGCACGAAGAACAATTTCACTTCATTCTGGGTCCAATTGTGTGAAAACAAGGTCCAATCAGGCTGAAATGTTACAGGAAGTTAGAATCTATTGAGTTGTAAGTGATCTGAACGTTTCATGATGATAGCACTTTCCTAAGGGGGTCAAACCATGTCCCAAAGGTCACCGGATCTGGTGTCAATTTAAAGAAGTAGTCCAGTTACACATTTGTGGGCTTATAACTTGGCTTCTGAATGTCCTAGAGAGATCAGGTTTGTTTTAGTGTACTCCAATCAACAGCCCCTACAACCACAAAAAGGAATGGAGTCATTAGGACTTAAGGTTTGTAAATGGCACCCAGAATTATGTTGCACGAAGCACAATTTCACATCATGATGGGTCCATTTGTGTGAAAACAAGGTCCAATCAGGCAGAAACGCTACAAGAAGGTAGAATCTATTGAGTTGTAAGTGATCTGAACGTTTCAAGATGATCGCACATTCCTATAGGGGGTAAAACCATTTCCCAAAGGTCACCGGGCCTGGTGTCACTTTAAAGAAGTAGTCCAGTTACACCTTTGTGGGCTTATAACTTGGCTTCTGAATGTCCTAGAGAGGTTAGGTTTGTTTTAGTGTACTCCAATCAAAAGCCCCTACAACCACAAAAAGGAATGGAGTCATTAGCACTTATGGTTTGTAAATGGCACCCAGAATTATGTTGAACGAAGCACAATTTCACATCATTCTGGGTTCATTTGTGTGAAAACAAGGTCCAATCAGGCTGAAACGTTACAGAAAGGTAGAATCTATTGAGTTGTAAGTGATCTGAATGTTTCATGATGATAGCACTTTCCTAAGGGGGTCAAACCATGTCCCAAAGGTCACCGGATCTGGTGTCAATTTAAAGAAGTAGTCCAGTTACACATTTGTGGGCTTATAACTTGGCTTCTGAATGTCCTAGAGCGATCAGGTTTATTTTAATGCACTCCAATCAACAGCCCCTACAACCACAAAAAGGAATGGAGTCATTAGCACTTATGGTTTTTAAATGGCACCCAGAATTATGTTGCACGAAGAACAATTTCACTTCATTCTGGGTCCAATTGTGTGAAAACAAGGTCCAATCAGGCTGAAATGTTACAGGAAGTTAGAATCTATTGAGTTGTAAGTGATCTGAACGTTTCATGATGATAGCACTTTCCTAAGGGGGTCAAACCATGTCCCAAAGGTCACCGGATCTGGTGTCAATTTAAAGAAGTAGTCCAGTTACACATTTGTGGGCTTATAACTTGGCTTCTGAATGTCCTAGAGAGATCAGGTTTGTTTTAGTGTACTCCAATCAAAAGCCCCTACAACCACAAAAAGGAATGGAGTCATTAGCCCTTATGGTTTGTAAATGGCACCCAGAATTATGTTGCACGAAGCACAATTTCACAACATTCTGGGTCCATTTGTGTGAAAACAAGGTCCAATCAGGCTGAAATGCTACAAGAAGGTAGAATCTATTGAGTTGCAAGTGATCTGAACGTTTCATGATGATAGCACTTTCCTAAGGGGGTCAAACCATGTCCCAAAGGTCACCGGATCTGGTGTCAATTTAAAGAAGTAGTCCAGTTACACATTTGTGGGCTTATAACTTGGCTTCTGAATGTCCTAGAGAGATCAGGTTTGTTTTAGTATACTCCAATCAACAGCCCCTACAACCACAAAAAGGAATGGAGTCATTAGCACTTATGGTTTTTAAATGGCACCCAGAATTATGTTGCACGAAGCACAATTTCACATCATTCTGGGTTCATTTGTGTGAAAACAAGGTCCAATCAGGCTGAAACGTTACAGGAAGGTAGAATCTATTGAGTTGTAAGTGATCTGAACGTTTCACGATGATAGCACTTTCCTAAGGGGGTCAAACCATGTCCCAAAGGTCTTCGGATCTGGTGTCAATTTAAAGAAGTAGTCCATTTACACATTTGTGGGCTTATAACTTGGCTTCTGAATGTCCTAGAGAGATCAGGTTTGTGTTAGTGTACTCCAATCAACAGCCCCTACAACCACAAAAAGGAATGGAGTCATTAGCACTTATGGTTTGTAAATGGCACCCAGAATTATGTTGCACGAAGCACAATTTCACATCATTCTGGGTCCATTTGTGTGAAAACAAGGTCCAATCAGGCTGAAACGTTACAAGAAGGTAGAATCTATTGAGTTGTAAGTGATCTGAACGTTTCATGATGATCGCACATTCCTATAGGGGGTCAAACCATGTCCCAAAGGTCACCGGGCCTGGTGTCACTTTAAATAAGTAGTCCAGTTACACCTTTGTGGGCTTATAACTTGGCTTCTGAATGTCCTAGAGAGGTCAGGTTTGTTTTAGTGTACTCCAATCAACAGCCCCTACAACCACAAAAGGAATGGAGTCATTAGCACTTATGGTTTGTAAATGGCACCCAGAATTATGTTGCACGAAGCACAATTTCACATCATTCTGGGTTCATTTGTGTGAAAACAAGGTCCAGTCAGGCTGAAACGTTACAGGAAGTTAGAATCTATTGAGTTGTAAGTGATCTGAACTTTTCATTATGATAGCGCTTTCCTAAGGGGGTCAAACCATGTCCCAAAGGTCACCGGGCCTGGTGTCACTTTAAAGAAGTAGTCCAGTTACACCTACACCTTTGTGGGCTTATAACTTGGCTTCTGAATGTCCTAGAGAGGTCAGGTTTGTTTTATTGTACTCCAATCAACAGCCCCTACAACCACAAAAAGGAATGGAGTCATTAGCACTTATGGTTTTTAAATGGCACCCAGAATTATGTTGCACAAAGCACAAATTCACATCATTCTGGGTTCATTTGTGTGAAAACAAGGTCCAATCAGGCTGAAACGTTACAGGAAGGTAGAATCTATTGAGTTGTAAGTGATCTGAACGTTTCATGATGATAGCACTTTCCTAAGGGGGTCAAACCATGTCCCAAACGTCACCGGATCTGGTGTCAATTTAAAGAAGTAGTCCAGTTACACATTTGTGGGCTTATAACTTGGCTTCTGAATGTCCTAGACCGATCAGGTTTGTTTTAGTGTACTCCAATCAACAGCCCCTACAACCACAAAAAGGAATCAAGTCATTAGCACTTATGGTTTTTAAATGGCACCCAGAATTATGTTGCACGAAGCACAATTTCACATCATTCTGGTTTATTTGTGTGAAAACAAGGTCCAATCAGGCTGAAACGTTACAGGAAGGTAGAATCTATTGAGTTGTAAGTGATCTGAACGTTTCATGATGATAGCACATTCCTAAGAAGGTCAAACCATGTCCTAAAGTTCACCGGATCTGGTGTCAATTTAAAGAAGTAGTCCAGTTACACATTTGTGGGCTTATAACTTGGCTTCTGAATGTCCTAGAGAGATCAGGTTTGTTTTAGTGTACTCCAATCAACAGCCCCTACAACCACAAAAAGGAATGGAGTCAATAGCACTTATGGTTTGTAAATGGCACCCAGAATTATGTTGCACAAAGTACAAATTCACATCATTCTGGGTTCATTTGTGTGAAAACAAGGTCCAATCAGGCTGAAACGTTACAGGAAGGTAGAATCTATTGAGTTGTAAGTGATCCGAACGTTTCATGATGATAGCGCTTTCCTAAGGGGGTCAAACCATGTCCCAAAGGTCACCGGATCTGGTGTCAATTTAAAGAAGTAGTCCAGTTACACATTTGTGGGCTTATAACTTGGCTTCTGAATGTCCTAGACCGATCAGGTTTGTTTTACTGTACTCCAATCAACAGCCCCTACAACCACAAAAAGGAATGGAGTCATTAGCACTTATGGTTTTTAAATGGCACCCAGAATGATGTTGCACGAAGCACAATTTCACATCATTCTGGGTTCATTTGTGTGAAAACAAGGTCCAATCAGGCTGAAACGTTACAGGAAGGTAGAATCTATTGAGTTGTAAGTGATCTGAACGTTTCACGATGATAGCACTTTCCTAACGGGGTCAAACCATGTCCCAAAGGTCACGGGATCTGGTGTCAATTTAAAGTAGTCCAGTTACACCTTTGTGGGCTTATAACTTGGCTTCTGAATGTCCTAGAGAGGTCAGGTTTGTTTTAGTGTACTCCAATCATTATCCCCTACAAACACAAAAAGGAATGGAGTCATTAGCACTTATGGTTTGTAAATGGCACCCAGAATTATGTTGCACGAAGCACAATTTCACATCATTCTGGTTTATTTGTGTGAAAACAAGGTCCAATAAGGCTGAAACGTTACAGGAAGGTAGAATCTATTGAGTTGTAAGTGATCTGAACGTTTCATGATGATAGCACTTTCCTAAGGGGGTCAAACCATGTCCCAAAGGTCACCGGATCTGGTGTCAATTTAAAGAAGTAGTCCAGTTACACATTTGTGGGCTTATAACTTGGCTTCTGAATGTCCTAGAGAGATCAGGTTTGTTTTAATGTACTCCAATCAACAGCCCCTACAACCACAAAAAGGAATGGAGTCATTAGCACTTATGGTTTGTAAATGGCACCCAGAATTATGTTGCACGAAGCACAATTTCACATCATTCTGGGTCCATTTGTGTGAAAACAAGGTCCAATCAGGCTGAAACGTTACAGGAAGGTAGAATCTATTGAGTTGTAAGTGATCTGAACGTTTCATGATGATAGCACTTTCCTAAGGGGGTCAAACCATGTCCCAAAGGTCACCGGATCTGGTGTCAATTTAAAGAAGTAGTCCAATTACACATTTGTGGGCTTATAACTTGGCTTCTGAATGTCCTAGAGAGATCAGGTTTGTTTTAATGTACTCCAATCAACAGCCCCTACAACCACAAAAAGGAATGGAGTCATTAGCACTTATGGTTTGTAAATGGCACCCAGAATTATAGTGCACGAAGCACAATTTCACATCATTCTGGGTCCATTTGTGTGAAAACAACGTCCAATCAGGCTGAAACGCTACAAGAAGGTAGAATCTATTGAGTTGTAATTGATCTGAACGTTTCAAGATGATCGCACATTCCTATAGGGGGTAAAACCATGTCCCAAAGGTCACGGGGCCTGGTGTCACTTTAAAGAAGTAGTCCAGTTACACCTTTGTGGGCTTATAACTTGGCTTCTGAATGTCCTAGAGAGGTTAGGTTTGTTTTAGTGTACTCCAATCAAAAGCCCCTACAACCACAAAAAGGAATGGAATCATTAGCACTTATGGTTTTTAAATGGCACCCAGAATTATGTTGCACGAAGCACAATTTCACATCATTCTGGGTTCATTTGTGTGAAAACAAGGTCCAATCAGGCTGAAACGTTACAGGAAGGTAGAATCTATTGAGTTGTAAGTGATCTGAACGTTTCATGATGATAGCACTTTCCTAAGGGGGTCAAACCATGTCCCAAAGGTCACCGGATCTGGTGTCAATTTAAAGAAGTAGTCCAGTTACACATTTGTGGGATTATAACTTGGCTTCTGAATGTCCTAGAGCGATCAGGTTTATTTTAATGCACTCCAATCAACAGCCCCTACAACCACAAAAAGGAATGGAGTCATTAGCACTTATGGTTTTTAAATGGCACCCAGAATTATGTTGCACGAAGAACAATTTCACTTCATTCTGGGTCCAATTGTGTGAAAACAAGGTCCAATCAGGCTGAAATGTTACAGGAAGTTAGAATCTATTGAGTTGTAAGTGATCTGAACGTTTCATGATGATAGCACTTTCCTAAGGGGGTCAAACCATGTCCCAAAGGTCACCGGATCTGGTGTCAATTTAAAGAAGTAGTCCAGTTACACATTTGTGGGCTTATAACTTGGCTTCTGAATGTCCTAGAGAGATCAGGTTTGTTTTAGTGTACTCCAATCAACAGCCCCTACAACCACAAAAAGGAATGGAGTCATTAGGACTTAAGGTTTGTAAATGGCACCCAGAATTATGTTGCACGAAGCACAATTTCACATCATGATGGGTCCATTTGTGTGAAAACAAGGTCCAATCAGGCAGAAACGCTACAAGAAGGTAGAATCTATTGAGTTGTAAGTGATCTGAACGTTTCAAGATGATCGCACATTCCTATAGGGGGTAAAACCATTTCCCAAAGGTCACCGGGCCTGGTGTCACTTTAAAGAAGTAGTCCAGTTACACCTTTGTGGGCTTATAACTTGGCTTCTGAATGTCCTAGAGAGGTTAGGTTTGTTTTAGTGTACTCCAATCAAAAGCCCCTACAACCACAAAAAGGAATGGAGTCATTAGCACTTATGGTTTGTAAATGGCACCCAGAATTATGTTGAACGAAGCACAATTTCACATCATTCTGGGTTCATTTGTGTGAAAACAAGGTCCAATCAGGCTGAAACGTTACAGAAAGGTAGAATCTATTGAGTTGTAAGTGATCTGAATGTTTCATGATGATAGCACTTTCCTAAGGGGGTCAAACCATGTCCCAAAGGTCACCGGATCTGGTGTCAATTTAAAGAAGTAGTCCAGTTACACATTTGTGGGCTTATAACTTGGCTTCTGAATGTCCTAGAGCGATCAGGTTTATTTTAATGCACTCCAATCAACAGCCCCTACAACCACAAAAAGGAATGGAGTCATTAGCACTTATGGTTTTTAAATGGCACCCAGAATTATGTTGCACGAAGAACAATTTCACTTCATTCTGGGTCCAATTGTGTGAAAACAAGGTCCAATCAGGCTGAAATGTTACAGGAAGTTAGAATCTATTGAGTTGTAAGTGATCTGAACGTTTCATGATGATAGCACTTTCCTAAGGGGGTCAAACCATGTCCCAAAGGTCACCGGATCTGGTGTCAATTTAAAGAAGTAGTCCAGTTACACATTTGTGGGCTTATAACTTGGCTTCTGAATGTCCTAGAGAGATCAGGTTTGTTTTAGTGTACTCCAATCAACAGCCCCTACAACCACAAAAAGGAATGGAGTCATTAGGACTTAAGGTTTGTAAATGGCACCCAGAATTATGTTGCACGAAGCACAATTTCACATCATGATGGGTCCATTTGTGTGAAAACAAGGTCCAATCAGGCAGAAACGCTACAAGAAGGTAGAATCTATTGAGTTGTAAGTGATCTGAACGTTTCAAGATGATCGCACATTCCTATAGGGGGTAAAACCATTTCCCAAAGGTCACCGGGCCTGGTGTCACTTTAAAGAAGTAGTCCAGTTACACCTTTGTGGGCTTATAACTTGGCTTCTGAATGTCCTAGAGAGGTTAGGTTTCTTTTAGTGTACTCCAATCAAAAGCCCCTACAACCACAAAAAGGAATGGAGTCATTAGCACTAATGGTTTGTAAATGGCACCCAGAATTATGTTGAACGAAGCACAATTTCACATCATTCTGGGTTCATTTGTGTGAAAACAAGGTCCAATCAGGCTGAAACGTTACAGAAAGGTAGAATCTATTGAGTTGTAAGTGATCTGAATGTTTCATGATGATAGCACTTTCCTAAGGGGGTCAAACCATGTCCCAAAGGTCACCGGATCTGGTGTCA
Source organism: Nothobranchius furzeri (assembly GCF_043380555.1). Lineage (NCBI taxonomy): Eukaryota > Metazoa > Chordata > Actinopteri > Cyprinodontiformes > Nothobranchiidae > Nothobranchius > Nothobranchius furzeri. The sequence continues at coordinate 6,582,589 of NC_091751.1, read as the reverse complement.
ATTTAAAGAAGTAGTCCAGTTACACTTTTGTGGGCTTATAACTTGGCTTCTGAATGTCCTAGAGAGATCAGGTTTGTTTTAATGTGCTCCAATCAACAGCCCCTACAACCACAAAAAGGAATGGAGTCATTAGCACTTATGGTTTGTAAATGGCACCCAGAATTATGTTGCACGAAGCACAATTTCACATCATTCTGGGTCCATTTGTGTGAAAACAAGGTCCAATCAGGCTGAAACGCTACAAGAAGGTAGAATCTATTGAGTTGTAAGTGATCCGAACGTTTCATGATGATAGCACTTTCCTAAGGGGGTCAAACCATGTCCCAAAGGTCACCGGGCCTGGTGTCAATTTAAAGAAGTAGTCCAGTTACACATTTGTGGGCTTATAACTTGGCTTCTGAATGTCCTAGAGAGATCAGGTTTGTTTTAATGTACTCCAATCAACATACCCTACAACCTCAAAATGGAATGGAGTCATTAGCACTTATGGTTTTTAAATGGCACCCAGAATTGTGCTGCACTACGCACAATTTCACATCATTATGGGTTCATTTGTGTGAAAACAAGGTCCAATCAGGCTGAAACGTTACAGGAAGGTAAAATCTATTGAGTTGTAAGTGATCTGAACGTTTCATGATGATAGCGCTTTCCTAAGGGGGTCAAACCATGTCCCAAAGGTCACCGGGCCTGGTGTCACTTTAAAGAAGTAGTCCAGTTACACCTTTGTGGGCTTATAACTTGGCTTCTGAATGTCCTAGAGAGATCAGGTTTGTTTTAATGTGCTCCAATCAACAGCCCCTACAACCAAAAAAAGGAATGGAGTCATTAGCACTTATGGTTTGTAAATGGCACCCAGAATTATGTTGCACGAAGCACAATTTCACATCATTCTGGGTCCATTTGTGTGAAAACAAGGTCCAAACAGGCTTAAACGCTACAAGAAGGTAGAATCTATTGAGTTGTAAGTGATCCGAACGTTTCATGATGATAGCACTTTCCTAAGGGGGTCAAACCATGTCCCAAAGGTCACCAGGCCTGGTGTCAATTTAAAGAAGTAGTCCAGTTACACATTTGTGGGCTTATAACTTGGCTTCTGAATGTCCTAGAGAGATCAGGTTTGTTTTAATGTACTCCAATCAACATACCCTACAACCTCAAAATGGAATGGAGTCATTAGCACTTATGGTTTTTAAATGGCACCCAGAATTATGCTGCACTACGCACAATTTCACATCATTCTGGGTTCATTTGTGTGAAAACAAGGTCCAATCAGGCTGAAACTTTACAGGAAGGTAGAATCTATTGAGTTTTAAGTGATCTGAACGTTTCATGATGATAGCACTTTCCTAAGGGGGTCAAACCATGTCCCAAAGGTCACCGGATCTGGTGTCAATTTAAAGAAGAAGTCCAGTTACACCTTTGTGGGCTTATAACTTGGCTTCTGAATATCCTAGAGAGATCAGGTTTGTTTTAGTGTACTCCAATCATTATCCCCTACAACCACAAAAAGGAATGGAGTCATTAGCACTTATGGTTTTTAAATGGCACCCAGAATTATGCTGCACTAAGCACAATTTCACATCATTCTGGGTTCATTTGTGTGAAAACAAGGTCCAATCAGGCTGAAACGTTACAGGAAGGTAAAATCTATTGAGTTGTAAGTGATCTGAACGTTTCATGATGATAGCACTTTCCTAAGGGGGTCAAACCATGTCCCAAAGGTCACAGGGCCTGGTGTCACTTTAAAGAAGTAGTCCAGTTACACCTTTGTGGGCTTATAACTTGGCTTCTGAATGTCCTAGAGAGGTTAGGTTTGTTTTAGTGTTCTCCAATCAACAGCCCTTACAACCACAAAAAGGAATGGAGTCATTGGCACTTATGGTTTGTAAATGGCACCCAGAATTATGTTGCACGAAGCACAATTTCACATCATTCTGGGTCCATTTGTGTGAAAACAAGGTCCAATCAGGCTGAAACGCTACAAGAAGGTAGAACCTATTGAGTTGTAAGTGATCTGAACGTTTCAAGATGATCGCACATTCCTATAGGGGGTAAAACCATGTCCCAAAGGTCACCGGGCCTGGTGTCTCTTTAAAGAAGTAGTCCAGTTACACCTTTGTGGGCTTATAACTTGGCTTCTGAATGTCCTAGAGAGGTTAGGTTTGTTTTAGTGTACTCCAATCAACAGCCCCTACAACCACAAAAAGGAATGGAGTCATTAGCACTTATGGTTTGTAAATGGCACCCAGAATTATGTTGCACGAAGCACAATTTCACATCATTCTGGGTTCATTTGTGTGAAAACAAGGTCCAATCAGGCTGAAATGTTACAGTAAGGTAGAATCTATTGAGTTGTAAGTGATCTGAACGTTTCATGATGATAGCACTTTCCTAAGGGGGTCAAACCATGTCCCAAAGGTCACCGGATCTGGTGTCAATTTAAAGAAGTAGTCCAGTTACACATTTGTGGGCTTATAACTTGGCTTCTGAATATCCTAGAGAGATCAGGTTTGTTTTAGTGTACTCCAATCAACATCCCATACAACCACAAAAAGGAATGGAGTCATTAGCACTTATGGTTTTTAAATGGCCCCCAGAATTATGCTGCACTAAGCACAATTTCACATCATTCTGGGTTCATTTGTGTGAAAACAAGGTCCAATCAGGCTGAAACGTTACAGGAAGGTAGAATCTATTGAGTTGTAAGTGATCTGAACGTTTCATGATGATCGCACATTCCTATAGGGGGTAAAACCATTTCCCAAAGGTCACCGGGCCTGGTGTCACTTTAAAGAAGTAGTCCAGTTACACCTTTGTGGGCTTATAACTTGGCTTCTGAATGTCCTAGAGAGGTTAGGTTTCTTTTAGTGTACTCCAATCAAAAGCCCCTACAACCACAAAAAGGAATGGAGTCATTAGCACTTATGGTTTGTAAATGGCACCCAGAATTATGTTGAACGAAGCACAATTTCACATCATTCTGGGTTCATTTGTGTGAAAACAAGGTCCAATCAGGCTGAAACGTTACAGAAAGGTAGAATCTATTGAGTTGTAAGTGATCTGAATGTTTCATGATGATAGCACTTTCCTAAGGGGGTCAAACCATGTCCCAAAGGTCACCGGATCTGGTGTCAATTTAAAGAAGTAGTCCAGTTACACTTTTGTGGGCTTATAACTTGGCTTCTGAATGTCCTAGAGAGATCAGGTTTGTTTTAATGTGCTCCAATCAACAGCCCCTACAACCACAAAAAGGAATGGAGTCATTAGCACTTATGGTTTGTAAATGGCACCCAGAATTATGTTGCACGAAGCACAATTTCACATCATTCTGGGTCCATTTGTGTGAAAACAAGGTCCAATCAGGCTGAAACGCTACAAGAAGGTAGAATCTATTGAGTTGTAAGTGATCCGAACGTTTCATGATGATAGCACTTTCCTAAGGGGGTCAAACCATGTCCCAAAGGTCACCGGGCCTGGTGTCAATTTAAAGAAGTAGTCCAGTTACACATTTGTGGGCTTATAACTTGGCTTCTGAATGTCCTAGAGAGATCAGGTTTGTTTTAATGTACTCCAATCAACATACCCTACAACCTCAAAATGGAATGGAGTCATTAGCACTTATGGTTTTTAAATGGCACCCAGAATTGTGCTGCACTACGCACAATTTCACATCATTATGGGTTCATTTGTGTGAAAACAAGGTCCAATCAGGCTGAAACGTTACAGGAAGGTAAAATCTATTGAGTTGTAAGTGATCTGAACGTTTCATGATGATAGCGCTTTCCTAAGGGGGTCAAACCATGTCCCAAAGGTCACCGGGCCTGGTGTCACTTTAAAGAAGTAGTCCAGTTACACCTTTGTGGGCTTATAACTTGGCTTCTGAATGTCCTAGAGAGATCAGGTTTGTTTTAATGTGCTCCAATCAACAGCCCCTACAACAAAAAAAGGAATGGAGTCATTAGCACTTATGGTTTGTAAATGGCACCCAGAATTATGTTGCACGAAGCACAATTTCACATCATTCTGGGTCCATTTGTGTGAAAACAAGGTCCAAACAGGCTGAAACGCTACAAGAAGGTAGAATCTATTGAGTTGTAAGTGATCCGAACGTTTCATGATGATAGCACTTTCCTAAGGGGGTCAAACCATGTCCCAAAGGTCACCGGGCCTGGTGTCAATTTAAAGAAGTAGTCCAGTTACACATTTGTGGGCTTATAACTTGGCTTCTGAATGTCCTAGAGAGATCAGGTTTGTTTTAATGTACTCCAATCAACATACCCTACAACCTCAAAATGGAATGGAGTCATTAGCACTTATGGTTTTTAAATGGCACCCAGAATTATGCTGCACTACGCACAATTTCACATCATTCTGGGTTCATTTGTGTGAAAACAAGGTCCAATCAGGCTGAAACTTTACAGGAAGGTAGAATCTATTGAGTTTAAAGTGATCTGAACATTTCATGATGATAGCACTTTCCTAAGGGGGTCAAACCATGTCCCAAAGGTCACCGGATCTGGTGTCAATTTAAAGAAGAAGTCCAGTTACACCTTTGTGGGCTTATAACTTGGCTTCTGGATATCCTAGAGAGATCAGGTTTGTTTTAGTGTACTCCAATCATTATCCCCTACAACCACAAAAAGGAATGGAGTCATTAGCACTTATGGTTTTTAAATGGCACCCAGAATTATGCTGCACTAAGCACAATTTCACATCATTCTGGGTTCATTTGTGTGAAAACAAGGTCCAATCAGGCTGAAACGTTACAGGAAGGTAAAATCTATTGAGTTGTAAGTGATCTGAACGTTTCATGATGATAGCACTTTCCTAAGGGGGTCAAACCATGTCCCAAAGGTCACAGGGCCTGGTGTCACTTTAAAGAAGTAGTCCAGTTACACCTTTGTGGGCTTATAACTTGGCTTCTGAATGTCCTAGAGAGGTTAGGTTTGTTTTAGTGTTCTCCAATCAACAGCCCTTACAACCACAAAAAGGAATGGAGTCATTGGCACTTATGGTTTGTAAATGGCACCCAGAATTATGTTGCACGAAGCACAATTTCACATCATTCTGGGTCCATTTGTGTGAAAACAAGGTCCAATCAGGCTGAAACGCTACAAGAAGGTAGAACCTATTGAGTTGTAAGTGATCTGAACGTTTCAAGATGATCGCACATTCCTATAGGGGGTAAAACCATGTCCCAAAGGTCACCGGGCCTGGTGTCTCTTTAAAGAAGTAGTCCAGTTACACCTTTGTGGGCTTATAACTTGGCTTCTGAATGTCCTAGAGAGGTTAGGTTTGTTTTAGTGTACTCCAATCAACAGCCCCTACAACCACAAAAAGGAATGGAGTCATTAGCACTTATGGTTTGTAAATGGCACCCAGAATTATGTTGCACGAAGCACAATTTCACATCATTCTGGGTTCATTTGTGTGAAAACAAGGTCCAATCAGGCTGAAATGTTACAGTAAGGTAGAATCTATTGAGTTGTAAGTGATCTGAACGTTTCATGATGATAGCACTTTCCTAAGGGGGTCAAACCATGTCCCAAAGGTCACCGGATCTGGTGTCAATTTAAAGAAGTAGTCCAGTTACACATTTGTGGGCTTATAACTTGGCTTCTGAATATCCTAGAGAGATCAGGTTTGTTTTAGTGTACTCCAATCAACATCCCATACAACCACAAAAAGGAATGGAGTCATTAGCACTTATGGTTTTTAAATGGCACCCAGAATTATGCTGCACTAAGCACAATTTCACATCATTCTGGGTTCATTTGTGTGAAAACAAGGTCCAATCAGGCTGAAACGTTACAGGAAGGTAGAATCTATTGAGTTGTAAGTGATCTGAACGTTTCATGATGATAGCACTTTCCTAAGGGGGTCAAACCATGTCCCAAAGGTCACCGGGCCTGGTGTCACTTTAAAGAAGTAGTCCAGTTACACCTTTGTGGGCTTATAACTTGGCTTCTGAATGTCCTAGAGAGGTTAGGTTTGTTTTAGTGTTCTCCAATCAACAGCCCCTACAACCACAAAAATGAATGGAGTCATTGGCACTTATGGTTTGTAAATGGCACCCAGAATTATGTTGCACGAAGCACAATTTCACATCATTCTGGGTCCATTTGTGTGAAAACAAGGTCCAATCAGGCTGAAACTATACAAGAAGGTAGAACCTATTGAGTTGTAAGTGATCTGAACGTTTCAAGATGATCGCACATTCCTATAGGGGGTAAAACCATGTCCCAAAGGTCACCGGGCCTGGTGTCTCTTTAAAGAAGTAGTCCAGTTACACCTTTGTGGGCTTATAACTTGGCTTCTGAATGTCCTAGAGAGGTTAGGTTTGTTTTAGTGTACTCCAATCAACAGCCCCTACAACCACAAAAAGCAATGGAGTCTTTAGCACTTATGGTTTGTAAATGGCACCCAGAATTATGTTGCACGAAGCACAATTTCACATCATTCTGGGTTCATTTGTGTGAAAACAAGGTCCAATCAGGCTGAAACGTTACAGGAAGGTAGAATCTATTGAGTTGTAAGTGATCTGAACGTTTCAAGATGATCGCACATTCCTATAGGGGGTAAAACCATGTCCCAAAGGTCACCGGGCCTGGTGTCTCTTTAAAGAAGTAGTCCAGTTACACCTTTGTGGGCTTATAACTTGGCTTCTGAATGTCCTAGAGAGGTTAGGTTTGTTTTAGTGTACTCCAATCAACAGCCCCTACAACCACAAAAAGGAATGGAGTCATTAGCACTTATGGTTTGTAAATGGCACCCAGAATTATGTTGCACGAAGCACAATTTCACATCATTCTGGGTTCATTTGTGTGAAAACAAGGTCCAATCAGGCTGAAATGTTACAGTAAGGTAGAATCTATTGAGTTGTAAGTGATCTGAACGTTTCATGATGATAGCACTTTCCTAAGGGGGTCAAACCATGTCCCAAAGGTCACCGGATCTGGTGTCAATTTAAAGAAGTAGTCCAGTTACACATTTGTGGGCTTATAACTTGGCTTCTGAATATCCTAGAGAGATCAGGTTTGTTTTAGTGTACTCCAATCAACATCCCATACAACCACAAAAAGGAATGGAGTCATTAGCACTTATGGTTTTTAAATGGCACCCAGAATTATGCTGCACTAAGCACAATTTCACATCATTCTGGGTCCATTTGTGTGAAAACAAGGTCCAATCAGGCTGAAACTATACAAGAAGGTAGAACCTATTGAGTTGTAAGTGATCTGAACGTTTCAAGATGATCGCACATTCCTATAGGGGGTAAAACCATGTCCCAAAGGTCACCGGGCCTGGTGTCTCTTTAAAGAAGTAGTCCAGTTACACCTTTGTGGGCTTATAACTTGGCTTCTGAATGTCCTAGAGAGGTTAGGTTTGTTTTAGTGTACTCCAATCAACAGCCCCTACAACATCAAAAAGCAATGGAGTCATTAGCACTTATGGTTTGTAAATGGCACCCAGAATTATGTTGCACGAAGCACAATTTCACATCATTCTGGGTTCATTTGTGTGAAAACAAGGTCCAATCAGGCTGAAACGTTACAGGAAGGTAGAATCTATTGAGTTGTAAGTGATCTGAACGTTTCATGATGATAGCGCTTTCCTAAGGGGGTCAAACCATGTCCCAAAGGTCACCGGATCTGGTGTCAATTTAAAGAAGTAGTCCAGTTACACATTTGTGGGCTTATAACTTGGCTTCTGAATATCCTAGAGAGATCAGGTTTGTTTTAGTGTACTCCAATCAACATCCCATACAACCACAAAAAGGAATGGAGTCATTAGCACTTATGGTTTTTAAATGGCACCCAGAATTATGCTGCACTAAGCACAATTTCACATCATTCTGGGTTCATTTGTGTGAAAACAAGGTCCAATCAGGCTGAAACGTTACAGGAAGGTAGAATCTATTGAGTTGTAAGTGATCTGAACGTTTCATGATGATAGCACTTTCCTAAGGGGGTCAAACCATGTCCCAAAGGTCACCGGGCCTGGTGTCACTTTAAAGAAGTAGTCCAGTTACACCTTTGTGGGCTTATAACTTGGCTTCTGAATGTCCTAGAGAGGTTAGGTTTGTTTTAGTGTTCTCCAATCAACAGCCCCTACAACCACAAAAAGGAATGGAGTCATTGGCACTTATGGTTTGTAAATGGCACCCAGAATTATGTTGCACGAAGCACAATTTCACATCATTCTGGGTCCATTTGTGTGAAAACAAGGTCCAATCAGGCTGAAACTATACAAGAAGGTAGAACCTATTGAGTTGTAAGTGATCTGAACGTTTCAAGATGATCGCACATTCCTATAGGGGGTAAAACCATGTCCCAAAGGTCACCGGGCCTGGTGTCTCTTTAAAGAAGTAGTCCAGTTACACCTTTGTGGGCTTATAACTTGGCTTCTGAATGTCCTAGAGAGGTTAGGTTTGTTTTAGTGTACTCCAATCAACAGCCCCTACAACCACAAAAAGCAATGGAGTCTTTAGCACTTATGGTTTGTAAATGGCACCCAGAATTATGTTGCACGAAGCACAATTTCACATCATTCTGGGTTCATTTGTGTGAAAACAAGGTCCAATCAGGCTGAAACGTTACAGGAAGGTAGAATCTATTGAGTTGTAAGTGATCTGAACGTTTCAAGATGATCGCACATTCCTATAGGGGGTAAAACCATGTCCCAAAGGTCACCGGGCCTGGTGTCTCTTTAAAGAAGTAGTCCAGTTACACCTTTGTGGGCTTATAACTTGGCTTCTGAATGTCCTAGAGAGGTTAGGTTTGTTTTAGTGTACTCCAATCAACAGCCCCTACAACCACAAAAAGGAATGGAGTCATTAGCACTTATGGTTTGTAAATGGCACCCAGAATTATGTTGCACGAAGCACAATTTCACATCATTCTGGGTTCATTTGTGTGAAAACAAGGTCCAATCGGGCTGAAATGTTACAGTAAGGTAGAATCTATTGAGTTGTAAGTGATCTGAACGTTTCATGATGATAGCACTTTCCTAAGGGGGTCAAACCATGTCCCAAAGGTCACCGGATCTGGTGTCAATTTAAAGAAGTAGTCCAGTTACACATTTGTGGGCTTATAACTTGGCTTCTGAATATCCTAGAGAGATCAGGTTTGTTTTAGTGTACTCCAATCAACATCCCATACAACCACAAAAAGGAATGGAGTCATTAGCACTTATGGTTTTTAAATGGCACCCAGAATTATGCTGCACTAAGCACAATTTCACATCATTCTGGGTCCATTTGTGTGAAAACAAGGTCCAATCAGGCTGAAACTATACAAGAAGGTAGAACCTATTGAGTTGTAAGTGATCTGAACGTTTCAAGATGATCGCACATTCCTATAGGGGGTAAAACCATGTCCCAAAGGTCACCGGGCCTGGTGTCTCTTTAAAGAAGTAGTCCAGTTACACCTTTGTGGGCTTATAACTTGGCTTCTGAATGTCCTAGAGAGGTTAGGTTTGTTTTAGTGTACTCCAATCAACAGCCCCTACAACATCAAAAAGCAATGGAGTCATTAGCACTTATGGTTTGTAAATGGCACCCAGAATTATGTTGCACGAAGCACAATTTCACATCATTCTGGGTTCATTTGTGTGAAAACAAGGTCCAATCAGGCTGAAACGTTACAGGAAGGTAGAATCTATTGAGTTGTAAGTGATCTGAACGTTTCATGATGATAGCGCTTTCCTAAGGGGGTCAAACCATGTCCCAAAGGTCACCGGATCTGGTGTCAATTTAAAGAAGTAGTCCAGTTACACATTTGTGGGCTTATAACTTGGCTTCTGAATGTCCTAGAGAGATCAGGTTTGTTTTAATGTACTCCAATCAACATACCCTACAACCTCAAAATGGAATGGAGTCATTAGCACTTATGGTTTTTAAATGGCACCCAGAATTATGCTGCACTACGCACAATTTCACATCATTATGGGTTCATTTGTGTGAAAACAAGGTCCAATCAGGCTGAAACGTTACAGGAAGGTAGAATCTATTGAGTTGTAAGTGATCTGAACGTTTCATGATGATAGCACTTTCCTAAGGGGGTCAAACCATGTCCCAAAGGTCACCGGATCTGGTGTCAATTTAAAGAAGAAGTCCAGTTACACCTTTGTGGGCTTATAACTTGGCTTCTGAATGTCCTAGAGAGATCAGGTTTGTTTTAATGTACTCCAATCAACATACCCTACAACCTAAAAATGGAATGGAGTCATTAGCACTTATGGTTTTTAAATGGCACCCAGAATTATGCTGCACTACGCACAATTTCACATCATTCTGGGTTCATTTGTGTGAAAACAAGGTCCAATCAGGCTGAAACTTTACAGGAAGGTAGAATCTATTGAGTTTTAAGTGATCTGAACATTTCATGATGATAGCACTTTCCTAAGGGGGTCAAACCATGTCCCAAAGGTCACCGGATCTGGTGTCAATTTAAAGAAGAAGTCCAGTTACACCTTTGTGGGCTTATAACTTGGCTTCTGAATATCCTAGAGAGATCAGGTTTGTTTTAGTGTACTCCAATCATTATCCCCTACAACCACAAAAAGGAATGGAGTCATTAGCACTTATGGTTTTTAAATGGCACCCAGAATTATGCTGCACTAAGCACAATTTCACATCATTCTGGGTTCATTTGTGTGAAAACAAGGTCCAATCAGGCTGAAACGTTACAGGAAGGTAAAATCTATTGAGTTGTAAGTGATCTGAACGTTTCATGATGATAGCACTTTCCTAAGGGGGTCAAACCATGTCCCAAAGGTCACAGGGCCTGGTGTCACTTTAAAGAAGTAGTCCAGTTACACCTTTGTGGGCTTATAACTTGGCTTCTGAATGTCCTAGAGAGGTTAGGTTTGTTTTAGTGTTCTCCAATCAACAGCCCTTACAACCACAAAAAGGAATGGAGTCATTGGCACTTATGGTTTGTAAATGGCACCCAGAATTATGTTGCACGAAGCACAATTTCACATCATTCTGGGTCCATTTGTGTGAAAACAAGGTCCAATCAGGCTGAAACGCTACAAGAAGGTAGAACCTATTGAGTTGTAAGTGATCTGAACGTTTCAAGATGATCGCACATTCCTATAGGGGGTAAAACCATGTCCCAAAGGTCACCGGGCCTGGTGTCTCTTTAAAGAAGTAGTCCAGTTACACCTTTGTGGGCTTATAACTTGGCTTCTGAATGTCCTAGAGAGGTTAGGTTTGTTTTAGTGTACTCCAATCAACAGCCCCTACAACCACAAAAAGCAATGGAGTCTTTAGCACTTATGGTTTGTAAATGGCACCCAGAATTATGTTGCACGAAGCACAATTTCACATCATTCTGGGTTCATTTGTGTGAAAACAAGGTCCAATCAGGCTGAAACGTTACAGGAAGGTAGAATCTATTGAGTTGTAAGTGATCTGAACGTTTCAAGATGATCGCACATTCCTATAGGGGGTAAAACCATGTCCCAAAGGTCACCGGGCCTGGTGTCTCTTTAAAGAAGTAGTCCAGTTACACCTTTGTGGGCTTATAACTTGGCTTCTGAATGTCCTAGAGAGGTTAGGTTTGTTTTAGTGTACTCCAATCAACAGCCCCTACAACCACAAAAAGGAATGGAGTCATTAGCACTTATGGTTTGTAAATGGCACCCAGAATTATGTTGCACGAAGCACAATTTCACATCATTCTGGGTTCATTTGTGTGAAAACAAGGTCCAATCAGGCTGAAATGTTACAGTAAGGTAGAATCTATTGAGTTGTAAGTGATCTGAACGTTTCATGATGATAGCACTTTCCTAAGGGGGTCAAACCATGTCCCAAAGGTCACCGGATCTGGTGTCAATTTAAAGAAGTAGTCCAGTTACACATTTGTGGGCTTATAACTTGGCTTCTGAATATCCTAGAGAGATCAGGTTTGTTTTAGTGTACTCCAATCAACATCCCATACAACCACAAAAAGGAATGGAGTCATTAGCACTTATGGTTTTTAAATGGCACCCAGAATTATGCTGCACTAAGCACAATTTCACATCATTCTGGGTCCATTTGTGTGAAAACAAGGTCCAATCAGGCTGAAACTATACAAGAAGGTAGAACCTATTGAGTTGTAAGTGATCTGAACGTTTCAAGATGATCGCACATTCCTATAGGGGGTAAAACCATGTCCCAAAGGTCACCGGGCCTGGTGTCTCTTTAAAGAAGTAGTCCAGTTACACCTTTGTGGGCTTATAACTTGGCTTCTGAATGTCCTAGAGAGGTTAGGTTTGTTTTAGTGTACTCCAATCAACAGCCCCTACAACATCAAAAAGCAATGGAGTCATTAGCACTTATGGTTTGTAAATGGCACCCAGAATTATGTTGCACGAAGCACAATTTCACATCATTCTGGGTTCATTTGTGTGAAAACAAGGTCCAATCAGGCTGAAACGTTACAGGAAGGTAGAATCTATTGAGTTGTAAGTGATCTGAACGTTTCATGATGATAGCGCTTTCCTAAGGGGGTCAAACCATGTCCCAAAGGTCACCGGATCTGGTGTCAATTTAAAGAAGTAGTCCAGTTACACATTTGTGGGCTTATAACTTGGCTTCTGAATATCCTAGAGAGATCAGGTTTGTTTTAGTGTACTCCAATCAACATCCCATACAACCACAAAAAGGAATGGAGTCATTAGCACTTATGGTTTTTAAATGGCACCCAGAATTATGCTGCACTAAGCACAATTTCACATCATTCTGGGTTCATTTGTGTGAAAACAAGGTCCAATCAGGCTGAAACGTTACAGGAAGGTAGAATCTATTGAGTTGTAAGTGATCTGAACGTTTCATGATGATAGCACTTTCCTAAGGGGGTCAAACCATGTCCCAAAGGTCACCGGGCCTGGTGTCACTTTAAAGAAGTAGTCCAGTTACACCTTTGTGGGCTTATAACTTGGCTTCTGAATGTCCTAGAGAGGTTAGGTTTGTTTTAGTGTTCTCCAATCAACAGCCCCTACAACCACAAAAAGGAATGGAGTCATTGGCACTTATGGTTTGTAAATGGCACCCAGAATTATGTTGCACGAAGCACAATTTCACATCATTCTGGGTCCATTTGTGTGAAAACAAGGTCCAATCAGGCTGAAACTATACAAGAAGGTAGAACCTATTGAGTTGTAAGTGATCTGAACGTTTCAAGATGATCGCACATTCCTATAGGGGGTAAAACCATGTCCCAAAGGTCACCGGGCCTGGTGTCTCTTTAAAGAAGTAGTCCAGTTACACCTTTGTGGGCTTATAACTTGGCTTCTGAATGTCCTAGAGAGGTTAGGTTTGTTTTAGTGTACTCCAATCAACAGCCCCTACAACCACAAAAAGCAATGGAGTCTTTAGCACTTATGGTTTGTAAATGGCACCCAGAATTATGTTGCACGAAGCACAATTTCACATCATTCTGGGTTCATTTGTGTGAAAACAAGGTCCAATCAGGCTGAAACGTTACAGGAAGGTAGAATCTATTGAGTTGTAAGTGATCTGAACGTTTCAAGATGATCGCACATTCCTATAGGGGGTAAAACCATGTCCCAAAGGTCACCGGGCCTGGTGTCTCTTTAAAGAAGTAGTCCAGTTACACCTTTGTGGGCTTATAACTTGGCTTCTGAATGTCCTAGAGAGGTTAGGTTTGTTTTAGTGTACTCCAATCAACAGCCCCTACAACCACAAAAAGGAATGGAGTCATTAGCACTTATGGTTTGTAAATGGCACCCAGAATTATGTTGCACGAAGCACAATTTCACATCATTCTGGGTTCATTTGTGTGAAAACAAGGTCCAATCAGGCTGAAATGTTACAGTAAGGTAGAATCTATTGAGTTGTAAGTGATCTGAACGTTTCATGATGATAGCACTTTCCTAAGGGGGTCAAACCATGTCCCAAAGGTCACCGGATCTGGTGTCAATTTAAAGAAGTAGTCCAGTTACACATTTGTGGGCTTATAACTTGGCTTCTGAATATCCTAGAGAGATCAGGTTTGTTTTAGTGTACTCCAATCAACATCCCATACAACCACAAAAAGGAATGGAGTCATTAGCACTTATGGTTTTTAAATGGCACCCAGAATTATGCTGCACTAAGCACAATTTCACATCATTCTGGGTCCATTTGTGTGAAAACAAGGTCCAATCAGGCTGAAACTATACAAGAAGGTAGAACCTATTGAGTTGTAAGTGATCTGAACGTTTCAAGATGATCGCACATTCCTATAGGGGGTAAAACCATGTCCCAAAGGTCACCGGGCCTGGTGTCTCTTTAAAGAAGTAGTCCAGTTACACCTTTGTGGGCTTATAACTTGGCTTCTGAATGTCCTAGAGAGGTTAGGTTTGTTTTAGTGTACTCCAATCAACAGCCCCTACAACATCAAAAAGCAATGGAGTCATTAGCACTTATGGTTTGTAAATGGCACCCAGAATTATGTTGCACGAAGCACAATTTCACATCATTCTGGGTTCATTTGTGTGAAAACAAGGTCCAATCAGGCTGAAACGTTACAGGAAGGTAGAATCTATTGAGTTGTAAGTGATCTGAACGTTTCATGATGATAGCGCTTTCCTAAGGGGGTCAAACCATGTCCCAAAGGTCACCGGATCTGGTGTCAATTTAAAGAAGTAGTCCAGTTATACTTTTGTGGGCTTATAACTTGGCTTCTGAATGTCCTAGAGAGATCAGGTTTGTTTTAATGTACTCCAATCAACAGCCCCTACAACCACAAAAAGGAATGGAGTCATTAGCACTTATGGTTTGTAAATGGCACCCAGAATTATGTTGCACGAAGCACAATTTCACATCATTCTGGGTCCATTTGTGTGAAAACAAGGTCCAATCAGGCTGAAATGCTACAAGAAGGTAGAATCTATTGAGTTGTAAGTGATCCGAACGTTTCATGATGATAGCACTTTCCTAAGGGGGTCAAAACATGTCCCAAAGGTCACCGGATCTGGTGTCAATTTAAAGAAGTAGTCCAGTTACACATTTGTGGGCTTATAACTTGGCTTCTGAATGTCCTAGAGAGATCAGGTTTGTTTTAATGTACTCCAATCAACATACCCTACAACCTCAAAATGGAATGGAGTCATTAGCACTTATGGTTTTTAAATGGCACCCAGAATTATGCTGCACTACGCACAATTTCACATCATTATGGGTTCATTTGTGTGAAAACAAGGTCCAATCAGGCTGAAACGTTACAGGAAGGTAGAATCTATTGAGTTGTAAGTGATCTGAACGTTTCATGATGATAGCACTTTCCTAAGGGGGTCAAACCATGTCCCAAAGGTCACCGGATCTGGTGTCAATTTAAAGAAGAAGTCCAGTTACACCTTTGTGGGCTTATAACTTGGCTTCTGAATGTCCTAGAGAGATCAGGTTTGTTTTAATGTACTCCAATCAACATACCCTACAACCTAAAAATGGAATGGAGTCATTAGCACTTATGGTTTTTAAATGGCACCCAGAATTATGCTGCACTACGCACAATTTCACATCATTCTGGGTTCATTTGTGTGAAAACAAGGTCCAATCAGGCTGAAACTTTACAGGAAGGTAGAATCTATTGAGTTTTAAGTGATCTGAACATTTCATGATGATAGCACTTTCCTAAGGGGGTCAAACCATGTCCCAAAGGTCACCGGATCTGGTGTCAATTTAAAGAAGAAGTCCAGTTACACCTTTGTGGGCTTATAACTTGGCTTCTGAATATCCTAGAGAGATCAGGTTTGTTTTAGTGTACTCCAATCATTATCCCCTACAACCACAAAAAGGAATGGAGTCATTAGCACTTATGGTTTTTAAATGGCACCCAGAATTATGCTGCACTAAGCACAATTTCACATCATTCTGGGTTCATTTGTGTGAAAACAAGGTCCAATCAGGCTGAAACGTTACAGGAAGGTAAAATCTATTGAGTTGTAAGTGATCTGAACGTTTCATGATGATAGCACTTTCCTAAGGGGGTCAAACCATGTCCCAAAGGTCACAGGGCCTGGTGTCACTTTAAAGAAGTAGTCCAGTTACACCTTTGTGGGCTTATAACTTGGCTTCTGAATGTCCTAGAGAGGTTAGGTTTGTTTTAGTGTTCTCCAATCAACAGCCCTTACAACCACAAAAAGGAATGGAGTCATTGGCACTTATGGTTTGTAAATGGCACCCAGAATTATGTTGCACGAAGCACAATTTCACATCATTCTGGGTCCATTTGTGTGAAAACAAGGTCCAATCAGGCTGAAACGCTACAAGAAGGTAGAACCTATTGAGTTGTAAGTGATCTGAACGTTTCAAGATGATCGCACATTCCTATAGGGGGTAAAACCATGTCCCAAAGGTCACCGGGCCTGGTGTCTCTTTAAAGAAGTAGTCCAGTTACACCTTTGTGGGCTTATAACTTGGCTTCTGAATGTCCTAGAGAGGTTAGGTTTGTTTTAGTGTACTCCAATCAACAGCCCCTACAACCACAAAAAGGAATGGAGTCATTAGCACTTATGGTTTGTAAATGGCACCCAGAATTATGTTGCACGAAGCACAATTTCACATCATTCTGGGTTCATTTGTGTGAAAACAAGGTCCAATCAGGCTGAAATGTTACAGTAAGGTAGAATCTATTGAGTTGTAAGTGATCTGAACGTTTCATGATGATAGCACTTTCCTAAGGGGGTCAAACCATGTCCCAAAGGTCACCGGATCTGGTGTCAATTTAAAGAAGTAGTCCAGTTACACATTTGTGGGCTTATAACTTGGCTTCTGAATATCCTAGAGAGATCAGGTTTGTTTTAGTGTACTCCAATCAACATCCCATACAACCACAAAAAGGAATGGAGTCATTAGCACTTATGGTTTTTAAATGGCACCCAGAATTATGCTGCACTAAGCACAATTTCACATCATTCTGGGTTCATTTGTGTGAAAACAAGGTCCAATCAGGCTGAAACGTTACAGGAAGGTAGAATCTATTGAGTTGTAAGTGATCTGAACGTTTCATGATGATAGCACTTTCCTAAGGGGGTCAAACCATGTCCCAAAGGTCACCGGGCCTGGTGTCACTTTAAAGAAGTAGTCCAGTTACACCTTTGTGGGCTTATAACTTGGCTTCTGAATGTCCTAGAGAGGTTAGGTTTGTTTTAGTGTTCTCCAATCAACAGCCCCTACAACCACAAAAAGGAATGGAGTCATTGGCACTTATGGTTTGTAAATTGCACCCAGAATTATGTTGCACGAAGCACAATTTCACATCATTCTGGGTCCATTTGTGTGAAAACAAGGTCCAATCAGGCTGAAACTATACAAGAAGGTAGAACCTATTGAGTTGTAAGTGATCTGAACGTTTCAAGATGATCGCACATTCCTATAGGGGGTAAAACCATGTCCCAAAGGTCACCGGGCCTGGTGTCTCTTTAAAGAAGTAGTCCAGTTACACCTTTGTGGGCTTATAACTTGGCTTCTGAATGTCCTAGAGAGGTTAGGTTTGTTTTAGTGTACTCCAATCAACAGCCCCTACAACCACAAAAAGCAATGGAGTCTTTAGCACTTATGGTTTGTAAATGGCACCCAGAATTATGTTGCACGAAGCACAATTTCACATCATTCTGGGTTCATTTGTGTGAAAACAAGGTCCAATCAGGCTGAAACGTTACAGGAAGGTAGAATCTATTGAGTTGTAAGTGATCTGAACGTTTCAAGATGATCGCACATTCCTATAGGGGGTAAAACCATGTCCCAAAGGTCACCGGGCCTGGTGTCTCTTTAAAGAAGTAGTCCAGTTACACCTTTGTGGGCTTATAACTTGGCTTCTGAATGTCCTAGAGAGGTTAGGTTTGTTTTAGTGTACTCCAATCAACAGCCCCTACAACCACAAAAAGGAATGGAGTCATTAGCACTTATGGTTTGTAAATGGCACCCAGAATTATGTTGCACGAAGCACAATTTCACATCATTCTGGGTTCATTTGTGTGAAAACAAGGTCCAATCAGGCTGAAATGTTACAGTAAGGTAGAATCTATTGAGTTGTAAGTGATCTGAACGTTTCATGATGATAGCACTTTCCTAAGGGGGTCAAACCATGTCCCAAAGGTCACCGGATCTGGTGTCAATTTAAAGAAGTAGTCCAGTTACACATTTGTGGGCTTATAACTTGGCTTCTGAATATCCTAGAGAGATCAGGTTTGTTTTAGTGTACTCCAATCAACATCCCATACAACCACAAAAAGGAATGGAGTCATTAGCACTTATGATTTTTAAATGGCACCCAGAATTATGCTGCACTAAGCACAATTTCACATCATTCTGGGTTCATTTGTGTGAAAACAAGGTCCAATCAGGCTGAAACGTTACAGGAAGGTAGAATCTATTGAGTTGTAAGTGATCTGAACGTTTCATGATGATAGCACTTTCCTAAGGGGGTCAAACCATGTCCCAAAGGTCACCGGGCCTGGTGTCACTTTAAAGAAGTAGTCCAGTTACACCTTTGTGGGCTTATAACTTGGCTTCTGAATGTCCTAGAGAGGTTAGGTTTGTTTTAGTGTTCTCCAATCAACAGCCCCTACAACCACAAAAAGGAATGGAGTCATTGGCACTTATGGTTTGTAAATGGCACCCAGAATTATGTTGCACGAAGCACAATTTCACATCATTCTGGGTCCATTTGTGTGAAAACAAGGTCCAATCAGGCTGAAACTATGCAAGAAGGTAGAACCTATTGAGTTGTAAGTGATCTGAACGTTTCAAGATGATCGCACATTCCTATAGGGGGTAAAACCATGTCCCAAAGGTCACCGGGCCTGGTGTCTCTTTAAAGAAGTAGTCCAGTTACACCTTTGTGGGCTTATAACTTGGCTTCTGAATGTCCTAGAGAGGTTAGGTTTGTTTTAGTGTACTCCAATCAACAGCCCCTACAACCACAAAAAGCAATGGAGTCATTAGCACTTATGGTTTGTAAATGGCACCCAGAATTATGTTGCACGAAGCACAATTTCACATCATTCTGGGTTCATTTGTGTGAAAACAAGGTCCAATCAGGCTGAAATGCTACAAGAAGGTAGAATCTATTGAGTTGTAAGTGATCCGAACGTTTCATGATGATAGCACTTTCCTAAGGGGGTCAAAACATGTCCCAAAGGTCACCGGATCTGGTGTCAATTTAAAGAAGTAGTCCAGTTACACATTTGTGGGCTTATAACTTGGCTTCTGAATGTCCTAGAGAGATCAGGTTTGTTTTAATGTACTCCAATCAACATACCCTACAACCTCAAAATGGAATGGAGTCATTAGCACTTATGGTTTTTAAATGGCACCCAGAATTATGCTGCACTACGCACAATTTCACATCATTATGGGTTCATTTGTGTGAAAACAAGGTCCAATCAGGCTGAAACGTTACAGGAAGGTAGAATCTATTGAGTTGTAAGTGATCTGAACGTTTCATGATGATAGCACTTTCCTAAGGGGGTCAAACCATGTCCCAAAGGTCACCGGATCTGGTGTCAATTTAAAGAAGAAGTCCAGTTACACCTTTGTGGGCTTATAACTTGGCTTCTGAATATCCTAGAGAGATCAGGTTTGTTTTAGTGTACTCCAATCAACATCCCCTACAACCACAAAAAGGAATGGAGTCATTATGGTTTTTAAATGGCACCCAGAATTATGCTGCACTAAGCACAATTTCACATCATTCTGGGTTCATTTGTGTTAAAACAAGGTCCAATCACGCTGAAACGTTACAGGAAGGTAGAATCTATTGAGTTGTAAGTGATCTGAACGTTTCATGATGATAGCACTTTCCTAAGGGGGTCAAACCATGTCCCAAAGGTCACCGGGCCTGTTGTCACTTTAAGGAAGTAGTCAAGTTACACCTTTGTGGGCATATACCTTGGCTTCTGAATGTCCTAGAGAGGTTAGGTTTGTTTTAGTGTTCTCCAATCAACAGCCCCTACAACCACAAAAAGGAATGGAGTCATTGGCACTTATGGTTTGTAAATGGCACCCAGAATTATGTTGCACGAAGCACAATTTCACATCATTCTGGGTCCATTTGTGTGAAAACAAGGTCCAATCAGGCTGAAACGCTACAAGAAGGTAGAACCTATTGTGTTGTAAGTGATCTGAACGTTTCAAGATGATCGCACATTCCTATAGGGGGTAAAACCATGTCCCAAAGGTCACCGGGCCTGGTGTCTCTTTAAAGAAGTAGTCCAGTTACACCTTTGTGGGCTTTTAAATTGGCTTCTGAATGTCCTAGAGAGGTTAGGTTTGTTTTAGTGTACTCCAATCAACAGCCCCTACAACCACAAAAAGGAATGGAGTCATTAGCACTTATGGTTTGTAAATGGCACCCAGAATTATGTTGCACGAAGCACAATTTCACATCATTCTGGGTTCATTTGTGTGAAAACAAGGTCCAATCAGGCTGAAACGTTACAGGAAGGTAGAATCTATTGAGTTGTAAGTGATCTGAACGTTTCATGATGATAGCACTTTCCTAAGGGGGTCAAACCATGTCCCAAAGGTCACCGGATCTGGTGTCAATTTAAAGAAGTAGTCCAGTTACACATTTGTGGGCTTATAACTTGGCTTATGAATGTCCTAGAGAGATCAGGTTTGTTTTAATGTACTCCAATCAACATACCCTACAACCTCAAAATGGAATGGAGTCATTAGCACTTATGGTTTTTAAATGGCACCCAGAATTATGCTGCACTACGCACAATTTCACATCATTATGGGTTCATTTGTGTGAAAACAAGGTCCAATCAGGCTGAAACGTTACAGGAAGGTAGAATCTATTGAGTTGTAAGTGATCTGAACGTTTCATGATGATAGCACTTTCCTAAGGGGGTCAAACCATGTCCCAAAAGTCACCGGATCTGGTGTCAATTTAAAGAAGAAGTCCAGTTACTCCTTTGTGGGCTTATAACTTGGCTTCTGAATATCCTAGAGAGATCAGGTTTGTTTTAGTGTACTCCAATAAACATCCCCTACAACCACAAAAAGGAATGGAGTCATTAGCAATTATGGTTTTTAAATGGCACCCAGAATTATGCTGCACTAAGCAAAATTTCACATCATTCTGGGTTCATTTGTGTGAAAACAAGGTCCAATCAGGCTGAAGCGTTACAGGAAGGTAGAATCTATTGAGTTGTAAGTGATCTGAACGTTTCATGATGATAGCACTTTCCTAAGGGGGTCAAACCATGTCCCAAAGGTCACCGGGCCTGTTGTCACTTTAAAGAAGTAGTCCAGTTACACCTTTGTGGGCTTATAACTTGGCTTCTGAATGTCCTAGAGAGGTTAGGTTTGTTTTAGTGTTCTCCAATAAACAGCCCCTACACCCACAAAAAGGAATGGAGTCATTGGCACTTATGGTTTGTAAATGGCACCCAGAATTATGTTGCACGAAGCACAATTTCACATCATTCTGGGTCCATTTGTGTGAAAACAAGGTCCAATCAGGCTGAAACGCTACAAGAAGGTAGAACCTATTGAGTTGTAAGTGATCTGAACGTTTCAAGATGATCGCACATTCCTATAGGGGGTAAAACCATGTCCCAAAGGTCACCGGGCCTGGTGTCTCTTTAAAGAAGTAGTCCAGTTACACCTTGGTGGGCTTATAACTTGGCTTCTAAAATGTCCTAGAGAGGTTAGGTTTGTTTTAGTGTACTCCAATCAACAGCCCCTACAACCACAAAAAGGAATGGAGTCATTAGCACTTATGGTTTGTAAATGGCACCCAGAATTATGTTGCACGAAGCACAATTTCACATCATTCTGGGTTCATTTGTGTGAAAACAAGGTCCAATCAGGCTGAAACGTTACAGGAAGGTAGAATCTATTGAGTTGTAAGTGATCTGAACGTTTCATGATGATAGCACTTTCCTAAGGGGGTCAAACCATGTCCCAAAGGTCACCGGATCTGGTGTCAATTTAAAGAAGTAGTCCAGTTACACATTTGTGGGCTTATAACTTGGCTTCTGAATGTCCAAGAGAGACCAGGTTTGTTTTAATGTACTCCAATCAACAGCCCCTACAACCACAAAAGGAATGGAGTCATTAGCACTTATGGTTTGTAAATGGCACCCAGAATTATGTTGCACGAAGCACAATTTCACATCATTCTGGGTCCATTTGTGTGAAAACAAGGTCCAATCAGGCTGAAACGCTACAAGAAGGTAGAATCTATTGAGTTGTAAGTGATCTGAACGTTTCATGATGATTGCACATTCCTATAGGGGGTCAAACCATGTCCCAAAGGTCACCGGGCCTGGTGTCACTTTAAAGAAGTAGTCCAGTTACACCTTTGAGGTCTTATAACTTGGCTTCTGAATGTCCTAGAGAGATTAGGTTTGTTTTAGTGTACTCCAATCAACAGCCCCTACAACCTCAAAAAGGAATGGAGTCATTAGCACTTATGGTTTTTAAATGGCACCCAGAATTATGTTGCACGAAGCACAATTTCACATCATTCTGGGTTCATTTGTGTGAAAACAAGGTCCAATCAGGCTGAAACGTTACTGGAAGGTAGAATCTATACAGTTGTAAGTGATCTGAACGTTTCAAGATGATCGCACATTCCTATAGGGGGTCAAACCATGTCCCAAAGGTCACCGGGCCTGGTGTCACTTTAAAGAAGCAGTCCAGTTACACCTTTGTGGGCTTATAACTTGGCTTCTGAATGTCCTAGAGAGGTTAGTTTTTTTTAGTGTACTCCAATCAACAGCCCCTACAACCACAAAAAGGAATGGAGTCATTAGCACTTAAGGTTTGTAAATGGCACCCAGAATTATGTTGCACGAAGCACAATTTCACATCATTCTGGGTCCATTTGTGTGAAAACAAGGTCCAATCAGGCTGAAACGCTACAAGAAGGTAGAATCTATTGAGTTGTAAGTGATCTGAACGTTTCAAGATGATCGCACGTTCCTATAGGGGGTAAAACCATGTCCCAAAGGTCACCGGGCTGGGTGTCACTTTAAAGAAGTAGTCCAGTTACACCTTTGAGGGCTTATAACTTGGCTTCTGAATGTCCTAGAGAGATCAGGTTTGTTTTAGTGTACTCCAATCAACAGCCCATACAACCTCAAAAAGGAATGGAGTCATTAGCACTTATGATTTTTAAATGGCACCCAGAATTATGTTGCACGAAGCACAATTTCACATCATTCTGGGTTCATTTGTGTGAAAACAAGGTCCAATCAGGCTGAAACGTTACAGGAAGGTAGAATCTATTGAGTTGTAAGTGATCTGAACGTTTCATGATGATAGCACTTTCCTAAGGGGGTCAAACCATGTCCCAAAGGTCATCGGGCCTGGTGTAACTTTAAAGAAGCAGTCCAGTTACACCTTTGTGGGCTTATAACTTGGCTTCTGAATGTCCTAGAGAGGTTAGGTTTGTTTTAGTGTTCTCCAATCAACAGCCCCTACAACCACAAAAAGTAATGGAGTCATTAGCACTTATGGTTTGTAAATGGCACCCAGAATTATGTTGCACAAAGAACAATTTCACATCATTCTGGGTTCATTTGTGTGAAAACAAGGCCCAATCAGGCTGAAACGTTACAGGAAGGTAGGATCTATTGAGTTGTAAGTGATTTGAATGTTTCATGATGATAGCACTTTCCTAAGGGGGTCAAACCATGTCCCAAAGGTCACCGGGCCTGGTGTCAATTTAAAGAAGTAGTCCAGTTACACCTTTGTGGGCTTATAACTTGGCTTCTGAATGTCCTAGAGAGGTTAGGTTTGTTTTAGTGTACTCCAATCAACAGCACCTACAACCACAAAAAGGAATGGAGTCATTAGCACTTAAGGTTTGTAAATGGCACCCAGAATTATGTTGCACGAAGCACAATTTCACATCATTCTGGGTCCATTTGTGTGAAAACAAGGTCCAATCAGGCTGAAAAGCTACAAGAAGGTAGAATCTATTGAGTTGTAAGTGATCTGAACGTTTCAAGATGATCCCACATTCCTATAGGGGGTAAAACCATGTCCCAAAGGTCACCGGGCTGGTGTCACTTTAAAGAAGTAGTCCAGTTACACCTTTGAAGGTTTATAACTTGGCTTCTGAATGTCCTAGAGAGATCAGGTTTGTTTTAGTGTACTCCAATCAACAGCCCCTACAACCTCAAAAAGGAATGGAGTCATTAGCACTTATGGTTTTTAAATGGCACCCAGAATTATGTTGCACGAAGCACAATTTCACATCATTCTGGGTTCATTTGTGTGAAAACAAGGTCCAATCAGGCTGAAACGTTACAGGAAGGTAGAATCTATTGAGTTGTAAGTGGTCTGAACATTTCATGATGATAGCACTTTCCTAAGGGGCTCAAACCATGTCCCAAAGGTCATTGGGCCTGGTGTAACTTTAAAGAAGCAGTCCAGTTACACCTTTGTGGGCTTATAACTTGGCTTCTGAATGTCCTAGAGAGGTTAGGTTTGTTTTAGTGTTCTCCAATCAACAGCCCCTACAACCACAAAAAGGAATGGAGTCATTAGCACTTATGGTTTGTAAATGGCACCCAGAATTATGTTGCACAAAGAACAATTTCACATCATTCTGGGTTCATTTGTGTGAAAACAAGGTCCAATCAGGCTGAAACGTTACAGGAAGGTAGGATCTATTGAGTTGTAAGTGATTTGAATGTTTCATGATGATAGCACTTTCCTAAGGGGGTCAAACCATGTCCCAAAGGTCACCGGGCCTGGTGTCAATTTAAAGAAGTAGTCCAGTTACACCTTTGTGGGCTTATAACTTGGCTTCTGAATGTCCTAGAGAGGTTAGGTTTGTTTTAGTGTACTCTGTTCAACAGCACCTACAACCACAAAAAGGAATGGAGTCATCAGCACTTAAGGTTTGTAAATGGCACCCAGAATTATGTTGCACGAAGCACAATTTCACATCATTCTGGGTCCATTTGTGTGAAAACAAGGTCCAATCAGGCTGAAAAGCTACAAGAAGGTAGAATCTATTGAGTTGTAAGTGATCTGAACGTTTCAAGATGATCCCACATTCCTATAGGGGGTAAAACCATGTCCCAAAGGTCACCGGGCCTGGTGTCACTTTAAAGAAGTAGTCCAGTTACACCTTTGAAGGCTTATAACTTGGCTTCTGAATGTCCTAGAGAGATCAGGTTTGTTTTAGTGGACTCCAATTAACAGCCCCTACAACCTCAAAAAGGAATGGAGTCATTAGCATTTATGGTTTTTAAATGGCACCCAGAATTATGTTGCACGAAGCACAATTTCACATCATTCTGGGTTCATTTGTGTGAAAACAAGGTCCAATCAGGCTGAAATGTTACAGGAAGGTAGAATCTATTGAGTTGTAAGTGGTCTGAACGTTTCATGATGATAGCACTTTCCTAAGGGGGTCAAACCATGTCCCAAAGGTCACCGGATCTGGTGTCAATTTAAAGAAGTAGTCCAGTTACACCTTTGTGGGCTTATAACTTGGCTTCTGAATGTCCTAGAGAGGTTAGGTTTGTTTTAGTGTACTCCAATCAACAGCACCTACAACCACAAAAAGGAATGGAGTCATTAGCACTTAAGGTTTGTAAATGGCATCCAGAATTATGTTGCACGAAGCACAATTTCACATCATTCTGGGTCCATTTGTGTGAAAACAAGGTCCAATCAGGCTGAAAAGCTACAAGAAGGTAGAATCTATTGAGTTGTAAGTGATCTGAACGTTTCAAGATGATCCCACATTCCTATAGGGGGTAAAACCATGTCCCAAAGGTCACCGGGCCTGGTGTTACTTTAAAGAAGTAGTCCAGTTACACATTTGAAGGCTTATAACGTGGCTTCTGAATGTCCTAGAGAGATCAGGTTTGTTTTAGTGTACTCCAATCAACAGCCCCTACAACCTCAAAAAGGAATGGAGTCATTAGCACTTATGGTTTTTAAATGGCACCCAGAATTATGTTGCACGAAGCACAATTTCACATCATTCTGGGTTCATTTGTGTGAAAACAAGGTCCAATCAGGCTGAAATGTTACAGGAAGGTAGAATCTATTGAGTTGTAAGTGGTCTGAACGTTTCATGATGATAGCACTTTCCTAAGGGGGTCAAACCATGTCCCAAAGGTCACCGGATCTGGTGTCAATTTAAAGAAGTAGTCCAGTTACACCTTTGTGGGCTTATAACTTGGCTTCTGAATGTCCTAGAGAGATCAGGTTTGTTTTAGTATACTCCAATCAACAGCCTCTACAACCACAAAAAGGAATGGAGTCATTAGCACTTATGGTTTTTAAATGGCACCCAGAATTATGTTGCACGAAGCACAATTTCACATCATTCTGGGTTCATTTGTGTGAAAACAAGGTCCAATCAGGCTGAAACGTTACAGGAAGGTAGAATCTATTGAGTTGTAAGTGATCTGAACGTTTCAAGATGATCGCACATTCCTATAGGGGGTAAAACCATGTCCCAAAGGTCACCGGGCCTGGTGTCACTTTAAAGAAGTAGTCCAGTTACACCTTTGTGGGCTTATAACTTGGCTTCTGAATGTCCTAGAGAGGTTAGGTTTGTTTTAGTGTACTCCAATCTACAGCCCCTACAACCACAAAAAGGAATGGAGTCATTAGCACTTATGGTTTGTAAATGGCACCCAGAATTATGTTGCACGAAGCACAATTTCACATCATTCTGGGTTCATTTGTGTGAAAACAAGGTCCAATCAGGCTGAAACGTTACAGGAAGGTAGAATCTATTGAGTTGTAAGTGATCTGAACGTTTCATGATGATAGCACTTTCCTAAGGGGGTCAAACCATGTCCCAAAGGTCACCGGATCTGGTGTCAAATTAAAGAAGTAGTCCAGTTACACATTTGTGGGCTTATAACTTGGCTTCTGAATGTCCTAGAGAGATCAGAATTGTTTTAGTATACTCCAATCAACAGCCCCTACAACCTCAAAAAGGAATGGAGTCATTAGCACTTATGGCTTTTAAATGGCACCCAGAATTATGTTGCACGAAGCACAATTTCACATCATTCTGGGTTCATTTGTGTGAAAACAAGGTCCAATCAGGCTGAAATGTTACAGGAAGGTAGGATCTATTGAGTTGTAAGTGATTTGAATGTTTCATGATGATAGCACTTAACTAAGGGGGTCAAACCATGTCCCAAAGGTCACCGGGCCTGGTGTCAATTTAAAGAAGTAGTCCAGTTACACCTTTGTGGGCTTATAACTTGGCTTCTGAATGTCCTAGAGAGGTTAGGTTTGTTTTAGTGTACTCCAATCAACAGCACCTACAACCACAAAAAGGAATGGAGTCATCAGCACTTAAGGTTTGTAAATGGCACCCAGAATTATGTTGCACGAAGCACAATTTCACATCATTCTGGGTCCATTTGTGTGAAAACAAGGTCCAATCAGGCTGAAAAGCTACAAGAAGGTAGAATCTATTGAGTTGTAAGTGATCTGAACGTTTCAAGATGATCCCACATTCCTATAGGGGGTAAAACCATGTCCCAAAGGTCACCGGGCCTGGTGTCACTTTAAAGAAGTAGTCCAGTTACACCTTTGAAGGCTTATAACTTGGCTTCTGAATGTCCTAGAGAGATCAGGTTTGTTTTAGTGGACTCCAATTAACAGCCCCTACAACCTCAAAAAGGAATGGAGTCATTAGCAGTTATGGTTTTTAAATGGCACCCAGAATTATGTTGCACGAAGCACAATTTCACATCATTCTGGGTTCATTTGTGTGAAAACAAGGTCCAATCAGGCTGAAATGTTACAGGAAGGTAGAATCTATTGAGTTGTACTACTACTACTACTACTCCCTGACCAAGATGGCGCCCATGACCGGCTGCGTGTCTGCTCAGCTCCCAACCTTCTTTGTTTTTCTATTGTATTCTTGTATTTTTTCCACATGCAGTGCCGATTCTCTGCTGGTGTATGATCGGGACTTCCTGCTCTCGATCCGCTCTAGAATGGATGATTTTCAGAACTCTAATGCGGGACACCTTTTTCCACCGCCGCTGGAGACTGACGCGAACCCAGCTGCAGAGCCTGTGTTGCTCCACGCTTTCCCACCGCCGCTGGAGACTGACGTTAGCCCAGCTTCCGGGCTTGTGCTGCCCGTCGGTTTGCCGCTGCCCCGGAGACCGTGGAAAAAGAAGCGGGGGAAACGAGGCGGCTTCTTTGTTCAGCTCCGAAGGATCCGGCGTGGCGAAGCCATATCGGAGCGCTGCTCCGTGACTGTGATGTCCCGGATCCATCGGCATCTCAATCGAGTCGAGCTGATCTCGCTGCTACCGGGAGGACATGGAGCTGAATGTTACATGGATGTGTCTGAGGTGTGGATGACCGGCCAGTTGGGAGCTCACGGAGCTGAGAGCTGCGCGAGTGCGTGGGATGTGGGGATGATTCTCCAGCTGGGAGCTCACGGAGCCAAGCGCTGTATGCGTGCTTCGGAACCGAGGATGATCCGGCGGCCGACCGCTGCTGACCAGCTTGCGGCACACAATCGGGGGAGATGTGGAGATCGCCTAATCACATCAGATTACTGCGTATGGGGAAAGGAGCGGTGCTTTCGGAGTTCCCCTGATGCTCGAGGTGGGTGCTTGGTGCCTGTTGTTTCTTTGGGTTCCACCGGGTTGCCCTCCCGCTCTCGTTTTCGCCGCTCTCGTTTTGGACGGCACAATCAGCGGGGAATAAATCTGGCCAACCTACAGTATATTGCAAGATTTGATGGAGCCGGACTTTCTCTTCCATCGGGAAAGCAGTCGACTCGCTTTGCACTGATCAATGCCAGATCGGTTGGAAATAAAACTTTTATTCTGAAGGAATTCTTCCTGAACAATAGCTTGTCTGTTCTATGCGCCACTGAATCATGGTTAACCCCTGGAGATTCAGCTGCTATTGTTGAAATGTTACCTCCTGGATGCTCCTTCATTAACATTCCAAGAGGACAGCGCCGGGGCGGAGGTCTATTGACTATATTCAAATCAGATCTTGTCTGCACACCGATTACCCATCAATCAACTCCATTGTCTTTTGAATTAAGTTTGTTTGAATTGGGACGTTCCCCTCCATTGTTATGTGCACTCATTTACCGTCCACCACCCTATAACAAGGATTTTCTTAATGAATTTGCAAACTTCCTGGCAGACGTCTCCTGCAGATATGGAAAAATACTCTTGCTGGGTGATTTTAATATTCATGTCTGCTGTCCTGACAAACCTTTGGTAAAGGATTTCTTAGATCTTATTGACTCATTTAGCATGTCCCAACGTGTTAATGGACCCACTCATGGTCATACACACACACTAGACCTGATTTTTTGTCATGGGCTGCAAATTAGTGATCTTGGCATTCTACCTGCAACTTTTTCTGATCACTCACCAGTTGTGTTTAATATGAACTTAGACTCTGCCTCTCGTGTTGAGTGTTTCCGTCCCAGCTTCTCTCGAACAATCAGACCCAATACTGCTGCACATTTTGCTGCTATTCTTGCTTTGAATTCAGCTCCATTTCAATCTACTGATGAATTTACTGTTGTTGAGGGATTACTTCATGCGCTTGATTCATCCTGTCTGGCTGCTTTGGATATTGTCGCTCCATTAAAATCAAGGCGAAATACATCCCGACCTGACCCATGGCTGAACGAGCAAACTCGTTCCATGAGACAACATGCCAGAAGACTGGAACGTAAATGGATAAAAGACAGGCTTACTGTATCCTTTGAATCCATGAGAGAGGCGTGGTCTCAGTACCAAAGAGCAGTCAGAGGCGCAAGAAATCGATTTTTTGCAAGCATCGTAACGGCTAATTCTAATAATCAAGGTGTGTTATATAAAACTATGAATGCAGTGCTTTCACCAGTTACAAAACTATTTTCCTCTGCGTCTGCTGACTTGTGTAACCAAATCCTGCAGTTTTTCTTAAATAAGATTAGTGTAATCAGAGCTCAGATTCACCAAACCAACCATGTTCCTGATTCAGTCATTCCCCCTCATGTGCAACTTCAAAGCTTTCAGCCCATCTCTCTGCCCTATCTAGAAAAAACTGTTGCTGCCATGAAACCGTCTGGCTCCCCAGAAGATGTTATCCCACCTCGTCTCCTGAAAGAGGTTTTTCCTTTCATTAGCCATAATGTGCTAGACATCTTAAATAGTAGCTTGACATTGGCTGAAGTTCCTTCTGCCTTTAAACACGCCGTTCTTCAGCCAATCTTGAAAAAACCTGGTCTCGACCCCACTGATTACTCTAATCTCCGACCAATTTCCAAATTACCGTTTTTATCTAAGGTCCTTGAGAAAATAGTGTATGAACAGATGCTGACACATCTAAATGACAATCAGGTAATGGACATTTTTCAGTCTGGTTTCAGAAAACAGCACAGCACTGAAACTGCTCATGTTCGGGTGTTTAATGACATTTTTCTCGCTTTAGATTCAGGTTTCCATGTGGTTCTGCTACTTTTGGATCTATCAGCAGCATTTGACACGATCGATCATAACATCTTGATCACCAGACTTCAGACTTGGGCTGGCATTTCTGGTTCAGCCCTAGATTGGTTCAGGTCATACTTTTATAACAGGTCTGCTAGAGTCATGTTGGATGGCTGTTCATCCGAGTCACAACCACTCCGTTGGGGTGTCCCACAAGGTTCAATACTCGGCCCGTTACTATTTAACCTCTATATACTGCCCTTAGGAGCCATTTTCAGAAGGCACGCTGTCTCATACCATCTTTACGCTGATGACTGTCAGATCTACTTTTCATTCAAGCCAACTCAATCAATGCAAGTTCTGTCTGATTGTATCGATAATGTTAAGCTTTGGCTTGCTGATAACTTCCTCCATCTGAATGACTCCAAAACAGAAGTAATCGTTTTTAATCCTCACAGCATCCCGGCTACTCTTCAACCTGACCTCAACTATCTTTCACCTAATGTCTCCACTGTAATTTCCAACCTTGGAGTTAAAATAGACCAGGCTCTGAAGATGGATGCTCAGGTCAATAACACAGTTAAATCATGTTTTTACCACCTCAGGCGTATCTCTAAACTTAAGCACATCCTGAGTGTCCGTCTTCTCAAATCAGTAGTCCACACTTTCATCACTTCACGGCTGGATTACTCCAACTCCTGCTTATACGGCATCAGTAAAGCAGCTCAATCTAGACTTCAGCTAGTCCAGAATTCAGCAGCTAGGTTCCTGACTGGAGTTGACAGAAGACAGCACATTACACCAATTCTAAAATCTCTCCACTGGTTGCCCGTTCATCTCAGGATCAATTTCAAAATCATGCTGCTCACTTATAAATCCCTGAACAGTCAAGCTCCTCCATATCTGTGTCAACTCGTCCATTACTACAATCCGCCTCGTGCTCTCAGGTCTGAGGATAAGCTCCTCCTAGCTCTTCCAAACGCACGTCTGAAAAGCCGTGGAGAAAGGGCTTTCTCTGTCTGTGCTCCCAAGCTGTGGAATGCATTACCACTACTAGTGAGGCAAGCACCAACAATTAGCATTTTTAAATCTCGCATGAAAACTCACTACTTCAACCTTGCATATAATACATAATCATGGACCACTTTCGACATCTGCATTCTTTCTACAATAGAATGCACAATAATTAACATCTGTATTACTGTGGTTCTTTCATATGTTTTTATCTGTTGTTTCATATTCCTTTGCGTTTTTAGTGTTTTACGACTGTTAGTTCGAGTATTTTCTTGTTTTCATTTTTTCTTATAAACTATGCTTTAAATGTCATTCTGAACGTGTTAATTTAACTGTAATCTTTTAATGTACAGCGCCTTGTCTGGTTGTAATGCCATGTTGAATGCGCTTTATAAATAAAATGGTATGGTATGGTATGGTATGGTATGTAAGTGGTCTGTACGTTTCATGATGATAGCACTTTCCTAAGGGGGTCAAACCATGTCCCAAAGGTCACCGGATCTGGTGTCAATTTAAAGAAGTAGTCCAGTTACACCTTTGTGGGCTTATAACTTGGCTTCTGAATGTCCTAGAGAGGTTAGGTTTGTTTTAGTGTACTCCAATCAACAGCACCTACAACCACAAAAAGGAATGGAGTCATTAGCACTTAAGGTTTGTAAATGGCACCCAGAATTATGTTGCACGAAGCACAATTTCACATCATTCTGGGTCCATTTGTGTGAAAACAAGGTCCAATCAGGCTGAAAAGCTACAAGAAGGTAGAATCTATTGAGTTGTAAGTGATCTGAACGTTTCAAGATGATCCCACATTCCTATAGGGGGTAAAACCATGTCCCAAAGGTCACCGGGCCTGGTGTTACTTTAAAGAAGTAGTCCAGTTACACATTTGAAGGCTTATAACTTGGCTTCTGAATGTCCTAGAGAGATCAGGTTTGTTTTAGTGTACTCCAATCAACAGCCCCTACAACCTCAAAAAGGAATGGAGTCATTAGCACTTATGGTTTTTAAATGGCACCCAGAATTATGTTGCACGAAGCACAATTTCACATCATTCTGGGTTCATTTGTGTGAAAACAAGGTCCAATCAGGCTGAAATGTTACAGGAAGGTAGAATCTATTGAGTTGTAAGTGGTCTGAACGTTTCATGATGATAGCACTTTCCTAAGGGGGTCAAACCATGTCCCAAAGGTCACCGGATCTGGTGTCAATTTAAAGAAGTAGTCCAGTTACACCTTTGTGGGCTTATAACTTGGCTTCTGAATGTCCTAGAGAGATCAGGTTTGTTTTAGTATACTCCAATCAACAGCCTCTACAACCACAAAAAGGAATGGAGTCATTAGCACTTATGGTTTTTAAATGGCACCCAGAATTATGTTGCACGAAGCACAATTTCACATCATTCTGGTTCATTTGTGTGAAAACAAGGTCCAATCAGGCTGAAACGTTACAGGAAGGTAGAATCTATTGAGTTGTAAGTGATCTGAACGTTTCAAGATGATCGCACATTCCTATAGGGGGTAAAACCATGTCCCAAAGGTCACCGGGCCTGGTGTCACTTCAAAGAAGTAGTCCAGTTACACATTTGTGGGCTTATAACTTGGCTTCTGAATGTCCTAGAGAGGTTAGGTTTGTTTTAGTGTACTCCAATCAACAGCCCCTACAAACACAAAAAGGAATGGAGTCATTAGCACTTATGGTTTGTAAATGGCACCCAGAATTATGTTGCACGAAGCACAATTTCACATCATTCTGGGTTCATTTGTGTGAAAACAAGGTCCAATCAGGCTGAAACGTTACAGGAAGGTAGAATCTATTGAGTTGTAAGTGATCTGAACGTTTCATGATGATAGCACTTTCCTAAGGGGGTCAAACCATGTCCCAAAGGTCACCGGATCTGGTGTCAAATTAAAGAAGTAGTCCAGTTACACATTGGTGGGCTTATAACTTGGCTTCTGAATGTCCTAGAGAGATCAGGTTTGTTTTAGTATACTCCAATCAACAGCCCCTACAACCTCAAAAAGGAATGGAGTCATTAGCACTTATGGCTTTTAAATGGCACCCAGAATTATGTTGCACGAAGCACAATTTCACATCATTCTGGGTTCATTTGTGTGAAAACAAGGTCCAATCAGGCTGAAATGTTACAGGAAGGTAGAATCTATTGAGTTGTAAGTGATCTGAACGTTTCATGATGATAGCACTTTCCTAAGGGGGTCAAACCATATCCCAAAGGTCACCGGATCTGGTGTCAATTTAAAGAAGTAGTCCAGTTACACCTTTGTGGGCTTATAACTTGGCTTCTGAATGTCCTAGAGAGATCAGGTTTGTTTTAGTATACTCCAATCAACAGCCCCTACAACCACAAAAAGGAATGGAGTCATTAGCACTTATGGTTTGTAAATGGCACCCAGAATTATGTTGCACGAAGCACAATTTCACATCATTCTGGGTTCATTTGTGTGAAAACAAGGTCCAATCAGGCTGAAACGTTACAGAAAGGTAGAATCTATTGAGTTGTAAGTGTTCTGAACGTTTCATGATGATAGCACTTTCCTAAGGGGGTCAAACCATGTCCCAAAGGTCACCGGATCTGGTGTCAAATTAAAGAAGTAGTCCAGTTACACATTTGTGGGCTTATAACTTGGCTTCTGAATGTCCTAGAGAGATCAGGTTTGTTTTAGTATACTCCAATCAACAGCCCCTACAACCTCAAAAAGGAATGGAGTCATTAGCACTTATGGCTTTTAAATGGCACCCAGAATTATGTTGCACGAAGCACAATTTCAAATCATTCTGGGTTCATTTGTGTGAAAACAAGGTCCAATCAGGCTGAAATGTTACAGGAAGGTAGAATCTATTGAGTTGTAAGTGATCTGAACGTTTCATGATGATAGCACTTTCCTAAGGGGGTCAAACCATATCCCAAAGGTCACCGGATCTGGTGTCAATTTAAAGAAGTAGTCCAGTTACACCTTTGTGGGCTTATAACTTGGCTTCTGAATGTCCTAGAGAGATCAGGTTTGTTTTAGTATACTCCAATCAACAGCCCCTACAACCACAAAAAGGAATGGAGTCATTAGCACTTATGGTTTGTAAATGGCACCCAGAATTATGTTGCACGAAGCACAATTTCACATCATTCTGGGTTCATTTGTGTGAAAACAAAGTCCAATCAGGCTGAAACGCTACAAGAAGGTAGAATCTATTGAGTTGTAAGTGATCTGAACGTTTCATGATGATAGCACTTTCCTAAGGGGGTCAAACCATGTCCTAAAGGTCAACGGGCCTGGTGTCACTTTAAAGAAGTAGTCCAGTTAAACCTTTGTGGGCTTTTAACTTGGCTTCTGAATGTCCTAGAGAGATCAGGTTTGTTTTAATGTACTCCAATCAACAGCCCCTACAACCACAAAAAGGAATGGAGTCATTAGCACTTATGGTTTGTAAATGGCACCCAGAATTATGTTGCACGAAGCACAATTTCACATCATTCTGGGTCCATTTGTGTGAAAACAAGGTCCAATCAGGCTGAAACGATACAAGAAGGTAGAATCTATTGAGTTGTAAGTGATCTGAACGTTTCAAGATGATCGCACATTCCCATAGTGGGTCAAACCATGTCCCAAAGGTCACCGGGCCTGGTGTCACTTTAAAGAAGTAGTCCAGTTACACATTTGTGGGCTTATAACTTGGCTTCTGAATGTCCTAGAGAGGTTAGGTTTGTTTTAGTGTACTCCAATCAACAGCCCCTACAACCACAAAAAGGAATGGAGTCATTAGCACTTATGGTTTGTAAATGGCACCCAGAATTATGTTGCACGAAGCACAATTTCACATCATTCTGGGTTCATTTGTGTGAAAACAAGGTCCAATCAGGCTGAAACGTTACAGGAAGGTAGAATCTATTGAGTTGTAAGTGATCTGAACGTTTCATGATGATAGCACTTTCCTAAGGGGGTCAAACCATGTCCCAAAGGTCATTGGGCCTGGTGTAACTTTAAAGAAGCAGTCCAGTTACACCTTTGTGGGCTTATAACTTGGCTTCTGAATGTCCTAGAGAGGTTAGGTTTGTTTTAGTGTTCTCCAATCAACAGCCCCTACAACCACAAAAAGGAATGGAGTCATTAGCACTTATGGTTTGTAAATGGCACCCAGAATTATGTTGCACAAAGAACAATTTCACATCATTCTGGGTTCATTTGTGTGAAAACAAGGTCCAATCAGGCTGAAACGTTACAGGAAGGTAGCATCTATTGAGTTGTAAGTGATTTGAATGTTTCATGATGATAGCACTTTCCTAAGGGGGTCAAACCATGTCCCAAAGGTCACCGGGCCTGGTGTCAATTTAAAGAAGTAGTGCAGTTACACCTTTGTGGGCTTATAACTTGGCTTCTGAATGTCCTAGAGAGGTTAGGTTTGTTTTAGTGTACTCCAATCAACAGCACCTACAACCACAAAAAGGAATGGAGTCATCAGCACTTAAGGTTTGTAAATGGCACCCAGAATTATGTTGCACGAAGCACAATTTCACATCATTCTGGGTCCATTTGTGTGAAAACAAGGTCCAATCAGGCTGAAAAGCTACAAGAAGGTAGAATCTATTGAGTTGTAAGAGATCTGAACGTTTCAAGATGATCCCACATTCCTATAGGGGGTAAAACCATGTCCCAAAGGTCACCGGGCCTGGTGTCACTTTAAAGAAGTAGTCCAGTTACACCTTTGAAGGCTTATAACTTGGCTTCTGAATGTCCTAGAGAGATCAGGTTTGTTTTAGTGGACTCCAATTAACAGCCCCTACAACCTCAAAAAGGAATGGAGTCATTAGCACTTATGGTTTTTAAATGGCACCCAGAATTATGTTGCACGAAGCACAATTTCACATCATTCTGGGTTCATTTGTGTGAAAACAAGGTCCAATCAGGCTGAAAAGTTACAGGAAGGTAGAATCTATTGAGTTGTAAGTGGTCTGAACGTTTCATGATGATAGCACTTTCCTAAGGGGGTCAAACCATGTCCCAAAGGTCACCGGATCTGGTGTCAATTTAAAGAAGTAGTCCAGTTACACCTTTGTGGGCTTATAACTTGGCTTCTGAACGTCCTAGAGAGGTTAGGTTTGTTTTAGTGTACTCCAATCAACAGCACCTACAACCACAAAAAGGAATGGAGTCATTAGCACTTAAGGTTTGTAAATGGCACCCAGAATTATGTTGCACGAAGCACAATTTCACATCATTCTGGGTCCATTTGTGTGAAAACAAGGTCCAATCAGGCTGAATAGCTACAAGAAGGTAGAATCTATTGAGTTGTAAGTGATCTGAACGTTTCAAGATGATCCCACATTCCTATAGGGGGTAAAACCATGTCCCAAAGGTCACCGGGCCTGGTGTTACTTTAAAGAAGTAGTCCAGTTACACCTTTGAAGGCTTATAACTTGGCTTCTGAATGTCCTAGAGAGATCAGGTTTGTTTTAATGTACTCCAGTCAACATACCCTACAATCTCAAAATGGAATGGAGTCATTAGCACTTATGGTTTTTAAATGGCACCCAGAATTATGCTGCACTACGCACAATTTCACATCATTCTGGGTTCATTTGTGTGAAAACAAGGTCCAATCAGGCTGAAACTTTACAGGAAGGTAGAATCTATTGAGTTTTAAGTGATCTGAACGTTTCATGATGATAGCACTTTCCTAAGGGGGTCAAACCATGTCCCAAAGGTCACCGGATCTGGTGTCAATTTAAAGAAGAAGTCCAGTTACACCTTTGTGGGCTTATAACTTGGCTTCTGAATATCCTAGAGAGATCAGGTTTGTTTTAGTGTACTCCAATCATTATCCCCTACAACCACAAAAAGGAATGGAGTCATTAGCACTTATGGTTTTTAAATGGCACCCAGAATTATGCTGCACTAAGCACAATTTCACATCATTCTGGGTTCATTTGTGTGAAAACAAGGTCCAATCAGGCTGAAACGTTACAGGAAGGTAAAATCTATTGAGTTGTAAGTGATCTGAACCAGTAGCGGTTTTAGGCACGGGCAGACAGGGCAGTTGCCCGGGGCGGCATTTTTTCATGACACAAAAGGGGCGCACAAGCGCTGAGTAAAAAAAAAAAAAAGGAAATCTGCGCCGCACCGAGGTTTTCTATTATCTGTCATATGACAGTGTCTGGATTGGAAACAGCAAGTTGGCGCCCCCTGCAGCTGCAGGCGCTCCTTGCACCGTGTGTGTATGAAGAAGAGGAAGGGGAGGGGTGCGGCGGGGGAATTCACCTCTGGGTGGGTCCAAATGAAATAAGCGGGTAGGGGCTGAATCAACTGTATTAACATGGCTAAAGTCGATCACATCTTGATGTTCTTCCACATTTCATTCATAATATCATAAACACAGGCCTATCATTCTTTCAGGTGTTTCTGAATTGTGTGAAATGGCCGAATAAAAAAAGGAAAAACAAAACGATTTTGTTGTCACCCCCCCATCAAGGTCCAATAGTTTAGTCCTGACTAAAGGAAACTTAATGAGTCAAGAGCCAAACAGAAGAGATGAACATAAAAAGGCTAAAACCAACAGGTGCCCGATTCAGGAATAAAAAAGAAAAAAAGAGGAGAAAAATAAAGGTATGTTCGCTCTCATGATGAATGTTTTCAATTTTTTGAACCAGTTAACTGGGATTTTAACGGTTAAATTCGGTCAACTAGTTGCTAACAGAGCTAATAGGGCTGAAATATTGAAACGAATATTCAAATGGTTCGAAAAAAGTCCTTGAATCGTTTTTTACTGATTCAAACTAGGATTTGTTAAATGCTCGCTGCAGCCTGTGGCCTGCCTGAACAACAACAAACACATGTTGATCAAGTTCACATAATAATAAATAAAACAACTCTACAAGCAGAAGAAAACTCCCCAGTCACCACTAACTATCCTGTTTATTTATTGCAGATGGCTGCACTGATTATTTTTTACCTGGTTTGTTCTGTAAAAGTTGGCATTTTTGGTAGTTACAGTTTTTTTTATGTCAGTTTAAATTACAATTTCAGAGGCAATTGTAAAATATTATGGATCATGATAAAGATCTATTGGAGATCTACCCCAACTTTTGGACTGCTCTGCCAGTCACTGTGGCTCAAGCTGAGAGGAGCTTTTCAAAACTTGATCAAGTCATACCTGAGGTCACCTATGTTTCAGGGGCGGCTCACTAACCTGGCTCTGATTAGTATCAATCACTCAGTAGGGGAGCAGATTTCATATGATGACATTATTGATGACTTTGCATCAAGGTTAGGTTTTAATTTTAGTTTGTGTTTTCTGTTCTAAGTGCAATGCTGTAGTGATTATCTTTAGTTTGTTATGTGTGAAATATTTTTGCTATTTAGAATATTTATTATATATTATGTGCATATATTCTTAATATTTAGTTAGTTTAGTTGTTTTTGTATATTTGATTCTATATATTTTGATACAGTGTATAATGTATATTGCTTTACATTCTGACAACTTCATAGTAATTAATGTAAATATGTGCAACTTAGAAAAATGAATGTTCAATAGACGTTCTAATAAAACATGCCTGTTTGTAGAAAACATGTGTGTTCGTGCAGGTGGGGTGGTGTGGTGGTGGTGGTGGGGGCGGTTGGGGGGGGCGCTCAAAGGGGGCCTCGCCCGGGGAGTAATTCCATGTAGAACCGGGAGGGATCTGAACGTTTCATGATGATAGCACTTTCCTAAGGGGGTCAAACCATGTCCCAAAGGTCACCGGGCCTGGTGTCACTTTAAAGAAGTAGTCCAGTTACACCTTTGTGGGCTTATAACTTGGCTTCTGAATGTCCTAGAGAGGTTAGGTTTGTTTTAGTGTTCTCCAATCAACAGCCCCTACAACCACAAAAAGGAATGGAGTCATTGGCACTTATGGTTTGTAAATGGCACCCAGAATTATGTTGCACGAAGCACAATTTCACATCATTCTGGGTCCATTTGTGTGAAAACAAGGTCCAATCAGGCTGAAACGCTACAAGAAGGTAGAATCTATTGAGTTGTAAGTGATCTGAACGTTTCAAGATGATCGCACATTCCTATAGGGGGTAAAACCATGTCCCAAAGGTCACCGGGCCTGGTGTCTCTTTAAAGAAGTAGTCCAGTTACACCTTTGTGGGCTTATAACTTGGCTTCTGAATGTCCTAGAGAGGTTAGGTTTGTTTTAGTGTACTCCAATCAACAGCCCCTACAACCACAAAAAGGAATGGAGTCATTAGCACTTATGGTTTGTAAATGGCACCCAGAATTATGTTGCACGAAGCACAATTTCACATCATTCTGGGTTCATTTGTGTGAAAACAAGGTCCAATCAGGCTGAAATGTTACAGTAAGGTAGAATCTATTGAGTTGTAAGTGATCTGAACGTTTCATGATGATAGCACTTTCCTAAGGGGGTCAAACCATGTCCCAAAGGTCACCGGATCTGGTGTCAATTTAAAGAAGTAGTCCAGTTACACATTTGTGGGCTTATAACTTGGCTTCTGAATATCCTAGAGAGATCAGGTTTGTTTTAGTGTACTCCAATCAACATCCCATACAACCACAAAAAGGAATGGAGTCATTAGCACTTATGGTTTTTAAATGGCACCCAGAATTATGCTGCACTAAGCACAATTTCACATCATTCTGGGTTCATTTGTGTGAAAACAAGGTCCAATCAGGCTGAAACGTTACAGGAAGGTAGAATCTATTGAGTTGTAAGTGATCTGAACGTTTCATGATGATAGCACTTTCCTAAGGGGGTCAAACCATGTCCCAAAGGTCACCGGGCCTGGTGTCACTTTAAAGAAGTAGTCCAGTTACACCTTTGTGGGCTTATAACTTGGCTTCTGAATGTCCTAGAGAGGTTAGGTTTGTTTTAGTGTTCTCCAATCAACAGCCCCTACAACCACAAAAAGGAATGGAGTCATTGGCACTTATGGTTTGTAAATGGCACCCAGAATTATGTTGCACGAAGCACAATTTCACATCATTCTGGGTCCATTTGTGTGAAAACAAGGTCCAATCAGGCTGAAACTATACAAGAAGGTAGAACCTATTGAGTTGTAAGTGATCTGAACGTTTCAAGATGATCGCACATTCCTATAGGGGGTAAAACCATGTCCCAAAGGTCACCGGGCCTGGTGTCTCTTTAAAGAAGTAGTCCAGTTACACCTTTGTGGGCTTATAACTTGGCTTCTGAATGTCCTAGAGAGGTTAGGTTTGTTTTAGTGTACTCCAATCAACAGCCCCTACAACCACAAAAAGCAATGGAGTCTTTAGCACTTATGGTTTGTAAATGGCACCCAGAATTATGTTGCACGAAGCACAATTTCACATCATTCTGGGTTCATTTGTGTGAAAACAAGGTCCAATCAGGCTGAAACGTTACAGGAAGGTAGAATCTATTGAGTTGTAAGTGATCCGAACGTTTCATGATGATAGCACTTTCCTAAGGGGGTCAAAACATGTCCCAAAGGTCACCGGATATGGTGTCAATTTAAAGAAGTAGTCCAGTTACACATTTGTGGGCTTATAACTTGGCTTCTGAATGTCCTAGAGAGATCAGGTTTGTTTTAATGTACTCCAATCAACATACCCTACAACCTCAAAATGGAATGGAGTCATTAGCACTTATGGTTTTTAAATGGCACCCAGAATTATGCTGCACTACGCACAATTTCACATCATTATGGGTTCATTTGTGTGAAAACAAGGTCCAATCAGGCTGAAACGTTACAGGAAGGTAGAATCTATTGAGTTGTAAGTGATCTGAACGTTTCATGATGATAGCACTTTCCTAAGGGGGTCAAACCATGTCCCAAAGGTCACCGGATCTGGTGTCAATTTAAAGAAGAAGTCCAGTTACACCTTTGTGGGCTTATAACTTGGCTTCTGAATATCCTAGAGAGATCAGGTTTGTTTTAGTGTACTCCAATCAACATCCCCTACAACCACAAAAAGGAATGGAGTCATTAGCACTTATGGTTTGTAAATGGCACCCAGAATTATGTTGCACGAAGCACAATTTCACATCATTCTGGGTTCATTTGTGTGAAAACAAAGTCCAATCAGGCTGAAACGCTACAAGAAGGTAGAATCTATTGAGTTGTAAGTGATCTGAACGTTTCATGATGATAGCACTTTCCTAAGGGGGTCAAACCATGTCCTAAAGGTCAACGGGCCTGGTGTCACTTTAAAGAAGTAGTCCAGTTAAACCTTTGTGGGCTTTTAACTTGGCTTCTGAATGTCCTAGAGAGATCAGGTTTGTTTTAATGTACTCCAATCAACAGCCCCTACAACCACAAAAAGGAATGGAGTCATTAGCACTTATGGTTTGTAAATGGCACCCAGAATTATGTTGCACGAAGCACAATTTCACATCATTCTGGGTTCATTTGTGTGAAAACAAGGTCCAATCAGGCTGAAACGATACAAGAAGGTAGAATCTATTGAGTTGTAAGTGATCTGAACGTTTCAAGATGATCGCACATTCCCATAGTGGGTCAAACCATGTCCCAAAGGTCACCGGGCCTGGTGTCACTTTAAAGAAGTAGTCCAGTTACACATTTGTGGGCTTATAACTTGGCTTCTGAATGTCCTAGAGAGGTTAGGTTTGTTTTAGTGTACTCCAATCAACAGCCCCTACAACCACAAAAAGGAATGGAGTCATTAGCACTTATGGTTTGTAAATGGCACCCAGAATTATGTTGCACAAAGAACAATTTCACATCATTCTGGGTTCATTTGTGTGAAAACAAGGTCCAATCAGGCTGAAACGTTACAGGAAGGTAGGATCTATTGAGTTGTAAGTGATTTGAATGTTTCATGATGATAGCACTTTCCTAAGGGGGTCAAACCATGTCCCAAAGGTCACCGGGCCTGGTGTCAATTTAAAGAAGTAGTGCAGTTACACCTTTGTGGGCTTATAACTTGGCTTCTGAATGTCCTAGAGAGGTTAGGTTTGTTTTAGTGTACTCCAATCAACAGCACCTACAACCACAAAAAGGAATGGAGTCATCAGCACTTAAGGTTTGTAAATGGCACCCAGAATTATGTTGCACGAAGCACAATTTCACATCATTCTGGGTCCATTTGTGTGAAAACAAGGTCCAATCAGGCTGAAAAGCTACAAGAAGGTAGAATCTATTGAGTTGTAAGTGATCTGAACGTTTCAAGATGATCCCACATTCCTATAGGGGGTAAAACCATGTCCCAAAGGTCACCGGGCCTGGTGTCACTTTAAAGAAGTAGTCCAGTTACACCTTTGAAGGCTTATAACTTGGCTTCTGAATGTCCTAGAGAGATCAGGTTTGTTTTAGTGGACTCCAATTAACAGCCCCTACAACCTCAAAAAGGAATGGAGTCATTAGCACTTATGGTTTTTAAATGGCACCCAGAATTATGTTGCACGAAGCACAATTTCACATCATTCTGGGTTCATTTGTGTGAAAACAAGGTCCAATCAGGCTGAAAAGTTACAGGAAGGTAGAATCTATTGAGTTGTAAGTGGTCTGAACGTTTCATGATGATAGCACTTTCCTAAGGGGGTCAAACCATGTCCCAAAGGTCACCGGATCTGGTGTCAATTTAAAGAAGTAGTCCAGTTACACCTTTGTGGGCTTATAACTTGGCTTCTGAACGTCCTAGAGAGGTTAGGTTTGTTTTAGTGTACTCCAATCAACAGCACCTACAACCACAAAAAGGAATGGAGTCATTAGCACTTAAGGTTTGTAAATGGCACCCAGAATTATGTTGCACGAAGCACAATTTCACATCATTCTGGGTCCATTTGTGTGAAAACAAGGTCCAATCAGGCTGAAAAGCTACAAGAAGGTAGAATCTATTGAGTTGTAAGTGATCTGAACGTTTCAAGATGATCCCACATTCCTATAGGGGGTAAAACCATGTCCCAAAGGTCACCGGGCCTGGTGTTACTTTAAAGAAGTAGTCCAGTTACACCTTTGAAGGCTTATAACTTGGCTTCTGAATGTCCTAGAGAGATCAGGTTTGTTTTAATGTACTCCAATCAACATACCCTACAATCTCAAAATGGAATGGAGTCATTAGCACTTATGGTTTTTAAATGGCACCCAGAATTATGCTGCACTACGCACAATTTCACATCATTCTTGGTTCATTTGTGTGAAAACAAGGTCCAATCAGGCTGAAACTTTACAGGAAGGTAGAATCTATTGAGTTTTAAGTGATCTGAACGTTTCATGATGATAGCACTTTCCTAAGGGGGTCAAACCATGTCCCAAAGGTCACCGGATCTGGTGTCAATTTAAAGAAGAAGTCCAGTTACACCTTTGTGGGCTTATAACTTGGCTTCTGAATATCCTAGAGAGATCAGGTTTGTTTTAGTGTACTCCAATCATTATCCCCTACAACCACAAAAAGGAATGGAGTCATTAGCACTTATGGTTTTTAAATGGCACCCAGAATTATGCTGCACTAAGCACAATTTCACATCATTCTGGGTTCATTTGTGTGAAAACAAGGTCCAATCAGGCTGAAACGTTACAGGAAGGTAAAATCTATTGAGTTGTAAGTGATCTGAACGTTTCATGATGATAGCACTTTCCTAAGGGGGTCAAACCATGTCCCAAAGGTCACCGGGCCTGGTGTCACTTTAAAGAAGTAGTCCAGTTACACCTTTGTGGGCTTATAACTTGGCTTCTGAATGTCCTAGAGAGGTTAGGTTTGTTTTAGTGTTCTCCAATCAACAGCCCCTACAACCACAAAAAGGAATGGAGTCATTGGCACTTATGGTTTGTAAATGGCACCCAGAATTATGTTGCACGAAGCACAATTTCACATCATTCTGGGTCCATTTGTGTGAAAACAAGGTCCAATCAGGCTGAAACGCTACAAGAAGGTAGAATCTATTGAGTTGTAAGTGATCTGAACGTTTCAAGATGATCGCACATTCCTATAGGGGGTAAAACCATGTCCCAAAGGTCACCGGGCCTGGTGTCTCTTTAAAGAAGTAGTCCAGTTACACCTTTGTGGGCTTATAACTTGGCTTCTGAATGTCCTAGAGAGGTTAGGTTTGTTTTAGTGTACTCCAATCAACAGCCCCTACAACCACAAAAAGGAATGGAGTCATTAGCACTTATGGTTTGTAAATGGCACCCAGAATTATGTTGCACGAAGCACAATTTCACATCATTCTGGGTTCAT
Organism: Nothobranchius furzeri; assembly: GCF_043380555.1. Taxonomy (NCBI): domain Eukaryota; kingdom Metazoa; phylum Chordata; class Actinopteri; order Cyprinodontiformes; family Nothobranchiidae; genus Nothobranchius; species Nothobranchius furzeri. Next base: position 6,537,970 of record NC_091751.1, on the reverse strand, counting down.
TTGTGTGAAAACAAGTTCCAATCAGGCTGAAATGTTACAGTAAGGTAGAATCTATTGAGTTGTAAGTGATCTGAACGTTTCATGATGATAGCACTTTCCTAAGGGGGTCAAACCATGTCCCAAAGGTCACCGGATCTGGTGTCAATTTAAAGAAGTAGTCCAGTTACACATTTGTGGGCTTATAACTTGGCTTCTGAATATCCTAGAGAGATCAGGTTTGTTTTAGTGTACTCCAATCAACATCCCATACAACCACAAAAAGGAATGGAGTCATTAGCACTTATGGTTTTTAAATGGCACCCAGAATTATGCTGCACTAAGCACAATTTCACATCATTCTGGGTTCATTTGTGTGAAAACAAGGTCCAATCAGGCTGAAACGTTACAGGAAGGTAGAATCTATTGAGTTGTAAGTGATCTGAACGTTTCATGATGATAGCACTTTCCTAAGGGGGTCAAACCATGTCCCAAAGGTCACCGGGCCTGTTGTCACTTTAAGGAAGTAGTCCAGTTACACCTTTGTGGGCATATACCTTGGCTTCTGAATGTCCTAGAGAGGTTAGGTTTGTTTTAGTGTTCTCCAATCAACAGCCCCTACAACCACAAAAAGGAATGGAGTCATTGGCACTTATGGTTTGTAAATGGCACCCAGAATTATGTTGCACGAAGCACAATTTCACATCATTCTGGGTCCATTTGTGTGAAAACAAGGTCCAATCAGGCTGAAACGCTACAAGAAGGTAGAACCTATTGTGTTGTAAGTGATCTGAACGTTTCAAGATGATCGCACATTCCTATAGGGGGTAAAACCATGTCCCAAAGGTCACCGGGCCTGGTGTCTCTTTAAAGAAGTAGTCCAGTTACACCTTTGTGGGCTTTTAACTTGGCTTCTGAATGTCCTAGAGAGGTTAGGTTTGTTTTAGTGTACTCCAATCAACAGCCCCTACAACCACAAAAAGGAATGGAGTCATTAGCACTTATGGTTTGTAAATGGCACCCAGAATTATGTTGCACGAAGCACAATTTCACATCATTCTGGGTTCATTTGTGTGAAAACAAGGTCCAATTAGGCTGAAACGTTACAGGAAGGTAGAATCTATTGAGTTGTAAGTGATCTGAACGTTTCATGATGATAGCACTTTCCTAAGGGGGTCAAACCATGTCCCAAAGGTCACCGGATCTGGTGTCAATTTAAAGAAGTAGTCCAGTTACACATTTGTGGGCTTATAACTTGGCTTATGAATGTCCTAGAGAGATCAGGTTTGTTTTAATGTACTCCAATCAACATACCCTACAACCTCAAAATGGAATGGAGTCATTAGCACTTATGGTTTTTAAATGGCACCCAGAATTATGCTGCACTACGCACAATTTCACATCATTATGGGTTCATTTGTGTGAAAACAAGGTCCAATCAGGCTGAAATGTTACAGGAAGGTAGAATCTATTGAGTTGTAAGTGGTCTGAACGTTTCATGATGATAGCACTTTCCTAAGGGGGTCAAACCATGTCCCAAAGGTCACCGGATCTGGTGTCAATTTAAAGAAGTAGTCCAGTTACACCTTTGTGGGCTTATAACTTGGCTTCTAAATATCCTAGAGAGATCAGGTTTGTTTTAGTGTACTCCAATAAACATCCCCTACAACCACAAAAAGGAATGGAGTCATTAGCAATTATGGTTTTTAAATGGCACCCAGAATTATGCTGCACTAAGCAAAATTTCACATCATTCTGGGTTCATTTGTGTGAAAACAAGGTCCAATCAGGCTGAAGCGTTACAGGAAGGTAGAATCTATTGAGTTGTAAGTGATCTGAACGTTTCATGATGATAGCACTTTCCTAAGGGGGTCAAACCATGTCCCAAAGGTCACCGGGCCTGTTGTCACTTTAAAGAAGTAGTCCAGTTACACCTTTGTGGGCTTATAACTTGGCTTCTGAATGTCCTAGAGAGGTTAGGTTTGTTTTAGTGTTCTCCAATAAACAGCCCCTACACCCACAAAAAGGAATGGAGTCATTGGCACTTTTGGTTTGTAAATGGCACCCAGAATTATGTTGCACGAAGCACAATTTCACATCATTCTGGGTCCATTTGTGTGAAAACAAGGTCCAATCAGGCTGAAACGCTACAAGAAGGTAGAACCTATTGAGTTGTAAGTGATCTGAACGTTTCATGATGATAGCACTTTCCTAAGGGGGTAAAACCATGTCCCAAAGGTCACCGGGCCTGGTGTCTCTTTAAAGAAGTAGTCCAGTTACACCTTGGTGGGCTTATAACTTGGCTTCTGAATGTCCTAGAGAGGTTAGGTTTGTTTTAGTGTACTCCAATCAACAGCCCCTACAACCACAAAAAGGAATGGAGTCATTAGCACTTATGGTTTGTAAATGGCACCCAGAATTATGTTGCACGAAGCACAATTTCACATCATTCTGGGTTCATTTGTGTGAAAACAAGGTCCAATCAGGCTGAAACGTTACAGGAAGGTAGAATCTATTGAGTTGTAAGTGATCTGAACGTTTCATGATGATAGCACTTTCCTAAGGGGGTCAAACCATGTCCCAAAGGTCACCGGATCTGGTGTCAATTTAAAGAAGTAGTCCAGTTACACATTTGTGGGCTTATAACTTGGCTTCTGAATGTCCAAGAGAGACCAGGTTTGTTTAAATGTACTCCAATCAACAGCCCCTACAACCACAAAAGGAATGGAGTCATTAGCACTTATGGTTTGTAAATGGCACCCAGAATTATGTTGCACGAAGCACAATTTCACATCATTCTGGGTCCATTTGTGTGAAAACAAGGTCCAATCAGGCTGAAACGCTACAAGAAGGTAGAATCTATTGAGTTGTAAGTGATCTGAACGTTTCAAGATGATCGCACATTCCTATAGGGGGTAAAACCATGTCCCAAAGGTCACCGGGCTGGGTGTCACTTTAAAGAAGTAGTCCAGTTACACCTTTGAGGGCTTATAACTTGGCTTCTGAATGTCCTAGAGAGATTAGGTTTGTTTTAGTGTACTCCAATCAACAGCCCATACAACCTCAAAAAGGAATGGAGTCATTAGCACTTATGATTTTTAAATGGCACCCAGAATTATTTTGCACGAAGCACAATTTCACATCATTCTGGGTTCATTTGTGTGAAAACAAGGTCCAATCAGGCTGAAACGTTACAGGAAGGTAGAATCTATTGAGTTGTAAGTGATCTGAACGTTTCATGATGATAGCACTTTCCTAAGGGGGTCAAACCATGTCCCAAAGGTCATCGGGCCTGGTGTAACTTTAAAGAAGCAGTCCAGTTACACCTTTGTGGGCTTATAACTTGGCTTCTGAATGTCCTAGAGAGGTTAGGTTTGTTTTAGTGTTCTCCAATCAACAGCCCCTACAACCACAAAAAGGAATGGAGTCATTAGCACTTATGGTTTGTAAATGGCACCCAGAATTATGTTGCACAAAGAACAATTTCACATCATTCTGGGTTCATTTGTGTGAAAACAAGGCCCAATCAGGCTGAAACGTTACAGGAAGGAAGGATCTATTGAGTTGTAATTGATTTGAATGTTTCATGATGATAGCACTTTCCTAAGGGGGTCAAACCATGTCCCAAAGGTCACCGGGCCTGGTGTCAATTTAAAGAAGTAGTCCAGTTACACCTTTGTGGGCTTATAACTTGGCTTCTGAATGTCCTAGAGAGGTTAGGTTTGTTTTAGTGTACTCCAATCAACAGCACCTACAACCACAAAAAGGAATGGAGTCATTAGCACTTAAGGTTTGTAAATGGCACCCAGAATTATGTTGCACGAAGCACAATTTCACATCATTCTGGGTCCATTTGTGTGAAAACAAGGTCCAATCAGGCTGAAAAGCTACAAGAAGGTAGAATCTATTGAGTTGTAAGTGATCTGAACGTTTCAAGATGATCCCACATTCCTATAGGGGGTAAAACCATGTCCCAAAGGTCACCGGGCTGGTGTCACTTTAAAGAAGTAGTCCAGTTACACCTTTGAAGGCTTATAACTTGGCTTCTGAATGTCCTAGAGAGATCAGGTTTGTTTTAGTGTACTCCAATCAACAGCCCCTACAACCTCAAAAAGGAATGGAGTCATTAGCACTTATGGTTTTTAAATGGCACCCAGAATTATGTTGCACGAAGCACAATTTCACATCATTCTGGGTTCATTTGTGTGAAAACAAGGTCCAATCAGGCTGAAACATTACAGGAAGGTAGAATCTATTGAGTTGTAAGTGGTCTGAACGTTTCATGATCATAGCACTTTCCTAAGGGGCTCAAACCATGTCCCAAAGGTCACCGGATCTGGTGTCAATTTAAAGAAGTAGTCCAGTTACACCTTTGTGGGCTTATAACTTGGCTTCTGAATGTCCTAGAGAGATCAGGTTTGTTTTAGTATACTCCAATCAACAGTCTCTACAACCACAAAAAGGAATGGAGTCATTAGCACTTATGGTTTTTAAATGGCACCCAGAATTATGTTGCACGAAGCACAATTTCACATCATTCTGGGTTCATTTGTGTGAAAACAAGGTCCAATCAGGCTGAAACGTTACAGGAAGGTAGAATCTATTGAGTTGTAAGTGATCTGAACGTTTCATGATGATAGCACATTCCTAAGGGGGTCAAACCATGTCCCAAAGGTCACCGGATCTGGTGTCAATTTAAAGAAGTAGTCCAGTTACACCTTTGAGGGCTTATAACTTGGCTTCTGAATGTCCTAGAGAGATCAGGTTTGTTTTAGTGTACTCCAGTCAACAGCCCCTACAACCTCAAAAAGGAATGGAGTCATTAGCACTTATGATTTTTAAATGGCACCCAGAATTATGTTGCACGAAGCACAATTTCACATCATTCTGGGTTCATTTGTGTGAAAACAAGGTCCAATCAGGCTGAAACGTTACAGGAAGGTAGAATCTATTGAGTTGTAAGTGATCTGAACGTTTCATGATGATAGCACTTTCCTAAGGGGGTCAAACCATGTCCCAAAGGTCATTGGGCCTGGTGTAACTTTAAAGAAGCAGTCCAGTTACACCTTTGTGGGCTTATAACTTGGCTTCTGAATGTCCTAGAGAGGTTAGGTTTGTTTTAGTGTTCTCCAATCAACAGCCCCTACAACCACAAAAAGGAATGGAGTCATTAGCACTTATGGTTTGTAAATGGCACCCAGAATTATGTTGCACAAAGAACAATTTCACATCATTCTGGGTTCATTTGTGTGAAAACAAGGCCCAATCAGGCTGAAACGTTACAGGAAGGTAGGATCTATTGAGTTGTAATTGATTTGAATGTTTCATGATGATAGCACTTTCCTAAGGGGGTCAAACCATGTCCCAAAGGTCACCGGGCCTGGTGTCAATTTAAAGAAGTAGTCCAGTTACACCTTTGTGGGCTTATAACTTGGCTTCTGAATGTCCTAGAGAGGTTAGGTTTGTTTTAGTGTACTCCAATCAACAGCACCTACAACCACAAAAAGGAATGGAGTCATTAGCACTTAAGGTTTGTAAATGGCACCCAGAATTATGTTGCACGAAGCACAATTTCACATCATTCTGGGTCCATTTGTGTGAAAACAAGGTCCAATCAGGCTGAAAAGCTACAAGAAGGTAGAATCTATTGAGTTGTAAGTGATCTGAACGTTTCAAGATGATCCCACATTCCTATAGGGGGTAAAACCATGTCCCAAAGGTCACCGGGCTGGTGTCACTTTAAAGAAGTAGTCCAGTTACACCTTTGAAGGCTTATAACTTGGCTTCTGAATGTCCTAGAGAGATCAGGTTTGTTTTAGTGTACTCCAATCAACAGCCCCTACAACCTCAAAAAGGAATGGAGTCATTAGCACTTATGGTTTTTAAATGGCACCCAGAATTATGTTGCACGAAGCACAATTTCACATCATTCTGGGTTCATTTGTGTGAAAACAAGGTCCAATCAGGCTGAAACGTTACAGGAAGGTAGAATCTATTGAGTTGTAAGTGGTCTGAACCTTTCATGATCATAGCACTTTCCTAAGGGGCTCAAACCATGTCCCAAAGGTCACCGGATCTGGTGTCAATTTAAAGAAGTAGTCCAGTTACACCTTTGTGGGCTTATAACTTGGCTTCTGAATGTCCTAGAGAGATCAGGTTTGTTTTAGTATACTCCAATCAACAGTCTCTACAACCACAAAAAGGAATGGAGTCATTAGCACTTATGGTTTTTAAATGGCACCCAGAAATATGTTGCACGAAGCACAATTTCACATCATTCTGGGTTCATTTGTGTGAAAACAAGGTCCAATCAGGCTGAAACGTTACAGGAAGGTAGAATCTATTGAGTTGTAAGTGATCTGAACGTTTCATGATGATAGCACATTCCTAAGGGGGTCAAACCATGTCCCAAAGGTCACCGGATCTGGTGTCAATTTAAAGAAGTAGTCCAGTTACACCTTTGAGGGCTTATAACTTGGCTTCTGAATGTCCTAGAGAGATCAGGTTTGTTTTAGTGTACTCCAGTCAACAGCCCCTACAACCTCAAAAAGGAATGGAGTCATTAGCACTTATGATTTTTAAATGGCACCCAGAATTATGTTGCACGAAGCACAATTTCACATCATTCTGGGTTCATTTGTGTGAAAACAAGGTCCAATCAGGCTGAAACGTTACAGGAAGGTAGAATCTATTGAGTTGTAAGTGATCTGAACGTTTCATGATGATAGCACTTTCCTAAGGGGGTCAAACCATGTCCCAAAGGTCATTGGGCCTGGTGTAACTTTAAAGAAGCAGTCCAGTTACACCTTTGTGGGCTTATAACTTGGCTTCTGAATGTCCTAGAGAGGTTAGGTTTGTTTTAGTGTTCTCCAATCAACAGCCCCTACAACCACAAAAAGGAATGGAGTCATTAGCACTTATGGTTTGTAAATGGCACCCAGAATTATGTTGCACAAAGAACAATTTCACATCATTCTGGGTTCATTTGTGTGAAAACAAGGTCCAATCAGGCTGAAACGTTACAGGAAGGTAGGATCTATTGAGTTGTAAGTGATTTGAATGTTTCATGATGATAGCACTTTCCTAAGGGGGTCAAACCATGTCCCAAAGGTCACCGGGCCTGGTGTCAATTTAAAGAAGTAGTCCAGTTACACCTTTGTGGGCTTATAACTTGGCTTCTGAATGTCCTAGAGAGGTTAGGTTTGTTTTAGTGTACTCCAATCAACAGCACCTACAACCACAAAAAGGAATGGAGTCATCAGCACTTAAGGTTTGTAAATGGCACCCAGAATTATGTTGCACGAAGCACAATTTCACATCATTCTGGGTCCATTTGTGTGAAAACAAGGTCCAATCAGGCTGAAAAGCTACAAGAAGGTAGAATCTATTGAGTTGTAAGTGATCTGAACGTTTCAAGATGATCCCACATTCCTATAGGGGGTAAAACCATGTCCCAAAGGTCACCGGGCCTGGTGTCACTTTAAAGAAGTAGTCCAGTTACACCTTTGAAGGCTTATAACTTGGCTTCTGAATGTCCTAGAGAGATCAGGTTTGTTTTAGTGGACTCCAATTAACAGCCCCTACAACCTCAAAAAGGAATGGAGTCATTAGCACTTATGGTTTTTAAATGGCACCCAGAATTATGTTGCACGAAGCACAATTTCACATCATTCTGGGTTCATTTGTGTGAAAACAAGGTCCAATCAGGCTGAAATGTTACAGGAAGGTAGAATCTATTGAGTTGTAAGTGGTCTGAACGTTTCATGATGATAGCACTTTCCTAAGGGGGTCAAACCATGTCCCAAAGGTCACCGGATCTGGTGTCAATTTAAAGAAGTAGTCCAGTTACACCTTTGTGGGCTTATAACTTGGCTTCTGAATGTCCTAGAGAGGTTAGGTTTGTTTTAGTGTACTCCAATCAACAGCACCTACAACCACAAAAAGGAATGGAGTCATTAGCACTTAAGGTTTGTAAATGGCACCCAGAATTATGTTGCACGAAGCACAATTTCACATCATTCTGGGTCCATTTGTGTGAAAACAAGGTCCAATCAGGCTGAAAAGCTACAAGAAGGTAGAATCTATTGAGTTGTAAGTGATCTGAACGTTTCAAGATGATCCCACATTCCTATAGGGGGTAAAACCATGTCCCAAAGGTCACCGGGCCTGGTGTTACTTTAAAGAAGTAGTCCAGTTACACATTTGAAGGCTTATAACTTGGCTTCTGAATGTCCTAGAGAGATCAGGTTTGTTTTAGTGTACTCCAATCAACAGCCCCTACAACCTCAAAAAGGAATGGAGTCATTAGCACTTATGGTTTTTAAATGGCACCCAGAATTATGTTGCACGAAGCACAATTTCACATCATTCTGGGTTCATTTGTGTGAAAACAAGGTCCAATCAGGCTGAAATGTTACAGGAAGGTAGAATCTATTGAGTTGTAAGTGGTCTGAACGTTTCATGATGATAGCACTTTCCTAAGGGGGTCAAACCATGTCCCAAAGGTCACCGGATCTGGTGTCAATTTAAAGAAGTAGTCCAGTTACACCTTTGTGGGCTTATAACTTGGCTTCTGAATGTCCTAGAGAGATCAGGTTTGTTTTAGTATACTCCAATCAACAGCCTCTACAACCACAAAAAGGAATGGAGTCATTAGCACTTATGGTTTTTAAATGGCACCCAGAATTATGTTGCACGAAGCACAATTTCACATCATTCTGGGTTCATTTGTGTGAAAACAAGGTCCAATCAGGCTGAAACGTTACAGGAAGGTAGAATCTATTGAGTTGTAAGTGATCTGAACGTTTCAAGATGATCGCACATTCCTATAGGGGGTAAAACCATGTCCCAAAGGTCACCGGGCCTGGTGTCACTTTAAAGAAGTAGTCCAGTTACACATTTGTGGGCTTATAACTTGGCTTCTGAATGTCCTAGAGAGGTTAGGTTTGTTTTTGTGTACTCCAATCAACAGCCCCTACAACCACAAAAAGGAATGGAGTCATTAGCACTTATGGTTTGTAAATGGCACCCAGAATTATGTTGCACGAAGCACAATTTCACATCATTCTGTGTTCATTTGTGTGAAAACAAGGTCCAATCAGGCTGAAACGTTACAGGAAGGTAGAATCTATTGAGTTGTAAGTGATCTGAACGTTTCATGATGATAGCACTTTCCTAAGGGGGTCAAACCATGTCCCAAAGGTCACCGGATCTGGTGTCAAATTAAAGAAGTAGTCCAGTTACACATTTGTGGGCTTATAACTTGGCTTCTGAATGTCCTAGAGAGATCAGGTTTGTTTTAGTATACTCCAATCAACAGCCCCTACAACCTCAAAAAGGAATGGAGTCATTAGCACTTATGGCTTTTAAATGGCACCCAGAATTATGTTGCACGAAGCACAATTTCACATCATTCTGGGTTCATTTGTGTGAAAACAAGGTCCAATCAGGCTGAAATGTTACAGGAAGGTAGAATCTATTGAGTTGTAAGTGATCTGAACGTTTCATGATGATAGCACTCTCCTAAGGGGGTCAAACCATATCCCAAAGGTCACCGGATCTGGTGTCAATTTAAAGAAGTAGTCCAGTTAAACCTTTGTGGGCTTTTAACTTGGCTTCTGAATGTCCTAGAGAGATAAGGTTTGTTTTAATGTACTCCAATCAACAGCCCCTACAACCACAAAAAGGAATGGAGTCATTAGCACTTATGGTTTGTAAATGGCACCCAGAATTATGTTGCACGAAGCACAATTTCACATCATTCTGGGTCCATTTGTGTGAAAACAAGGTCCAATCAGGCTGAAACGATACAAGAAGGTAGAATCTATTGAGTTGTAAGTGATCTGAACGTTTCAAGATGATCGCACATTCCCATAGTGGGTCAAACCATGTCCCAAAGGTCACCGGGCCTGGTGTCACTTTAAAGAAGTAGTCCAGTTACACATTTGTGGGCTTATAACTTGGCTTCTGAATGTCCTAGAGAGGTTAGGTTTGTTTTAGTGTACTCCAATCAACAGCCCCTACAACCACAAAAAGGAATAGAGTCATTAGCACTTATGGTTTGTAAATGGCACCCAGAATTATGTTGCACGAAGCACAATTTCACATCATTCTGGGTTCATTTGTGTGAAAACAAGGTCCAATCAGGCTGAAACGTTACAGCAAGGTAGAATCTATTGAGTTGTAAGTGATCTGAACGTTTCATGATGATAGCACTTTCCTAAGGGGGTCAAACCATGTCCCAAAGGTCATTGGGCCTGGTGTAACTTTAAAGAAGCAGTCCAGTTACACCTTTGTGGGCTTATAACTTGGCTTCTGAATGTCCTAGAGAGGTTAGGTTTGTTTTAGTGTTCTCCAATCAACAGCCCTTACAACCACAAAAAGGAATGGAGTCATTAGCACTTATGGTTTGTAAATGGCACCCAGAATTATGTTGCACAAAGAACAATTTCACATCATTCTGGGTTCATTTGTGTGAAAACAAGGTCCAATCAGGCTGAAACGTTACAGGAAGGTAGGATCTATTGAGTTGTAAGTGATTTGAATGTTTCATGATGATAGCACTTTCCTAAGGGGGTCAAACCATGTCCCAAAGGTCACCGGGCCTGGTGTCACTTTAAAGAAGTAGTCCAGTTACACCTTTGAAGGCTTATAACTTGGCTTCTGAATGTCCTAGAGAGATCAGGTTTGTTTTAGTGGACTCCAATCAACAGCACCTACAACCACAAAAAGGAATGGAGTCATCAGCACTTAAGGTTTGTAAATGGCACCCAGAATTATGTTGCACGAAGCACAATTTCACATCATTCTGGGTCCATTTGTGTGAAAACAAGGTCCAATCAGGCTGAAAAGCTACAAGAAGGTAGAATCTATTGAGTTGTAAGTGATCTGAACGTTTCAAGATGATCCCACATTCCTATAGGGGGTAAAACCATGTCCCAAAGGTCACCGGGCCTGGTGTCACTTTAAAGAAGTAGTCCAGTTACACCTTTGAAGGCTTATAACTTGGCTTCTGAATGTCCTAGAGAGATCAGGTTTGTTTTAGTGGACTCCAATTAACAGCCCCTACAACCTCAAAAAGGAATGGAGTCATTAGCACTTATGGTTTTTAAATGGCACCCAGAATTATGTTGCACGAAGCACAATTTCACATCATTCTGGGTTCATTTGTGTGAAAACAAGGTCCAATCAGGCTGAAATGTTACAGGAAGGTAGAATCTATTGAGTTGTAAGTGGTCTGAACGTTTCATGATGATAGCACTTTCCTAAGGGGGTCAAACCATGTCCCAAAGGTCACCGGATCTGGTGTCAATTTAAAGAAGTAGTCCAGTTACACCTTTGTGGGCTTATAAATTGGCTTCTGAATGTCCTAGAGAGGTTAGGTTTGTTTTAGTGTACTCCAATCAACAACACCTACAACCAATAAAAGGAATGGAGTCATTAGCAATTAAGGTTTGTAAATGGCACCCAGAATTATGTTGCACGAAGCACAATTTCACATCATTCTGGGTCCATTTGTGTGAAAACAAGGTCCAATCAGGCTGAAAAGCTACAAGAAGGTAGAATCTATTGAGTTGTAAGTGATCTGAACGTTTCAAGATGATCCCACATTCCTATAGGGGGTAAAACCATGTCCCAAAGGTCACCGGGCCTGGTGTTACTTTAAAGAAGTAGTCCAGTTACACCTTTGAAGGCTTATAACTTGGCTTCTGAATGTCCTAGAGAGATCAGGTTTGTTTTAGTGTACTCCAATCAACAGCCCCTACAACCTCAAAAAGGAATGGAGTCATTAGCACTTATGGTTTTTAAATGGCACCCAGAATTATGTTGCACGAAGCACAATTTCACATCATTCTGGGTTCATTTGTGTGAAAACAAGGTCCAATCAGGCTGAAATGTTACAGGAAGGTAGAATCTATTGAGTTGTAAGTGGTCTGAACGTTTCATGATGATAGCACTTTCCTAAGGGGGTCAAACCATGTCCCAAAGGTCACCGGAACTGGTGTCAATTTAAAGAAGTAGTCCAGTTACACCTTTGTGGGCTTATAACTTGGCTTCTGAATGTCCTAGAGAGATCAGGTTTGTTTTAGTATACTCCAATCAACAGCCTCTACAACCACAAAAAGGAATGGAGTCATTAGCACTTATGGTTTTTAAATGGCACCCAGAATTATGTTGCACGAAGCACAATTTCACATCATTCTGGGTTCATTTGTGTGAAAACAAGGTCCAATCAGGCTGAAACGTTACAGGAAGGTAGAATCTATTGAGTTGTAAGTGATCTGAACGTTTCAAGATGATCGCACATTCCTATAGGGGGTAAAACCATGTCCCAAAGGTCACCGGGCCTGGTGTCACTTTAAAGAAGTAGTCCAGTTACACATTTGTGGGCTTATAACTTGGCTTCTGAATGTCCTAGAGAGGTTAGGTTTGTTTTAGTGTACTCCAATCAACAGCCCCTACAACCACAAAAAGGAATGGAGTCATTAGCACTTATGGTTTGTAAATGGCACCCAGAATTATGTTGCACGAAGCACAATTTCACATCATTCTGGGTTCATTTGTGTGAAAACAAAGTCCAATCAGGCTGAAACGCTACAAGAAGGTAGAATCTATTGAGTTGTAAGTGATCTGAACGTTTCATGATGATAGCACTTTCCTAAGGGGGTCAAAACATTGTCCTAAAGGTCAACGGGCCTGGTGTCACTTTAAAGAAGTAGTCCAGTTAAACCTTTGTGGGCTTTTAACTTGGCTTCTGAATGTCCTAGAGAGATCAGGTTTGTTTTAATGTACTCCAATCAACAGCCCCTACAACCACAAAAAGGAATGGAGTCATTAGCACTTATGGTTTTTAAATGGCACCCAGAATTATGTTGCACGAAGCACAATTTCACATCATTCTGGGTTCATTTGTGTGAAAACAAGGTCCAATCAGGCTGAAACGTTACAGGAAGGTAGGATCTATTGAGTTGTAAGTGATTTGAATGTTTCATGATGATAGCACTTTCCTAAGGGGGTCAAACCATGTCCCAAAGGTCACCGGGCCTGGTGTCAATTTAAAGAAGTAGTCCAGTTACACCTTTGTGGGCTTATAACTTGGCTTCTGAATGTCCTAGAGAGGTTAGGTTTGTTTTAGTGTACTCCAATCAACAGCACCTACAACCACAAAAAGGAATGGAGTCATCAGCACTTAAGGTTTGTAAATGGCACCCAGAATTATGTTGCACGAAGCACAATTTCACATCATTCTGGGTCCATTTGTGTGAAAACAAGGTCCAATCAGGCTGAAAAGCTACAAGAAGGTAGAATCTATTGAGTTGTAAGTGATCTGAACGTTTCAAGATGATCCCACATTCCTATAGGGGGTAAAACCATGTCCCAAAGGTCACCGGGCCTGGTGTCACTTTAAAGAAGTAGTCCAGTTACACCTTTGAAGGCTTATAACTTGGCTTCTGAATGTCCTAGAGAGATCAGGTTTGTTTTAGTGGACTCCAATTAACAGCCCCTACAACCTCAAAAAGGAATGGAGTCATTAGCACTTATGGTTTTTAAATGGCACCCAGAATTATGTTGCACGAAGCACAATTTCACATCATTCTGGGTTCATTTGTGTGAAAACAAGGTCCAATCAGGCTGAAATGTTACAGGAAGGTAGAATCTATTGAGTTGTAAGTGGTCTGAACGTTTCATGATGATAGCACTTTCCTAAGGGGGTCAAACCATGTCCCAAAGGTCACCGGATCTGGTGTCAATTTAAAGAAGTAGTCCAGTTACACCTTTGTGGGCTTATAAATTGGCTTCTGAATGTCCTAGAGAGGTTAGGTTTGTTTTAGTGTACTCCAATCAACAGCACCTACAACCAATAAAAGGAATGGAGTCATTAGCACTTAAGGTTTGTAAATGGCACCCAGAATTATGTTGCACGAAGCACAATTTCACATCATTCTGGGTCCATTTGTGTGAAAACAAGGTCCAATCAGGCTGAAAAGCTACAAGAAGGTAGAATCTATTGAGTTGTAAGTGATCTGAACGTTTCAAGATGATCCCACATTCCTATAGGGGGTAAAACCATGTCCCAAAGGTCACCGGGCCTGGTGTTACTTTAAAGAAGTAGTCCAGTTACACCTTTGAAGGCTTATAACTTGGCTTCTGAATGTCCTAGAGAGATCAGGTTTGTTTTAGTGTACTCCAATCAACAGCCCCTACAACCTCAAAAAGGAATGGAGTCATTAGCACTTATGGTTTTTAAATGGCACCCAGAATTATGTTGCACGAAGCACAATTTCACATCATTCTGGGTTCATTTGTGTGAAAACAAGGTCCAATCAGGCTGAAATGTTACAGGAAGGTAGAATCTATTGAGTTGTAAGTGGTCTGAACGTTTCATGATGATAGCACTTTCCTAAGGGGGTCAAACCATGTCCCAAAGGTCACCGGATCTGGTGTCAATTTAAAGAAGTAGTCCAGTTACACCTTTGTGGGCTTATAACTTGGCTTCTGAATGTCCTAGAGAGATCAGGTTTGTTTTAGTATACTCCAATCAACAGCCTCTACAACCACAAAAAGGAATGGAGTCATTAGCACTTATGGTTTTTAAATGGCACCCAGAATTATGTTGCACGAAGCACAATTTCACATCATTCTGGGTTCATTTGTGTGAAAACAAGGTCCAATCAGGCTGAAACGTTACAGGAAGGTAGAATCTATTGAGTTGTAAGTGATCTGAACGTTTCAAGATGATCGCACATTCCTATAGGGGGTAAAACCATGTCCCAAAGTTCACCGGGCCTGGTGTCACTTTAAAGAAGTAGTCCAGTTACACATTTGTGGGCTTATAACTTGGCTTCTGAATGTCCTAGAGAGGTTAGGTTTGTTTTAGTGTACTCCAATCAACAGCCCCTACAACCAAAAAAAGGAATGGAGTCATTAGCACTTATGGTTTGTAAATGGCACCCAGAATTATGTTGCACGAAGCACAATTTCACATCATTCTGGGTTCATTTGTGTGAAAACAAGGTCCAATCAGGCTGAAACGTTACAGGAAGGTAGAATCTATTGAGTTGTAAGTGATCTGAACGTTTCATGATGATAGCACTTTCCTAAGGGGGTCAAACGATGTCCAAAAGGTCACCGGATCTGGTGTCAAATTAAAGAAGTAGTCCAGTTACACATTTGTGGGCTTATAACTTGGCTTCTGAATGTCCTAGAGAGATCAGGTTTGTTTTAGTATACTCCAATCAACAGCCCCTACAACCTCAAAAAGGAATGGAGTCATTAGCACTTATGGCTTTTAAATGGCACCCAGAATTATGTTGCACGAAGCACAATTTCACATCATTCTGGGTTCATTTGTGTGAAAACAAGGTCCAATCAGGCTGAAATGTTACAGGAAGGTAGAATCTATTGAGTTGTAAGTGATCTGAACGTTTCATGATGATAGCACTTTCCTAAGGGGGTCAAACCATATCCCAAAGGTCACCGGATCTGGTGTCAATTTAAAGAAGTAGTCCAGTTACACCTTTGTGGGCTTATAACTTGGCTTCTGAATGTCCTAGAGAGATCAGGTTTGTTTTAGTATACTCCAATCAACAGCCCCTACAACCACAAAAAGGAATGGAGTCATTAGCACTTATGGTTTGTAAATGGCACCCAGAATTATGTTGCACGAAGCACAATTTCACCTCATTCTGGGTTCATTTGTGTGAAAACAAAGTCCAATCAGGCTGAAACGCTACAAGAAGGTAGAATCTATTGAGTTGTAAGTGATCTGAACGTTTCATGATGATAGCACTTTCCTAAGGGGGTCAAACCATGTCCTAAAGGTCAACGGGCCTGGTGTCACTTTAAAGAAGTAGTCCAGTTAAACCTTTGTGGGCTTTTAACTTGGCTTCTGAATGTCCTAGAGAGATCAGGTTTGTTTTAATGTACTCCAATCAACAGCCCCTACAACCACAAAAAGGAATGGAGTCATTAGCACTTATGGTTTGTAAATGGCACCCAGAATTATGTTGCACGAAGCACAATTTCACATCATTCTGGGTCCATTTGTGTGAAAACAAGGTCCAATCAGGCTGAAACGATACAAGAAGGTAGAATCTATTGAGTTGTAAGTGATCTGAACGTTTCAAGATGATCGCACATTCCCATAGTGGGTCAAACCATGTCCCAAAGGTCACCGGGCCTGGTGTCACTTTAAAGAAGTAGTCCAGTTACACATTTGTGGGCTTATAACTTGGCTTCTGAATGTCCTAGAGAGGTTAGGTTTGTTTTAGTGTACTCCAATCAACAGCCCCTACAACCACAAAAAGGAATGGAGTCATTAGCACTTATGGTTTGTAAATGGCACCCAGAATTATGTTGCACGAAGCACAATTTCACATCATTCTGGGTTCATTTGTGTGAAAACAAGGTCCAATCAGGCTGAAACGTTACAGGAAGGTAGAATCTATTGAGTTGTAAGTGATCTGAACGTTTCATGATGATAGCACTTTCCTAAGGGGGTCAAACCATGTCCCAAAGGTCACCGGATCTGGTGACAAATTAAAGAAGTAGTCCAGTTACACATTTGTGGGCTTATAACTTGGCTTATGAATGTCCTAGAGAGATCAGGTTTGTTTTAGTGTACTCCAATAAACAGCCCCTACAACCTCAAAAAGGAATGGAGTCATTGGCACTTATGGCTTTTAAATGGCACCCAGAATTATGTTGCACGAAGCACAATTTCACATCATTCTGGGTTCATTTGTGTGAAAACAAGGTCCAATCAGGCTGAAATGTTACAGGAAGGTAGAATCTATTGAGTTGTAAGTGATCTGAACGTTTCATGATGATAGCACTTTCCTAAGGGGGTCAAACCATGTCCCAAAGGTCACCGGATCTGGTGTCAATTTAAAGAAGTAGTCCAGTTACACCTTTGTGGGCTTATAACTTGGCTTCTGAATGTCCTAGAGAGATCAGGTTTGTTTTAGTATACTCCAATCAACATCCCCTACAACCACTAAAAGGAATGGAGTCATTAGCACTTATGGTTTTTAAATGGCACCCAGAATTATGTTGCACGAAGCACAATTTCACATCACTCTGGGTTCATTTGTGTGAAAACAAGGTCCAATCAGGCTGAAACATTACAAGAAGGTAGAATCTATGGAGTTGTAAGTGATCTGAACGTTTCATGATGATAGCACTTTCCTAAGGGGGTCAAACCATGTCCCAAAGGTCACCAGATCTGGTGTCAATTTAAAGAAGTAGTCCAGTTACACATTTGTGGGCTTATAACTTGGCTTCTGAATGTCCTAGAGCGATCAGGTTTGTTTTAGTGTACTCCAATCAACAGCCCCTACAACCACAAAAAGGAATGGAGTCATTAGCACTTATGGTTTGAAAATGGCACCCAGAATTATGTTGCACGAAGCACAATTTCACATCATTCTGGGTCCATTTGTGTGAAAACAAGGTCCAATCAGGCTGAAACGTTACAAGAAGGTAGAATCTATTGAGTTGTAAGTGATCTGAACGTTTCATGATGATCGCACATTCCTATAGGGGGTCAAACCATGTCCCAAAGGTCACCGGGCCTGGTGTCACTTTAAAGAAGTTTTCCAGTTACACCTTTGTGGGCTTATAACTTGGCTTCTGAATGTCCTAGAGAGGTCAGGTTTGTTTTAGTGTACTCCAGTCAACAGCCCCTACAACCACAAAAAGGAATGGAGTCATTAGCACTTATGGTTTGTAAATGGCACCCAGAATTATGTTGCACGAAGCACAATTTGACATTATTCTGGGTCCATTTGTGTGAAAACAAGGTCCAATCAGGCTGAAACGTTACAGGAAGGTAGAATCTATTGAGTTGTAAGTGATCTGAACGTTTCAATATGATAGCACTTTCCTAAGGGGGTCAAACCATGTCCCAAAGGTCACCGGATCTGGTGTCAATTTAAAGAAGTAGTCCAGTTACACATTTGTGGGCTTATAACTTGGCTTCTGAATGTCCAAGAGAGATCAGGTTTGTTTTAGCAGTGGTGGGCAGTCAGGGCCAGCAAAGCCTTCTCTGCTGGCCTAAACTTACTCAAAAACGTAAGTGTATTTTTTTTCCTTTGGTAAATATTCTTTCAATAAAAATATGTTCACTGGTCAATTTTCTTTTTATCCTATTATACAAACTTGGTTGCGCTGCTTCCAGTGTTTAAATACCAAGGCTGGGTGTTATCCAATCAGATTTAAGCTAGCTTGTGTTTTCAGGCAGATTAAGTCTGCTCTAGGCCTTCAGACTCAATCGAGAAGCCCACTGTCCGCTGTAAGTGAACAGAGATGATCTAGTTGCGATAGCCAATCAGCTCACGAGTCAGCTTGGCCCGGGCCAGCTAGCTGGCCTCACGCAAAAGTTGACATGAACGCATCCTGTGATTGGATAAGCAGTAGTTTGAACTTTTCTAGCGGCATTAAGCAAAATATCAAAACTAAACACGGAGATTTGTACCTATAGGCAGCTATCGGTGTATTTTTGTACAAATGATGGCTGAAAGAGGAGAAGGGACGGACTTGGTGGCAGATTTACTTGCCACACCATTTTCAAGACGGACCTTTCAAGAATAAATGGATCTTGTGAGAACCGGTCATCCGACTCCAACGCTAGCTGGCTTGTCCCAGCAGGGGAAAGGATTTGTTCGTCATTTTCAGGCAAGCAACTATGAACGGTACCCATGGCTAACAGCTTCAGAGAACCGCTGCAGGTTATTCTGCTTGGAATGCCTGTTGCTCGCATCAGATCGATTTGGTATTTGGAGTTTTACTGGATTTGCCAATTTAAGTTGTTTCACCAAGGCAGCAAAGAGACACCAAAGCACGGCTGGCCACTTACAAGCTACGGTGCTTTTAAAAACATTTGGGGACACCCGAGTGGATCTGCAGCTCAGTGAACAGGCGCGCAAGGACACGGAGCTCCACAACGAAAAGGTGAAGAAAAATAGGGAGATATTGAAAAGGCTGATGGATTGTGTCATATTTTTGGGTAAACAAGAACTTTCATTTAGGGGACATGATGAAAACCCCCAGTCATTAAATAGAGGGAATTATGCGGAGCTTCTATCTTTTCTTGCTGAACATGATGCCGACTTGCATTACCACCTGACCACCAACAGGGTCTTTACTGGGACATCAGGCAGAATACAAAATGACCTCATTTATGCTATTGCTGAAGTGATGGGAGATGAGATCAAAATGGAGATCAGAAGAGCCCCTTTTGTCGCCGTCATGGTTGATGAAACCACAGACGTGGGTAACGTGGCACAGCTGGCACTCGTCCTGCGCTATGTGACAGCCACAGGTGTCAAGGAGCGTTTTGTCAAATTTGTGGATGTAACGAGTGGCAGGCGAGCTGATGACCTTGCCGCGCTTATTTTCCGTATTCTTGAGGAATATGAATGCTGTTTGGACAAATTTGTTGCACAGTGTTACGATGGTGCAGCGGTGATGGCATCTGGACTAAACGGGGTGCAGGCTAAAATTAAGGAAAAGGCACCTATGGCCTTATTCATTCACTGTTATGCACATCGTCTTAATTTAGTGCTGACTCAAGGGGCCTCAAAGCTTAAAGAGTGCAAGGTCTTTTTTGCCAATCTGAATGGCCTCGCTGCGTTTTTCTCCAGATCCCCGAAGCGCACACAGTTGCTGGATGATGTGTGCAAACGGCGTCTTCCTCGTGTTGCGCCAACACGGTGGCAATATTCATCAAGACTGGTGAATGCAGTCTTTGAGAATCGAGTTGCTCTAAAGGAGTTGTTTGGTCACATATTGGACCATCACGACGAGTATGATGAGGACACCGTGCTTTCTGCAGATGGATTTAACGCACGGCTGGACGATTTTGAGTTTTGTTTTTTGCTCAACACATTCAATGGGCTTTTTGAGTATGCTGATGTGCTTTTTGGAATACTGCAGACCAAATCATTGGATGTGCAATTCTGCATGGCCAGGCTGAACGAGTTTTGTGACAAAGTTGAGCAAGAGAGGGGCAATTTCAGTGATATATATGAAGAAGCAATGCGCACCTCCGGTGGTCCAAGTGTGCGCAGAGGCCAACGCACGGCGCAAGGCGATCTCCGTGCACATTACCAAAAACTCCACAACAGCATTCTGGACAACATTCTTTCCCAGACAAGGAATCGATTTCAGGACCATGAAATGTTGATGTTTCTCTCCCTTCTTGACCCCCAGCACTTTCAGACATACAGAAAAAAATTCCCGACAGCAGCCTTCTCCAGCTTAACAAAGAGCCACGGACCACTGTTTGATCTTCCCCGACTTAAAACAGAACTGACTGTAATGTATGCTGTGGCTGATTTTGAAGGAAAAAGTCCCGCTGATCTACACGATTTTCTTCTCAGCAAAAACCTGAGTGAGAGTATAGGACAACTTTACGCACAGGCCTGTTTGGCTGTGACTATCCCGGTGTCCACTGCCTCTGTTGAGCGCTCATTCTCAGCATTAAAGCGCGTAAAAACGTACGCCAGAAACACGACCGGACAGACACGGCTTTCAGCATTAGCCTCCATGTCCATAGAAAAGGCTCTATTCATGGACCTGAAGCGCACAGATAAACTGTATGACAGAGCCACTGAGGTTTTCCTGAGGAAAGAAAGAAGGATGGATTTTATTTTCAAATGAGCAGGAGAGGAGGAGATCCATGCTGGAAGTTTATGTTGGTGAGTAGAAACATTTTATTAGTATTTTTTTTTATGTTTTGTCATTTTATTTCGTTAATAATCAAGAAATGGTAACGAAATAAAATGGCTAAATGAAATTATTCTGTTTCTATGCCATTAATGTTGTGTACAACGTGGTGTGTGCAGCTGCGCCAACATTGTTTCGCGGTGCCATTTTCTCCTAAACAAATGCAAATGTTTTTGCTTTACTTATTTATTTTATTGTCTCATCTCTTAAACCTGTCTTTCATTTTTGAGATTTGACAGTATCTGTGGTCTTAGCTTCCTACCCTCAATTGGGAATGCGAGTTTGATTTCAAAGGCTCCGGAAATTACATGTCTTGACCAGCCACTGGTGTGTGTGCGCGCGCGCGCGCGCGTGTGTGTGAGAGACAGAGAGAGAGAGAGAGAGAGAGAGAGAGAGAGAGAGAGAGAGAGAGAGAGAGAGAGAGAGAGAGAGAGAGAGTGAAAGGGAGAGGTTTCTCCAGCTGTGATGTCATATTGATGGTATTTTACGGTGTATTAATTTAGATTGGATAGAATAGGAAATCACCGAAGGCGCAGGGGTGGAATGCACCGCCCGCCACTGTGTTTTAGTATACTCCAATCAACAGCCCCTACAACCACAAAAAGGAATGGAGTCAATAGCACTTATGGTTTTTAAATGGCACCCAGAATTATGTTGCACGAAGCACAATTTCACATCATTCTGGGTTCATTTGTGTGAAAACAAGGTCGAGTCAGGCTGAAACGTTACAGGAAGGTAGAATCTATTGAGTTGTAAGTGATCTGAACGTTTCATGATGATAGCACTTTCCTAAGGGGGTCAAACCATGTCCCAAAGGTCACCGGATCTGGTGTCAATTTAAAGAAGTAGTCCAGTTACACATTTGTGGGCTTATAACTTGGCTTCTGAATGTCCTAGAGCGATCAGGTTTGTTTTAGTGTACTCCAATCAACAGCCCCTACAACCACAAAAAGGAATGGAGTCATTAGCACTTATGGTTTGTAAATGGCACCCAGAATTATGTTGCACGAAGCACAATTTCACATCATTCTGGGTTCATTTGTGTGAAAACAAGGTCCAGTCAGGCTGAAACGTTTCAGGAAGGTAGAATCTATTGAGTTGTAAGTGATCTGAACGTTTCAAGATGATTGCACATTCCTATAGGGGGTCAAACCATGTCCCAAAGGTCACCGGGCCTGGTGTCACTTTAAAGAAGCAGTCCAGTTACACCTTTGTGGGCTTATAACTTGGCTTCTGAATGTCCTAGAGAGGTTAGGTTTGTTTTAGTGTTCTCCAATCAACAGCCCCTACAACCACAAAAAGGAATGGAGTCATTAGCACTTATGGTTTGTAAATGGCACCCAGAATTATGTTGCACGAAGCACAATTTCACATCATTCTGGGTCCATTTGTGTGAAAACAAGGTCCAATCAGGCTGAAACGTTACAGGAAGGTAGAATCTATTGAGTTGTAAGTGATCTGACCGTTTCATGATGATAGCACTTTCCTAAGGGGGTCAAACCATGTCCCAAAGGTCACCGGATCTGGTGTCAATTTAAAGAAGTAGTCCAGTTACACATTTGTGGGCTTATAACTTGGCTTCTGAATGTCCTAGAGAGATCAGGTTTGTTTTAGTATACTCCAATCAACAGCCCCTACAACCAAAAAAGGAATGGAGTCATTAGCAATTATGTTTTGTAAATGGCACCTAGAATTATGTTGCACGAAGCACAATTTCACATCATTCTGGGTTCATTTGTGTGAAAACAAGGTCCAATCAGGCTGAAACGTTTCAGGAAGGTAGAATCTATTGAGTTGTAAGTGATCTGAACGTTTCAAGATGATTGCACATTCCTATAGGGGGTCAAACCATGTCCCAAAGGTCACCGGGCCTGGTGTCACTTTAAAGAAGCAGTCCAGTTACACCTTTGTGGGCTTATAACTTGGCTTCTGAATGTCCTAGAGAGGTTAGGTTTGTTTTAGTGTTCTCCAATCAACAGCCCCTACAACCACAAAAAGGAATGGAGTCATTAGCACTTATGGTTTGTAAATGGCACCCAGAATTATGTTGCACGAAGCACAATTTCACATCATTCTGGGTTCATTTGTGTGAAAACAAGGTCCAATCAGGCTGAAACATTACAAGAAGGTAGAATCTATTGAGTTGTAAGTTATCTGAACGTTTCATGATGATCGCACATTCCTATAGGGGGTCAAACCATGTCCCAAAGGTCACCGGGCCTGGTTTCACTTTAAAGAAGTAGTCCAGTTACACATTTGTGGGCTTATAACTTGGCTTCTGAATGTCCTAGAGAGATCAGGTTTGTTTTAGTGTACTCCAATCAACAGCCCCTACAACCACAAAAAGGAATGGAGTCCTTAGCACTTATGGTTTGTAAATGGCACCCAGAATTATGTTGCACGAAGCACAATTTCACATTTTCTGGGTCCATTTGTGTGAAAACAAGGTCCAATCAGGCTGAAACGTTACAGGAAGGTAGAATCTATTGAGTTGTAAGTGATCTGAACGTTTCATGATGATAGCACTTTCCTAAGGGGGTCAAACCATGTCCCAAAGGTCACCGGGCCTGTTGTCACTTTAAGGAAGTAGTCCAGTTACACCTTTGTGGGCATATACCTTGGCTTCTGAATGTCCTAGAGAGGTTAGGTTTGTTTTAGTGTTCTCCAATCAACAGCCCCTACAACCACAAAAAGGAATGGAGTCATTAGCACTTATGGTTTGTAAATGGCACCCAGAATTATGCTGCACGAAGCACAATTTCACATCATTCTGGGTCCATTTGTGTGAAAACAAGGTCCAATCAGGCTGAAACGTTACAGGAAGGTTGAATCTATAGAGTTGTAAGTGATCTGAATGTTTCATGATGATAGCTCTTTTCTAAGAGGGTCAAACCATGTCCCAAAGGTCACCGGATCTGGTGTCAATTTAAAGAAGTAGTCCAGTTACACATTTGTGGGCTTATAACTTTGCTTCTGAATGTCCTAGAGCGATCAGGTTTGTTTTAGTGTACTCCAATCAACAGCCCCTACAACCACAAAAAGGAATGGAGTCATTAGCACTGATGGTTTGTAAATGGCACCCAGAATTATGTTGCACGAAGCACAATTTCACATCATTCTGGGTCCATTTGTGTGAAAACAAGGTCCAATCAGCCTGAAACGTTACAGGAAGGTAGAATCTATTGAGTTGTAAGTGATCTGAACGTTTCATGATGATCGCACATTCCTATAGGGGGTCAAACCATGTCCCAAAGGTCACCGGGCCTGGTGTCACTTTAAAGAAGTAGTCCAGTTACACCTTTGTGGGCTTATAACTTGGCTTCTGAATGTCCTAGAGAGGTCAGGTTTGTTTTAGTGTACTCCAATCAACAGCCCCTACAACCACAAAAAGGAATGGAGTCATTAGCACTTATGGTTTGTAAATGGCACCCAGAATTATGTTGCACGAAGCACAATTTCACATCATTCTGAGTCTATTTGTGTGAAAACAAGGTCCAATCAGGCTGAAACGTTACAGGAAGGTAGAATCTATTGAGTTGTAAGTGATCTGAACGTTTCATGATGATAGCACTTTCCTAAGGGGGTCAAACCATGTCCCAAAGGTCACCGGATCTGGTGTCAATTTAAAGAAGTAGTCCAGTTACACATTTGTGGGCTTATAACTTGGCTTCTGAATGTCCTAGAGAGATCAGGTTTGTTTTAGTATACTCCAATCAACAGCCCCTACAACCAAAAAAGGAATGGAGTCATTAGCACTTATGGTTTTTAAATGGCACCCAGAATTATGTTGCACGAAGCACAATTTCACATCATTCTGGGTTCATTTGTGTGAAAACAAGGTCCAATCAGGCTGAAACGTTACAGGAAGGTAGAATCTATTGAGTTGTAAGTGATCTGAACGTTTCATGATGATAGCGCTTTCCTAAGGGGGTCAAACCATGTCCCAAAGGTCACTGGATCTGGTGTCATTTTAAAGAAGTAGTCCAGTTACACATTTGTGGGCTTATAACTTGGCTTCTGAATGTCCTAGAGCAATTAGGATTGTTTTAGTGTACTCCAATCAACAGCCCCTACAACCACAAAAAGGAATGGAGTCATTAGCACTTATGGTTTGTAAATGGTACCCAGAATTATGTTGCACGAAGCACAATTTCACATCATTCTGGGTTCATTTGTGTGAAAACAAGGTCCAATCAGGCTGAAACGTTACAGGAAGGTAGAATCTATTGAGTTGTAAGTGATCTGAACGTTTCAAGATGATCGCACATTCCTATAGGGGGTCAAACCATGTCCCAAAGGTCACCGGGCCTGGTGTCACTTTAAAGAAGCAGTCCAGTTACACCTTTGTGGGCTTATAACTTGGCTTCTGAATGTCCTAGAGAGGTTAGGTTTGTTTTAGTGTTCTCCAATCAACAGCCCCTACATCCACAAAAAGGAATGGAGTCATTAGCACTTATGGTTTGTAAATGGCACCCAGAATTATGTTGCACGAAGCACAATTTCACATCATTCTGGGTTCATTTGTGTGAAAACAAGGTCCAATCAGGCTGAAACTTTACAAGAAGGTAGAATCTATTGAGTTGTAAGTGATCTGAACGTTTCATGATGATCGCACATTCCTATAGGGGGTCAAACCATGTCCCAAAGGTCACCGGGCCTGGTGTCACTTTAAAGAAGTAGTCCAGTTACACATTTGTGGGCTTATAACTTGGCTTCTGAATGTCCTAGAGAGATCAGGTTTGTTTTAGTGTACTCCAATCAACAGCCCCTACAACCACAAAAAGGAATGGAGTCATTAGCACCTATGGTTTGTAAATGGCACCCAGAATTATGTTGCACGAAGCACAATTTCACATCATTCTGGGTCCATTTGTGTGAAAACAAGGTCCAATCAGGCTGAAACGTTACAGGAAGGTAGAATCTATTGAGTTGTAAGTGATCTGAACGTTTCATGATGATCGCACATTCCTATAGGGGGTCAAACCATGTCCCAAAGGTCACCGGGCCTGGTGTCACTTTAAAGAAGTAGTCCAGTTACACATTTGTGGGCTTATAACTTGGCTTCTGAATGTCCTAGAGAGATCAGGTTTGTTTTAGTGTACTCATATCAACAGCCCCTACAACCACAAAAAGGAATGGAGTCATTAGCACTTATGGTTTGTAAATGGCACCCAGAATTATGTTGCACGAAGCACAATTTGACATCATTCTGGGTCCATTTGTGTGAAAACAAGGTCCAATCAGGCTGAAACGTTACAGGAAGGTAGAATCTATTGAGTTGTAAGTGATCTGAACGTTTCATGATGATAGCACTTTCCTAAGGGGGCCAAACCATGTCCCAAAGTTCACCGGATCTGGTGTCAATTTAAAGAAGTAGTTCAGTTACACATTTGTGGGCTTATAACTTGGCTTCTGAATGTCCTAGAGAGATCAGGTTTGTTTTAATGTACTCCAATCAACATCCCCTACAACCACAAAAAGGAATGGAGTCATTAGCACTTAAGGTTTGTAAATGGCACCCAGAATTATGTTGCACGAAGCACAATTTCACATCATTCTGGGTTCATTTGTGTGAAAACAAGGTCCAATCAGGCTGAAACGCTACAAGAAGGTAGAATCTATTGAGTTGTAAGTGATCTGAACGTTTCAAGATGATCGCACATTCCTATAGGGGGTCAAACCATGTCCCAAAGGTCATCGGGCCTGGTGTCACTTTAAAGAAGTAGTCCAGTTACACCTTTGTGGGCTTATAACTTGGCTTCTGAATGTCCTAGAGCAATTAGGTTTGTTTTAGTGTACTCCAATCAACAGCCCCTACAACCACAAAAAGGAATGGAGTCATTAGCACTTATGGTTTGTAAATGGTACCCAGAATTATGTTGCACGAAGCACAATTTCACATCATTCTGGGTTCATTTGTGTGAAAACAAGGTCCAATCAGGCTGAAACGTTACAGGAAGGTAGAATCTATTGAGTTGTAAGTGATCTGAACGTTTCATGATGATAGCACTTTCCTAAGGGGGTCAAACCATGTCCTAAATTTCAACGGGCCTGGTGTCACTTTAAAGAAGTAGTCCAGTTAAACCTTTGTGGGCTTTTAACTTGGCTTCTGAATGTCCTAGAGCAATTAGGTTTGTTTTGGTGTACTCCAATCAACAGCCCCTACAACCACAAAAAGGAATGGAGTCATTAGCACTTATGGTTTGTAAATGGTACCCAGAATTATGTTGCATGAAGCACAATTTCACATCATTCTGGGTTCATTTGTGTGAAAACAAGGTCCAATCAGGCTGAAGCGTTACAGGAAGGTAGAATCTATTGAGTTGTAAGTGATCTGAACGTTTCAAGATGATCGCACATTCCTATAGGGGGTCAAACCATGTCCCAAAGGTCACCGGGCCTGGTGTCACTTTAAAGAAGCAGTCCAGTTACACCTTTGTGGGCTTTTAACTTGGCTTCTGAATGTCCTAGAGAGGTTAGGTTTGTTTTAGTGTTCTCCAATCAACAGCCCCTACATCCACAAAAAGGAATGGAGTCATTAGCACTTATGGTTTGTAAATGGCACCCAGAATTATGTTGCACGAAGCACAATTTCACATCATTCTGGGTTCATTTGTGTGAAAACAAGGTCCAATCAGGCTGAAACTTTACAAGAAGGTAGAATCTATTGAGTTGTAAGTGATCTGAACGTTTCATGATGATCGCACATTCCTATAGGGGGTCAAACCATGTCCCAAAGGTCACCGGGCCTGGTGTCACTTTAAAGAAGTAGTCCAGTTACACATTTGTGGGCTTATAACTTGGCTTCTGAATGTCCTAGAGAGATCAGGTTTGTTTTAGTGTACTCCAATCAACAGCCCCTACAACCAAAAAAAGGAATGGAGTCATTAGCACCTATGGTTTGTAAATGGCACCCAGAATTATGTTGCACGAAGCACAATTTCACATCATTCTGGGTCCATTTGTGTGAAAACAAGGTCCAATCAGGCTGAAACGTTACAGGAAGGTAGAATCTATTGAGTTGTAAGTGATCTGAACGTTTCATGATGATCGCACATTCCTATAGGGGGTCAAACCATGTCCCAAAGGTCACCGGGCCTGGTGTCACTTTAAATAAGTAGTCCAGTTACACATTTGTGGGCTTATAACTTGGCTTCTGAATGTCCTAGAGAGATCAGGTTTGTTTTAGTGTACTCATATCAACAGCCCCTACAACCACAAAAAGGAATGGAGTCATTAGCACTTATGGTTTGTAAATGGCACCCAGAATTATGTTGCACGAAGCACAATTTCACATCATTCTGGGTCCATTTGTGTGAAAACAAGGTCCAATCAGGCTGAAACGTTACAGGAAGGTAGAATCTATTGAGTTGTAAGTGATCTGAACGTTTCATGATGATAGCACTTTCCTAAGGGGGCCAAACCATGTCCCAAAGTTCACCGGATCTGGTGTCAATTTAAAGAAGTAGTTCAGTTACACATTTGTGGGCTTATAACTTGGCTTCTGAATGTCCTAGAGAGATCAGGTTTGTTTCAATGTACTCCAATCAACATCCCCTACAACCACAAAAAGGAATGGAGTCATTAGCACTTAAGGTTTGTAAATGGCACCCAGAATTATGTTGCACGAAGCACAATTTCACATCATTCTGGGTTCATTTGTGTGAAAACAAGGTCCAATCAGGCTGAAACGCTACAAGAAGGTAGAATCTATTGAGTTGTAAGTGATCTGAACGTTTCAAGATGATCGCACATTCCTATAGGGGGTCAAACCATGTCCCAAAGGTCACCGGGCCTGGTGTCACTTTAAAGAAGTAGTCCAGTTACACCTTTGTGGGCTTATAACTTGGCTTCTGAATGTCCTAGAGCAATTAGGTTTGTTTTAGTGTACTCCAATCAACAGCCCCTACAACCACAAAAAGGAATGGAGTCATTAGCACTTATGGTTTGTAAATGGTACCCAGAATTATGTTGCACGAAGCACAATTTCACATCATTCTGGGTTCATTTGTGTGAAAACAAGGTCCAATCAGGCTGAAACGTTACAGGAAGGTAGAATCTATTGAGTTGTAAGTGATCTGAACGTTTCATGATGATAGCACTTTCCTAAGGGGGTCAAACCATGTCCTAAAGGTCAACGGGCCTGGTGTCACTTTAAAGAAGTAGTCCAGTTAAACCTTTGTGGGCTTTTAACTTGGCTTCTGAATGTCCTAGAGCAATTAGGTTTGTTTTGGTGTACTCCAATCAACAGCCCCTACAACCACAAAAAGGAATGGAGTCATTAGCACTTATGGTTTGTAAATGGTACCCAGAATTATGTTGCACGAAGCACAATTTCACATCATTCTGGGTTCATTTGTGTGAAAACAAGGTCCAATCAGGCTGAAACGTTACAGGAAGGTAGAATCTATTGAGTTGTAAGTGATCTGAACGTTTCAAGATGATCGCACATTCCTATAGGGGGTCAAACCATGTCCCAAAGGTCACCGGGCCTGGTGTCACTTTAAAGAAGCAGTCCAGTTACACCTTTGTGGGCTTATAACTTGGCTTCTGAATGTCCTAGAGAGGTTAGGTTTGTTTTAGTGTTCTCCAATCAACAGCCCCTACATCCACAAAAAGGAATGGAGTCATTAGCACTTATGGTTTGTAAATGGCACCCAGAATTATGTTGCACGAAGCACAATTTCACATCATTCTGGGTTCATTTGTGTGAAAACAAGGTCCAATCAGGCTGAAACTTTACAAGAAGGTAGAATCTATTGAGTTGTAAGTGATCTGAACGTTTCATGATGATCGCACATTCCTATAGGGGGTCAAACCATGTCCCAAAGGTCACCGGGCCTGGTGTCACTTTAAAGAAGTAGTCCAGTTACACATTTGTGGGCTTATAACTTGGCTTCTGAATGTCCTAGAGAGATCAGGTTTGTTTTAGTGTACTCCAATCAACAGCCCCTACAACCAAAAAAAGGAATGGAGTCATTAGCACCTATGGTTTGTAAATGGCACCCAGAATTATGTTGCACGAAGCACAATTTCACATCATTCTGGGTCCATTTGTGTGAAAACAAGGTCCAATCAGGCTGAAACGTTACAGGAAGGTAGAATCTATTGAGTTGTAAGTGATCTGAACGTTTCATGATGATCGCACATTCCTATAGGGGGTCAAACCATGTCCCAAAGGTCACCGGGCCTGGTGTCACTTTAAAGAAGTAGTCCAGTTACACATTTGTGGGCTTATAACTTGGCTTCTGAATGTCCTAGAGAGATCAGGTTTGTTTTAGTGTACTCATATCAACAGCCCCTACAACCACAAAAAGGAATGGAGTCATTAGCACTTATGGTTTGTAAATGGCACCCAGAATTATGTTGCACGAAGCACAATTTCACATCATTCTGGGTCCATTTGTGTGAAAACAAGGTCCAATCAGGCTGAAACGTTACAGGAAGGTAGAATCTATTGAGTTGTAAGTGATCTGAACGTTTCATGATGATAGCACTTTCCTAAGGGGGCCAAACCATGTCCCAAAGTTCACCGGATCTGGTGTCAATTTAAAGAAGTAGTTCAGTTACACATTTGTGGGCTTATAACTTGGCTTCTGAATGTCCTAGAGAGATCAGGTTTGTTTTAATGTACTCCAATCAACATCCCCTACAACCACAAAAAGGAATGGAGTCATTAGCACTTAAGGTTTGTAAATGGCACCCAGAATTATGTTGCACGAAGCACAATTTCACATCATTCTGGGTTCATTTGTGTGAAAACAAGGTCCAATCAGGCTGAAACGCTACAAGAAGGTAGAATCTATTGAGTTGTAAGTGATCTGAACGTTTCAAGATGATCGCACATTCCTATAGGGGGTCAAACCATGTCCCAAAGGTCACCGGGCCTGGTGTCACTTTAAAGAAGTAGTCCAGTTACACCTTTGTGGGCTTATAACTTGGCTTCTGAATGTCCTAGAGCAATTAGGTTTGTTTTAGTGTACTCCAATCAACAGCCCCTACAACCACAAAAAGGAATGGAGTCATTAGCACTTATGGTTTGTAAATGGTACCCAGAATTATGTTGCACGAAGCACAATTTCACATCATTCTGGGTTCATTTGTGTGAAAACAAGGTCCAATCAGGCTGAAACGTTACAGGAAGGTAGAATCTATTGAGTTGTAAGTGATCTGAACGTTTCAAGATGATCGCACATTCCTATAGGGGGTCAAACCATGTCCCAAAGGTCACCGGGCCTGGTGTCACTTTAAAGAAGCAGTCCAGTTACACCTTTGTGGGCTTATAACTTGGCTTCTGAATGTCCTAGAGAGGTTAGGTTTGTTTTAGTGTTCTCCAATCAACAGCCCCTACATCCACAAAAAGGAATGGAGTCATTAGCACTTATGGTTTGTAAATGGCACCCAGAATTATGTTGCACGAAGCACAATTTCACATCATTCTGGGTTCATTTGTGTGAAAACAAGGTCCAATCAGGCTGAAACTTTACAAGAAGGTAGAATCTATTGAGTTGTAAGTGATCTGAACGTTTCATGATGATCGCACATTCCTATAGGGGGTCAAACCATGTCCCAAAGGTCACCGGGCCTGGTGTCACTTTAAAGAAGTAGTCCAGTTACACATTTGTGGGCTTATAACTTGGCTTCTGAATGTCCTAGAGAGATCAGGTTTGTTTTAGTGTACTCCAATCAACAGCCCCTACAACCACAAAAAGGAATGGAGTCATTAGCACCTATGGTTTGTAAATGGCACCCAGAATTATGTTGCACGAAGCACAATTTCACATCATTCTGGGTCCATTTGTGTGAAAACAAGGTCCAATCAGGCTGAAACGTTACAGGAAGGTAGAATCTATTGAGTTGTAAGTGATCTGAACGTTTCATGATGATCGCACATTCCTATAGGGGGTCAAACCATGTCCCAAAGGTCACCGGGCCTGGTGTCACTTTAAAGAAGTAGTCCAGTTACACATTTGTGGGCTTATAACTTGGCTTCTGAATGTCCTAGAGAGATCAGGTTTGTTTTAGTGTACTCATATCAACAGCCCCTACAACCACAAAAAGGAATGGAGTCATTAGCACTTATGGTTTGTAAATGGCACCCAGAATTATGTTGCACGAAGCACAATTTCACATCATTCTGGGTCCATTTGTGTGAAAACAAGGTCCAATCAGGCTGAAACGTTACAGGAAGGTAGAATCTATTGAGTTGTAAGTGATCTGAACGTTTCATGATGATAGCACTTTCCTAAGGGGGCCAAACCATGTCCCAAAGTTCACCGGATCTGGTGTCAATTTAAAGAAGTAGTTCAGTTACACATTTGTGGGCTTATAACTTGGCTTCTGAATGTCCTAGAGAGATCAGGTTTGTTTCAATGTACTCCAATCAACATCCCCTACAACCACAAAAAGGAATGGAGTCATTAGCACTTAAGGTTTGTAAATGGCACCCAGAATTATGTTGCACGAAGCACAATTTCACATCATTCTGGGTTCATTTGTGTGAAAACAAGGTCCAATCAGGCTGAAACGCTACAAGAAGGTAGAATCTATTGAGTTGTAAGTGATCTGAACGTTTCAAGATGATCGCACATTCCTATAGGGGGTCAAACCATGTCCCAAAGGTCACCGGGCCTGGTGTCACTTTAAAGAAGTAGTCCAGTTACACCTTTGTGGGCTTATAACTTGGCTTCTGAATGTCCTAGAGCAATTAGGTTTGTTTTAGTGTACTCCAATCAACAGCCCCTACAACCACAAAAAGGAATGGAGTCATTAGCACTTATGGTTTGTAAATGGTACCCAGAATTATGTTGCACGAAGCACAATTTCACATCATTCTGGGTTCATTTGTGTGAAAACAAGGTCCAATCAGGCTGAAACGTTACAGGAAGGTAGAATCTATTGAGTTGTAAGTGATCTGAACGTTTCATGATGATAGCACTTTCCTAAGGGGGTCAACCCATGTCCTAAAGGTCAACGGGCCTGGTGTCACTTTAAAGAAGTAGTCCAGTTAAACCTTTGTGGGCTTTTAACTTGGCTTCTGAATGTCCTAGAGCAATTAGGTTTGTTTTGGTGTACTCCAATCAACAGCCCCTACAACCACAAAAAGGAATGGAGTCATTAGCACTTATGGTTTGTAAATGGTACCCAGAATTATGTTGCACGAAGCACAATTTCACATCATTCTGGGTTCATTTGTGTGAAAACAAGGTCCAATCAGGCTGAAACGTTACAGGAAGGTAGAATCTATTGAGTTGTAAGTGATCTGAACGTTTCAAGATGATCGCACATTCCTATAGGGGGTCAAACCATGTCCCAAAGGTCACCGGGCCTGGTGTCACTTTAAAGAAGCAGTCCAGTTACACCTTTGTGGGCTTATAACTTGGCTTCTGAATGTCCTAAAGAGGTTAGGTTTGTTTTAGTGTTCTCCAATCAACAGCCCCTACATCCACAAAAAGGAATGGAGTCATTAGCACTTATGGTTTGTAAATGGCACCCAGAATTATGTTGCACGAAGCACAATTTCACATCATTCTGGGTTCATTTGTGTGAAAACAAGGTCCAATCAGGCTGAAACTTTACAAGAAGGTAGAATCTATTGAGTTGTAAGTGATCTGAACGTTTCATGATGATCGCACATTCCTATAGGGGGTCAAACCATGTCCCAAAGGTCACCGGGCCTGGTGTCACTTTAAAGAAGTAGTCCAGTTACACATTTGTGGGCTTATAACTTGGCTTCTGAATGTCCTAGAGAGATCAGGTTTGTTTTAGTGTACTCCAATCAACAGCCCCTACAACCACAAAAAGGAATGGAGTCATTAGCACCTATGGTTTGTAAATGGCACCCAGAATTATGTTGCACGAAGCACAATTTCACATCATTCTGGGTCCATTTGTGTGAAAACAAGGTCCAATCAGGCTGAAACGTTACAGGAAGGTAGAATCTATTGAGTTGTAAGTGATCTGAACCTTTCATGATGATCGCACATTCCTATAGGGGGTCAAACCATGTCCCAAAGGTCACCGGGCCTGGTGTCACTTTAAAGAAGTAGTCCAGTTACACATTTGTGGGCTTATAACTTGGCTTCTGAATGTCCTAGAGAGATCAGGTTTGTTTTAGTGTACTCATATCAACAGCCCCTACAACCACAAAAAGGAATGGAGTCATTAGCACTTATGGTTTGTAAATGGCACCCAGAATTATGTTGCACGAAGCACAATTTCACATCATTCTGGGTCCATTTGTGTGAAAACAAGGTCCAATCAGGCTGAAACGTTACAGGAAGGTAGAATCTATTGAGTTGTAAGTGATCTGAACGTTTCATGATGATAGCACTTTCCTAAGGGGGCCAAACCATGTCCCAAAGTTCACCGGATCTGGTGTCAATTTAAAGAAGTAGTTCAGTTACACATTTGTGGGCTTATAACTTGGCTTCTGAATGTCCTAGAGAGATCAGGTTTGTTTTAATGTACTCCAATCAACATCCCCTACAACCACAAAAAGGAATGGAGTCATTAGCACTTAAGGTTTGTAAATGGCACCCAGAATTATGTTGCACGAAGCACAATTTCACATCATTCTGGGTTCATTTGTGTGAAAACAAGGTCCAATCAGGCTGAAACGCTACAAGAAGGTAGAATCTATTGAGTTGTAAGTGATCTGAACGTTTCAAGATGATCGCACATTCCTATAGGGGGTCAAACCATGTCCCAAAGGTCACCGGGCCTGGTGTCACTTTAAAGAAGTAGTCCAGTTACACCTTTGTGGGCTTATAACTTGGCTTCTGAATGTCCTAGAGCAATTAGGTTTGTTTTAGTGTACTCCAATCAACAGCCCCTACAACCACAAAAAGGAATGGAGTCATTAGCACTTATGGTTTGTAAATGGTACCCAGAATTATGTTGCACGAAGCACAATTTCACATCATTCTGGGTTCATTTGTGTGAAAACAAGGTCCAATCAGGCTGAAACGTTACAGGAAGGTAGAATCTATTGAGTTGTAAGTGATCTGAACGTTTCATGATGATAGCACTTTCCTAAGGGGGTCAAACCATGTCCTAAATTTCAACGGGCCTGGTGTCACTTTAAAGAAGTAGTCCAGTTAAACCTTTGTGGGCTTTTAACTTGGCTTCTGAATGTCCTAGAGCAATTAGGTTTGTTTTGGTGTACTCCAATCAACAGCCCCTACAACCACAAAAAGGAATGGAGTCATTAGCACTTATGGTTTGTAAATGGTACCCAGAATTATGTTGCATGAAGCACAATTTCACATCATTCTGGGTTCATTTGTGTGAAAACAAGGTCCAATCAGGCTGAAACGTTACAGGAAGGTAGAATCTATTGAGTTGTAAGTGATCTGAACGTTTCAAGATGATCGCACATTCCTATAGGGGGTCAAACCATGTCCCAAAGGTCACCGGGCCTGGTGTCACTTTAAAGAAGCAGTCCAGTTACACCTTTGTGGGCTTATAACTTGGCTTCTGAATGTCCTAGAGAGGTTAGGTTTGTTTTAGTGTTCTCCAATCAACAGCCCCTACATCCACAAAAAGGAATGGAGTCATTAGCACTTATGGTTTGTAAATGGCACCCAGAATTATGTTGCACGAAGCACAATTTCACATCATTCTGGGTTCATTTGTGTGAAAACAAGGTCCAATCAGGCTGAAACTTTACAAGAAGGTAGAATCTATTGAGTTGTAAGTGATCTGAACGTTTCATGATGATCGCACATTCCTATAGGGGGTCAAACCATGTCCCAAAGGTCACCGGGCCTGGTGTCACTTTAAAGAAGTAGTCCAGTTACACATTTGTGGGCTTATAACTTGGCTTCTGAATGTCCTAGAGAGATCAGGTTTGTTTTAGTGTACTCCAATCAACAGCCCCTACAACCAAAAAAAGGAATGGAGTCATTAGCACCTATGGTTTGTAAATGGCACCCAGAATTATGTTGCACGAAGCACAATTTCACATCATTCTGGGTCCATTTGTGTGAAAACAAGGTCCAATCAGGCTGAAACGTTACAGGAAGGTAGAATCTATTGAGTTGTAAGTGATCTGAACGTTTCATGATGATCGCACATTCCTATAGGGGGTCAAACCATGTCCCAAAGGTCACCGGGCCTGGTGTCACTTTAAAGAAGTAGTCCAGTTACACATTTGTGGGCTTATAACTTGGCTTCTGAATGTCCTAGAGAGATCAGGTTTGTTTTAGTGTACTCATATCAACAGCCCCTACAACCACAAAAAGGAATGGAGTCATTAGCACTTATGGTTTGTAAATGGCACCCAGAATTATGTTGCACGAAGCACAATTTCACATCATTCTGGGTCCATTTGTGTGAAAACAAGGTCCAATCAGGCTGAAACGTTACAGGAAGGTAGAATCTATTGAGTTGTAAGTGATCTGAACGTTTCATGATGATAGCACTTTCCTAAGGGGGCCAAACCATGTCCCAAAGTTCACCGGATCTGGTGTCAATTTAAAGAAGTAGTTCAGTTACACATTTGTGGGCTTATAACTTGGCTTCTGAATGTCCTAGAGAGATCAGGTTTGTTTCAATGTACTCCAATCAACATCCCCTACAACCACAAAAAGGAATGGAGTCATTAGCACTTAAGGTTTGTAAATGGCACCCAGAATTATGTTGCACGAAGCACAATTTCACATCATTCTGGGTTCATTTGTGTGAAAACAAGGTCCAATCAGGCTGAAACGCTACAAGAAGGTAGAATCTATTGAGTTGTAAGTGATCTGAACGTTTCAAGATGATCGCACATTCCTATAGGGGGTCAAACCATGTCCCAAAGGTCACCGGGCCTGGTGTCACTTTAAAGAAGTAGTCCAGTTACACCTTTGTGGGCTTATAACTTGGCTTCTGAATGTCCTAGAGCAATTAGGTTTGTTTTAGTGTACTCCAATCAACAGCCCCTACAACCACAAAAAGGAATGGAGTCATTAGCACTTATGGTTTGTAAATGGTACCCAGAATTATGTTGCACGAAGCACAATTTCACATCATTCTGGGTTCATTTGTGTGAAAACAAGGTCCAATCAGGCTGAAACGTTACAGGAAGGTAGAATCTATTGAGTTGTAAGTGATCTGAACGTTTCATGATGATAGCACTTTCCTAAGGGGGTCAAACCATGTCCTAAAGGTCAACGGGCCTGGTGTCACTTTAAAGAAGTAGTCCAGTTAAACCTTTGTGGGCTTTTAACTTGGCTTCTGAATGTCCTAGAGCAATTAGGTTTGTTTTGGTGTACTCCAATCAACAGCCCCTACAACCACAAAAAGGAATGGAGTCATTAGCACTTATGGTTTGTAAATGGTACCCAGAATTATGTTGCACGAAGCACAATTTCACATCATTCTGGGTTCATTTGTGTGAAAACAAGGTCCAATCAGGCTGAAACGTTACAGGAAGGTAGAATCTATTGAGTTGTAAGTGATCTGAACGTTTCAAGATGATCGCACATTCCTATAGGGGGTCAAACCATGTCCCAAAGGTCACCGGGCCTGTTGTCACTTTAAAGAAGCAGTCCAGTTACACCTTTGTGGGCTTATAACTTGGCTTCTGAATGTCCTAGAGAGGTTAGGTTTGTTTTAGTGTTCTCCAATCAACAGCCCCTACATCCACAAAAAGGAATGGAGTCATTAGCACTTATGGTTTGTAAATGGCACCCAGAATTATGTTGCACGAAGCACAATTTCACATCATTCTGGGTTCATTTGTGTGAAAACAAGGTCCAATCAGGCTGAAACTTTACAAGAAGGTAGAATCTATTGAGTTGTAAGTGATCTGAACGTTTCATGATGATCGCACATTCCTATAGGGGGTCAAACCATGTCCCAAAGGTCACCGGGCCTGGTGTCACTTTAAAGAAGTAGTCCAGTTACACATTTGTGGGCTTATAACTTGGCTTCTGAATGTCCTAGAGAGATCAGGTTTGTTTTAGTGTACTCCAATCAACAGCCCCTACAACCAAAAAAAGGAATGGAGTCATTAGCACCTATGGTTTGTAAATGGCACCCAGAATTATGTTGCACGAAGCACAATTTCACATCATTCTGGGTCCATTTGTGTGAAAACAAGGTCCAATCAGGCTGAAACGTTACAGGAAGGTAGAATCTATTGAGTTGTAAGTGATCTGAACGTTTCATGATGATCGCACATTCCTATAGGGGGTCAAACCATGTCCCAAAGGTCACCGGGCCTGGTGTCACTTTAAAGAAGTAGTCCAGTTACACATTTGTGGGCTTATAACTTGGCTTCTGAATGTCCTAGAGAGATCAGGTTTGTTTTAGTGTACTCATATCAACAGCCCCTACAACCACAAAAAGGAATGGAGTCATTAGCACTTATGGTTTGTAAATGGCACCCAGAATTATGTTGCACGAAGCACAATTTCACATCATTCTGGGTCCATTTGTGTGAAAACAAGGTCCAATCAGGCTGAAACGTTACAGGAAGGTAGAATCTATTGAGTTGTAAGTGATCTGAACGTTTCATGATGATAGCACTTTCCTAAGGGGGCCAAACCATGTCCCAAAGTTCACCGGATCTGGTGTCAATTTAAAGAAGTAGTTCAGTTACACATTTGTGGGCTTATAACTTGGCTTCTGAATGTCCTAGAGAGATCAGGTTTGTTTTAATGTACTCCAATCAACATCCCCTACAACCACAAAAAGGAATGGAGTCATTAGCACTTAAGGTTTGTAAATGGCACCCAGAATTATGTTGCACGAAGCACAATTTCACATCATTCTGGGTTCATTTGTGTGAAAACAAGGTCCAATCAGGCTGAAACGCTACAAGAAGGTAGAATCTATTGAGTTGTAAGTGATCTGAACGTTTCAAGATGATCGCACATTCCTATAGGGGGTCAAACCATGTCCCAAAGGTCACCGGGCCTGGTGTCACTTTAAAGAAGTAGTCCAGTTACACCTTTGTGGGCTTATAACTTGGCTTCTGAATGTCCTAGAGCAATTAGGTTTGTTTTAGTGTACTCCAATCAACAGCCCCTACAACCACAAAAAGGAATGGAGTCATTAGCACTTATGGTTTGTAAATGGTACCCAGAATTATGTTGCACGAAGCACAATTTCACATCATTCTGGGTTCATTTGTGTGAAAACAAGGTCCAATCAGGCTGAAACGTTACAGGAAGGTAGAATCTATTGAGTTGTAAGTGATCTGAACGTTTCAAGATGATCGCACATTCCTATAGGGGGTCAAACCATGTCCCAAAGGTCACCGGGCCTGGTGTCACTTTAAAGAAGCAGTCCAGTTACACCTTTGTGGGCTTATAACTTGGCTTCTGAATGTCCTAGAGAGGTTAGGTTTGTTTTAGTGTTCTCCAATCAACAGCCCCTACATCCACAAAAAGGAATGGAGTCATTAGCACTTATGGTTTGTAAATGGCACCCAGAATTATGTTGCACGAAGCACAATTTCACATCATTCTGGGTTCATTTGTGTGAAAACAAGGTCCAATCAGGCTGAAACTTTACAAGAAGGTAGAATCTATTGAGTTGTAAGTGATCTGAACGTTTCATGATGATCGCACATTCCTATAGGGGGTCAAACCATGTCCCAAAGGTCACCGGGCCTGGTGTCACTTTAAAGAAGTAGTCCAGTTACACATTTGTGGGCTTATAACTTGGCTTCTGAATGTCCTAGAGAGATCAGGTTTGTTTTAGTGTACTCCAATCAACAGCCCCTACAACCACAAAAAGGAATGGAGTCATTAGCACCTATGGTTTGTAAATGGCACCCAGAATTATGTTGCACGAAGCACAATTTCACATCATTCTGGGTCCATTTGTGTGAAAACAAGGTCCAATCAGGCTGAAACGTTACAGGAAGGTAGAATCTATTGAGTTGTAAGTGATCTGAACGTTTCATGATGATCGCACATTCCTATAG
Source organism: Nothobranchius furzeri (assembly GCF_043380555.1). Taxonomy (NCBI): domain Eukaryota; kingdom Metazoa; phylum Chordata; class Actinopteri; order Cyprinodontiformes; family Nothobranchiidae; genus Nothobranchius; species Nothobranchius furzeri. The sequence continues at coordinate 6,498,345 of NC_091751.1, read as the reverse complement.
GGGGTCAAACCATGTCCCAAAGGTCACCGGGCCTGGTGTCACTTTAAAGAAGTAGTCCAGTTACACATTTGTGGGCTTATAACTTGGCTTCTGAATGTCCTAGAGAGATCAGGTTTGTTTTAGTGTACTCATATCAACAGCCCCTACAACCACAAAAAGGAATGGAGTCATTAGCACTTATGGTTTGTAAATGGCACCCAGAATTATGTTGCACGAAGCACAATTTCACATCATTCTGGGTCCATTTGTGTGAAAACAAGGTCCAATCAGGCTGAAACGTTACAGGAAGGTAGAATCTAATGAGTTGTAAGTGATCTGAACGTTTCATGATGATAGCACTTTCCTAAGGGGGCCAAACCATGTCCCAAAGTTCACCGGATCTGGTGTCAATTTAAAGAAGTAGTTCAGTTACACATTTGTGGGCTTATAACTTGGCTTCTGAATGTCCTAGAGAGATCAGGTTTGTTTCAATGTACTCCAATCAACATCCCCTACAACCACAAAAAGGAATGGAGTCATTAGCACTTAAGGTTTGTAAATGGCACCCAGAATTATGTTGCACGAAGCACAATTTCACATCATTCTGGGTTCATTTGTGTGAAAACAAGGTCCAATCAGGCTGAAACGCTACAAGAAGGTAGAATCTATTGAGTTGTAAGTGATCTGAACGTTTCAAGATGATCGCACATTCCTATAGGGGGTCAAACCATGTCCCAAAGGTCACCGGGCCTGGTGTCACTTTAAAGAAGTAGTCCAGTTACACCTTTGTGGGCTTATAACTTGGCTTCTGAATGTCCTAGAGCAATTAGGTTTGTTTTAGTGTACTCCAATCAACAGCCCCTACAACCACAAAAAGGAATGGAGTCATTAGCACTTATGGTTTGTAAATGGTACCCAGAATTATGTTGCACGAAGCACAATTTCACATCATTCTGGGTTCATTTGTGTGAAAACAAGGTCCAATCAGGCTGAAACGTTACAGGAAGGTAGAATCTATTGAGTTGTAAGTGATCTGAACGTTTCATGATGATAGCACTTTCCTAAGGGGGTCAAACCATGTCCTAAAGGTCAACGGGCCTGGTGTCACTTTAAAGAAGTAGTCCAGTTAAACCTTTGTGGGCTTTTAACTTGGCTTCTGAATGTCCTAGAGCAATTAGATTTGTTTTGGTGTACTCCAATCAACAGCCCCTACAACCACAAAAAGGAATGGAGTCATTAGCACTTATGGTTTGTAAATGGTACCCAGAATTATGTTGCACGAAGCACAATTTCACATCATTCTGGGTTCATTTGTGTGAAAACAAGGTCCAATCAGGCTGAAACGTTACAGGAAGGTAGAATCTATTGAGTTGTAAGTGATCTGAACGTTTCAAGATGATCGCACATTCCTATAGGGGGTCAAACCATGTCCCAAAGGTCACCGGGCCTGGTGTCACTTTAAAGAAGCAGTCCAGTTACACCTTTGTGGGCTTATAACTTGGCTTCTGAATGTCCTAGAGAGGTTAGGTTTGTTTTAGTGTTCTCCAATCAACAGCCCCTACATCCACAAAAAGGAATGGAGTCATTAGCACTTATGGTTTGTAAATGGCACCCAGAATTATGTTGCACGAAGCACAATTTCACATCATTCTGGGTTCATTTGTGTGAAAACAAGGTCCAATCAGGCTGAAACTTTACAAGAAGGTAGAATCTATTGAGTTGTAAGTGATCTGAACGTTTCATGATGATCGCACATTCCTATAGGGGGTCAAACCATGTCCCAAAGGTCACCGGGCCTGGTGTCACTTTAAAGAAGTAGTCCAGTTACACATTTGTGGGCTTATAACTTGGCTTCTGAATGTCCTAGAGAGATCAGGTTTGTTTTAGTGTACTCCAATCAACAGCCCCTACAACCAAAAAAAGGAATGGAGTCATTAGCACCTATGGTTTGTAAATGGCACCCAGAATTATGTTGCACGAAGCACAATTTCACATCATTCTGGGTCCATTTGTGTGAAAACAAGGTCCAATCAGGCTGAAACGTTACAGGAAGGTAGAATCTATTGAGTTGTAAGTGATCTGAACGTTTCATGATGATCGCACATTCCTATAGGGGGTCAAACCATGTCCCAAAGGTCACCGGGCCTGGTGTCACTTTAAAGAAGTAGTCCAGTTACACATTTGTGGGCTTATAACTTGGCTTCTGAATGTCCTAGAGAGATCAGGTTTGTTTTAGTGTACTCATATCAACAGCCCCTACAACCACAAAAAGGAATGGAGTCATTAGCACTTATGGTTTGTAAATGGCACCCAGAATTATGTTGCACGAAGCACAATTTCACATCATTCTGGGTCCATTTGTGTGAAAACAAGGTCCAATCAGGCTGAAACGTTACAGGAAGGTAGAATCTATTGAGTTGTAAGTGATCTGAACGTTTCATGATGATAGCACTTTCCTAAGGGGGCCAAACCATGTCCCAAAGTTCACCGGATCTGGTGTCAATTTAAAGAAGTAGTTCAGTTACACATTTGTGGGCTTATAACTTGGCTTCTGAATGTCCTAGAGAGATCAGGTTTGTTTTAATGTACTCCAATCAACATCCCCTACAACCACAAAAAGGAATGGATTCATTAGCACTTAAGGTTTGTAAATGGCACCCAGAATTATGTTGCACGAAGCACAATTTCACATCATTCTGGGTTCATTTGTGTGAAAACAAGGTCCAATCAGGCTGAAACGCTACAAGAAGGTAGAATCTATTGAGTTGTAAGTGATCTGAACGTTTCAAGATGATCGCACATTCCTATAGGGGGTCAAACCATGTCCCAAAGGTCACCGGGCCTGGTGTCACTTTAAAGAAGTAGTCCAGTTACACCTTTGTGGGCTTATAACTTGGCTTCTGAATGTCCTAGAGAGGTTAGGTTTGTTTTAGTGTTCTCCAATCAACAGCCCCTACAACCACAAAAAGGAATGGAGTCATTAGTGTTAGGTAATTTAATTTATCGTTGTATTTTAATGTAGCATATTGTTCTCATATTATGTTGAGTATATTAATTTATTCTATTGTTCTCATTATCTTAAACTTAAATTACCTTAAAGTCAGAACACACACAGAGGGATTAGATTCTTAATTTAGTAATTTGTAATAAACCTTAAACAGTCAACAACTCTGCAAAGTGTAACACTCTGCAAAGGGTGAGAATCAAACACCAGACAAGATGGTCATTTGTTCTCACAACGAGTTGGAAACTGCAGCCAGTATTTATTGGCACAAACACCCAACCACACATCACAGAATGCACACCCACAAATTCTATAACCAGAAGAGAAGTTTCTAGATTAGAGCTACTTTTCCTACCTGACCAGTTTGCCCTTACCTAATGGAAAACACCTTGGTCTTAGAATGCACAGGACAAAGGAAAACTTCAGATACTGGATCAAAATGCCTAAAGCAGAAAGGAGTTTCCTAAAACACCCAAACGTAAAAACAAGTAAGGTCAGGTTTTTTCCCCAACACATTTAACAAAAGATTTCACAACAAAGATGAATAAATAAAAATACCTAACATTCCCTCCTGATGTTCATTTTTTTTGTTATAACAAATCAGAGTAAGATGTCAATAACCCAATAGTCAATGAGCACGAATTATGAATCAATACGATGATTTTAGCTTAACAATAACCCAAACACCAAAATCTACTTTATCCTGTGTGCCTAGCTTTATTAAGATAACCATAACAGATGCAAGAAACTTTAACACGAGTTGATATGAATTATCAGATACCAGCAAACTCAGTGATTCGTTGGAATTGCTAGAGGGGGAAAGTTGATGTTAAAACAATGTTTTCCATAGAATGGTGTTGCCCTTTCGTCGATATGAGACAGACGAGTCATCACAGACCCAGACTCTCCTTCTTCAGCTCAAATGTCCTCGTAAGGACGCCCATCTTCACGCAACATGAAGTGGGGGCAGGGAGCCAACCTGCGGTGTGACAGGAGAGAGAGAGACATTCTGAGAGATGGTGAGGGGATGTCTTTTGGACAGGGAGCCATGAAACCAGACGGGAGATTTGGGGTACTGGATACGTCGTTGGAGGCAGGTCATAGTGTCGTGTGGACGGACCCAGGAGGGGTCTCAAACACCAGATGTTGATTCCGTTGTTCCTCCCAACTGCTGCTATTTCCTCTCGTTCCATCAGATGCTGAGGGGCAGTTTCAGACCAAAGTGCGATCTCCCATCATCAGCAGCGACATGGTGGATTTGTCCTGCAAGCTGAAGGCAGATCGTTTACTTATCTGCCGTCCTGGCGAGCCTGCATGCATCCCATCCGATGATGATCAGTTGTAGTGGCCCTCTCAGCAGTATGCAGCAGTGGGAGGGATGAGAAGAGTGACCTTGACGCCTCATTTGTGGTGGTATCACATGCAACAGGACCCCAAACTCCTTGGTTCCATGGCCTGCGGTGAGAAAGTGCAAAAGAGTCATTGTGGCTTTTTGACATCTTCAACAACAACCATTCAGCTATCCAGTCCAGTTTGAATTTAATGGGGCTCAAAGTTCACCTGAAATTTACCAACATAGTCCATATCATCTTTAAGCTGGAATCAACTCATATAATCATCAGCAAAGTACTTTCATCAATTCATGTTCCATGCTGCATTAAACAACCCACACTATTAGTTTATCTAACCCAATAAGTGATTGATAAGACTCATTTAACAAGAAGTTTTTAGGTTTATGAAAAAGCCAAACACCTTTCTGTAAAAACAGTAAGTCAAACTATTATAGCCAGATATCTCCCCTTGGCAAAGATGCTGCTTATGACAAGAATCCAAGAAATAAAATAAAAATCTCACATCAGGCTGCTATTACTTGTTTACGGATCAGACAACTTAAAGGCAAAATAAAACATTTAAACAACAGTCATAGTAAAAGAAAAGATGTAAATATGTCAATCCAGGAGTTAGAAAATCAAATTGAATAAACTCAAACAACAGTATCTAATTATAAACATAAAATCATTAGATTTAAAAAGACTATTCAGCAAAAGAAAAGAACAGAGCTTTAACAATTAACCCTAAGAAATACCACTGCATTTTGCTTCAGGGTGAGTCAAAGGCCAAAATAATAAAGAATAAACCTAACTACTCAATAACCCTCGAAGTACCATATATCTGCCTGGCTTGTCAAACAAGCAAAAGGTTTAAACAGAAATGGCAACTCACCCTTACTATAGCAGTATTAAAACACAATTTACACCAAGCAAAACATCCTTACTCAGAAGTTAGTGACTGGGTCAGAACTCAGAACATCTGAGACAAACATTTGTTGCTCAGTGCCAGAAAACACTTATCTGATCACTCTGCTCAGCAAGACAGGTTTGACACCTGCCTTCAGAAATACCTCTTCCGACTAGGGGAACTGGTCAAACGTCTCCCAGCAACAGCAGATTTTGAAAAACAAATCAAATGCAGATTTAACAGAATATCAGGGAAAAATCACACTCCCAGAAAGTAAAAAGTAAAGATAAACCCAATATACAATTAAATGCAAATAAAAGAACATAGGATTGAGTCAGAGTACTTTAAACCCATTCTATCAGACTAGAAAATTTAAACAATAGGTCTCTTTGCATTAGAATGTTAAACTTAAATTTATTTAAACATTCTAGTATTTAGCTAATCACCACACCTCCTTCTCACTTCCTCAAACATTTCTTTAAACTTTCTATTGCCTTCTCTGTTTCTTCAACCATTTCTTTAATTCTCTCTTTTCTCCACCTGTCTGTTTTTTTCAACCATCTCTGCTAACCTCTCATGTCTTTCTTACCAATCCATCCCCCATCAATTAACTTTACTGTTTCTTCACTTCTTACACTTTGTTCTTCTAATCCCATAAACACACACACACATGAACACACCGTCATACATGCACATAACAGTACAACACAGAACAGAACAGATAGACAGACAGAACAGTACAACACAGAACCAGACAAACAGTCAAAATTGTAGCTACACAATCACACTTAGAAGAACCTGCAGGTTTCATACATTCAAAAACTCAGATATGCACACACACTGATGCTCAGAACTGCAGTTGTCTCACACACACACACACAACATTCCTTGAAGTTCTGAGTCACCATACCTACACGACAGCTTTCACACACACAGAAACACAATGAGTCAGCAGACGCACAGGATGACAAGGAGTGAATTTTAAAACGGTTTGGATTACTTTAGCCAATTTCAATGATGATTAACTCTCTGCACCATGGAAATATTTAACAATACCATCGTCAGTAAGTTTACATAGTGGTTTGCACATCCAACCTTATTACGACCCACCCATCTCTCAGTGCTGCACGCTAGTTGTCATCCTTCCTGTCGGCATCTGAGACCTCCATTCCCTGCGGGGTGCTATGCACGCAGACATAGACAGATTACAACCTCCCTGGCATTTTCCTCTTTTCACATTACTATCCGCTTTTACATGGCTCCACATCACATCACTTCTTATTGTAGTGCCGCAGGCATATCGCCAACATCTATCTAAGTCAGTGCACGTCTCACGTACCTATTTGATATAGCAAACAAACATATTGGGTCGCGATCCCAACATGTCCTGTTGTATAACTCAACGCACTTCAAAGTACACAGCGTTAAACAGAATCTGTCAAAACCTTTCTGTCAGCAGCTGCAAAAGGAAATGTGTGTCTATGCCCACAGCGGTTGGCCGCTTTAACGCAGCGCTGGTTTAACTGAGGCCAACGGAGTCCAGGATAAGATCCGGCAGCTCTCACACCTAGCTCTTAGCCGGCGCCCGAAACGTCTTTCGAGCGTGGATGGCAAAAAATCACTACAAGCGTAACCCACACTGACAATTAGTTATAAAAATAAAGGGTGCAACTTAATTTAGGTACTTACTAGCCCTCTGCGTGGCGTCCTGAGTCCGGTAAGCGAGAGCCGTAGGTGGAAGTTTGCCTGCGGAGCTAAACAGCTGGTTGGTGACATGGTGAGTGTTATCACAAATCCTCAAAAACCCAATAAAATCTACTTCTAACAGGAAAATAATAAATTGTTTAATGTGAGGGGCAATCGCGTGAGAAGTGACCTCGACCTTCACAGGTCCAGCAAATGGGTTGTTGTGATCGGGCATGTGAATTGCACCTCTGCCTCTGTTTAGAAATCTTCCTCCGATTTCCCTTCCTGGCTGGGGTGCTTTGTGGGCCTGATCTGTTATCTGGGCTATTTAGATTGGATGGACAGTCACATGAAAGATGACTTGACCTCCGCAGCTCCAACAAACAGGTGGTTGTGAGCGGCCCGATGAGGAACACTGTCTCTGGTTGCTGTCACGACCACCTCTCTGGGGTTTAAAACCACCCCTCTGGGGATTAAAATTTTTACTATAGCTGCCCTGCTGGTAATAGACCACTTCCTCCTCAATGTTATCAGTTACGTCTAGGACGAGTTGTGGGCCTGTTTTAGAAGCTTTTGGTTTATCTTTATTCTGACTGCTAGAACGGGTGTTAGATATAAAATTTCCCATTGTGCCCAAGTTATTTTGTTTACTGATCTAGTAAAGCAAACTGGAAGAGAGTGTTAATAATGTACAATTCAGCTGGCCGGCTCTCCGGAGGCAATCCCACCGAAAGGCTCTGCTATTGCCCGCATTCTCCACCACTTGTTAGGTAATTTAATTTATCGTTGTATTTTAATGTAGCATATTGTTCTCATATTATGTTGAGTATATTAATTTATTCTATTGTTCTCATTATCTTAAACTTAAATTACCTTAAAGTCAGAACACACACAGAGGGATTAGATTCTTAATTTAGTAATTTGTAATAAACCTTAAACAGTCAACAACTCTGCAAAGTGTAACACTCTGCAAAGGGTGAGAATCAAACACCAGACAAGACGGTCATTTGTTCTCACAACGAGTTGGAAACTGCAGCGAGTATTTATTGGCACAAACACCCAACCACACATCACAGAATGCACACCCACAAATTCTATAACCAGAAGAGAAGTTTCTAGATTAGAGCTACTTTTCCTACCTGACCAGTTTGCCCTTACCTAATGGAAAACACCTTGGTCTTAGAATGCACAGGACAAAGGAAAACTTCAGATACTGGATCAAAATGCCTAAAGCAGAAAGGAGTTTCCTAAAACACCCAAACGTAAAAACAAGTAAGGTCAGGTTTTTTCCCCAACACATTTAACAAAAGATTTCACAACAAAGATGAATAAATAAAAATACCTAACAATTAGCACTTATGGTTTGTAAATGGCACCCAGAATTATGTTGCACGAAGCACAATTTCACATCATTCTGGGTTCATTTGTGTGAAAACAAGGTCCAATCAGGCTGAAACATTACAGGAAGGTAGAATCTATTGAGTTGTAAGTGATCTGAACGTTTCATGATGATAGCACTTTCCTAAGGGGGTCAAACAATGTCCCAAAGGTCTCAGGATCTGGTGTCAATTTAAAGAAGTAGTCCAGTTACACCTTTGTGGGCTTATAACTTGGCTTCTGAATGTCCTAGAGAGATCAGGTTTGTTTTAGTATACTCCAATCAACAGCCCCTACAACCACAAAAAGGAATGGAGTCATTTGCGCTTATGGTTTTTCAATGGCACCCAGAATTATGTTGCACGAAGCACAATTTCACATCATTCTGGGTTCATTTGTGTGAAAACAAGGTCCAATCAGGCTGAAACGTTACAGGAAGGAAGAATCTATTGAGTTGTAAGTGATCTGAACGTTTCAAGATGATCACACATTCCTATAGGGGGTCAAACCATGTCCCAAAGGTCACCGGGCCTGGTGTCACTTTAAAGAAGCAGTCCAGTTACACCTTTGTGGGCTTATAACTTGGCTTCTGAATGTCCTAGAGAGGTTAGGTTTGTTTTAGTGTTCTCCAATCAACAGCCCCTACAACCACAAAAAGGAATGGAGTCATTAGCACTTATGGTTTGGAAATGGCACCCAGAATTATGTTGCACGAAGCACAATTTCACATCATTCTGGGTTCATTTGTGTGAAAACAAGGTCCACTCAGCCTGAAACGTTACAGGAAGGTAGAATCTATTGAGTTGTAAGTGATCTGAACGTTTCATGATGATAGCACTTTCCTAAGGGGGTAAAACCATGTCCCAAAGGTCACCGGATCTGGTGTCACTTTAAAGAAGTAGTCCAGTTACACATTTGTGGGCTTACTTTTCCTAGATATGGTGAACTTTGGGACATGGTTTGACCCCCTTAGGAAAGTGCTATCATCGTGAAACGTTCAGATCACTTACAACTCAATAGATTCTACCTTCCTGTAACGTTTCAGCCTGATTGGACCTTGTTTTCACACAAATTAACCCAGAATGATGTGAAATTGTGCTTCGTGCAACATAATTCTGGGTGCCATTTAAAAACCATAAGTGCTAATGACTCCATTCCTTTTTGTGGTTGTAGGGGCTGTTGATTGGAGCACACTAAAACAAACCTGATCACTCTAGGACATTCAGAAGCCAAGTTATAAGCCCACAAATGTGTAACTGGACTACTTCTTTAAATTGACAGGAGATCCGGTGACCTTTGGGACATGGTTTGACCCCCTTAGGAAAGTGCCATCATCATGAAACGTTCAGATCACTTACAACTCAATAGATTCTACCTTCTTGTAACGTTTCAGCCTGATTGGACCTTGTTTTCACACAAATGGACCCAGAATGATGTGAAATTGTGCTTCGTGCAACATAATTCCGGGTGCCATTTACAAACCATAAGTGCTAATGACTCCATTCCTTTTAGTGGTAATGGGGGCTGTTGATTGGAGTACACTAAAGCAAACCTGACCTCTCTAGGACATTCAGAAGCCAAGTTATGAGCCCACAAATGTGTAACTGGACTACTTCTTTAAAGTGACACCAGATCCGGTGACCTTTGGGACATGGTTTGACCCCCTTAGGAAAGTGCTATCATCATGAAACGTTCAGATCACTTACAACTCAATAGATTCTACCTTCCTGTAACGTTTCAGCCTGATTGGACCTTGTTTTCACACAAATGAACCCAGAATGATGTGAAATTGTGCTTTGTGCAACATAATTCTGGGTGCCATTTACAAACAATAAGTGCTAATGACTCCATTCCTTTTTGTGGTTTTAGGGGCTGTTGATTGGAGTACACTAAAACAAACCTAACCTCTGTAGGACATTCAGAAGCCAAGTTATAAGCCCAAAAATGTGTAACTGGACTACTTCTTTAAAGTGACACCAGGCCCGGTGACCTTTGGGACATGGTTTTACCCCCTATAGGAATGTGCAATCATCTTGAAACGTTCAGATCACTTACAACTCAATAGATTCTACCTTCTTGTAGCGTTTCAGCCTGACTGGACCTTGTTTTCACACAAATGGACCCAGAATGATGTGAAATTGTGCTTTGTGCAACATAATTCTGGGTGCCATTTACAAACCATAAGTGCTAATGACTCCATTCCTTTTTGTGGTTGTAGGGGCTGTTGATTGGAGTACACTAAAACAAATCTAACCTCTCTAGGACATTCAGAAGCCAAGTTATAAGCCCACAAAGGTGTAACTGGACTACTTCTTTAAAGTGACACCAGGCCCGGTGACCTTTGGGACATGGTTTTACCCCCTATAGGAATGTGCGATCATCTTGAAACGTTCAGATCACTTACAACTCAATAGATTCTACCTTCTTGTAGCGTTTCAGCCTGATTGGACCTTGTTTTCACACAAATGGACCCAGAATGATGTGAAATTGTGCTTCGTGCAACATAATTCTGGGTGCCATTTACAAACCATAAGTGCTCATGACTCCATTCCTTTTTGTGGTTGTAGGGGCTGTTGGTTGGAGTACATTAAAACAAACCTGATCTCTCTAGGACATTCAGGAGCCAAGTTATAAGCCCACAAATGTGTAACTGGACTACTTCTTTAAATTGACACCAGATCCGGTGACCTTTGGGACATGGTTTGACCCCCTTAGGAAAGTGCTATCATCATGAAATGTTCAGATCAATTACAACTCAATAGATTCTACCTTCCTGTAACGTTTCAGCCTGATTGGACCTTGTTTTCACACAAATGAACCCAGAATGATGTGAAATGGTGCTTTGTGCAGCATAATTCTGGGTGCCATTTAAAAACCATGAGTGCTAATGACTCCATTCCTTTTTGAGGTTGTAGGGGATGTTGATTGGAGTACACTAAAACAAACCTGACCTCTCTAGGACATTCAGAAGCCAAGTTAGAAGCCCACAGAAGTGTAACTGGACTACTTCTTTAAATTGACACCAGATCCGGTGACCTTTGGGACATGGTTTGACCCCCTTAGGAAAGTGCTATCATCATGAAACATTCAGATCACTTACAACTCAATAGATTCTACCTTCCTGTAACGTTTCAGCCTGATTGGACCTTGTTTTCACACAAATGAACCCAGAATGATGTGAAATTGTGCTTCGTCTAACATAATTCTGGGTGCCATTTAAAAACCATAAGTGCTAATGACTCCATTCCTTTTTGGGTTGTAGGGGCTGTTGATTGGAGTATACTAAAACAAACCTGATCTCTCTAGGGCATTCAGAAGCCAAGTTATAAGCCCACAAAGGTGTAACTGGACTACTTCTTTAAATTGACACAAGATCCGGTGACCTTTGGGACATGGTTTGACCCCCTTAGGAAAGTGCTATCATCATGAAACGTTCAGATCACTTACAACTCAATAGAGTCCACCTTCCTGTAACATTTCAGCCTGATTGGACCTTGTTTTCACACAAATGAACCCAGAATGATGTGAAATTGTGCTTCGTGCAACATAATTCTGGGTGCCATTTAAAAACCATAAGTGCTAATGACTCCATTCCTTTTTGAGGTTGTAGGGGCTGTTGATTGGAGTACACTAAAACAAACCTGATCTCTCTATGACATTCAGAAGCCAAGTTATAAGCCCTCAAAGGTGTAAATGGACTACTTCTTTAAAGTGACACCAGGCCCGGTGACCTTTGGGACATGGTTTGACCCCCTATAGGAATGTGCGATCATCATGAAACGTTCAGATCACGTACAACTCAATAGATTCTACATTCCTGTAACGTTTCAGCCTGATTGGACCTTGTTTTCACACAAATGAACCCAGAATGATGTGAAATTGTGCTTCGTGCAACATAATTCTGGGTGCCATTTACAAACCATAAGTGCTAATGACTCCATTCCTTTTTGTGGTTGTAGGGGCTGTTGATTGGAGTACACTAAAACAAACCTAACCTCTCTAGGACATTCAGAAGCCAAGTTATAAGCCCACAAATGTGTAACTGGACTACTTCTTTAAAGTGACACCAGGAACGGTGACTTTTGGGACATGGTTTTACCACCTATAGGAATGTGCGATCATCTTGAAACGTTCAGATCACTTACAACTCAATAGATTCTACCTTCTTGTAGCGTTTCAGCCTGATTGGTCCTTGTTTTCACACAAATGGACCCAGAATGATGTGAAATTGTGCTTCGTGCAACATAATTCTGGGTGCCATTTACAAACCATAAGTGCTAATGACTCCATTCCTTTTTGTGGTTGTAGGGGCTGTTGATTGGAGTACATCAAAACAAACCTGATCTCTCTAGGACATTCAGAAGCCAAGTTATAAGCCCACAAAGGTGTAACTGGACTACTTCTTTAAAGTGACTATGTTGCACGAAGCACAATTTCACATCATTCTGGGTTCATTTGTGTGAAAACAAGGTCCAATCAGGCTGAAACGTTACAGGAAGGTAGAATCTATTGAGTTGTAAGTGATCTGAACGTTTCAAGATGATCGCACATTCCTATAGGGGGTCAAACCATGTCCCAAAGGTCACCGGGCCTGGTGTCACCTTAAAGAAGTGTTATGGGTTACTCCTCCTGATTGTTTTAATGCATGTTTTTTCTTTCTCTGTGTAGGTTGGCTGTGGCTCTTCCTGCTGTTCCTGCCCCTCTTTGGAGCATCGGGGAATGCCGCAGCTGACTGCAATTTCCTGATTGCCACACCATGTATTTAAGCAGCTGCTTCCTGTGCATGGTGTGGCGTTGTTGTGAAGAGTTTCTGGTGTTTAGAGCATAGCTTTGTTTCGAGTCTGTGGTAGTTTTGTTTTGTATTACCCGTGAAGTCCTTTTCCCACTTATGTGGTGATTTTTTGTTATTAAAAGTAATCAGTATAGGATCTGGTCATCCTGTCTCCTGCATTTGGGTTTATTCCTGTGTACCCTCGCGTGACATTACAACGCCACCATGACCAACCCAGCAGGAGGAATACCAGCTGCCAACGTTCCCTTACCTGGGTCAGATGAGGACGCGGCAAGTGGAGGTGAACTTGCTGTATTGGCTCGGGAGTTACGCGGCTGCCTGTCCGGAATGCAACAACTCCATGGACGCCTCTCTAGGCTGGAGCAGGCTCCCACTCCGCAGGCTCCCACTCCGCCTCGTCAGGTCCGCCTGGGTTCCCCCGAGCTCTTCAATGGCACGGCTGTGGACTGCCGGCCGTTCCTCGCCTCCTGCAGGCTGCATTTTGACTTTAACCCCGGTGAGTTCCCCTCTGAAGAAAGCAAAGTAGCCTTCGCCATGAGCTTTTTAACTGGACAAGCTAAGAGGTGGGGCCTGGCGGAGTGGGACCGAGGCTCGGACCTCCGCCGCTCTTTTCGGGAATTCTCTCGCCAGCTGCTCATGGTGTTCGATCCATCCACTCCTCACCGAACTGCTGCTGCTGACTTACTCTGCCTTAGGCAGGGCGGACGTAGCGTCTCTGCCTATGCAGTGGAGTTCCGTACCTTGGCAGCTAACACTCGCTGGCCGGAAGAGGCGCAGATCGACGTCTTCCTTCGAGGTCTCTCCAGCTCTCTGAAGGACGAGCTGGCTGCACGGGAGGTTCCGGAGGATCTGGAGGAGCTAATCGAACTGGCTACACGCATCGATCGTCGGAGGATGGAGCGAAGCAGAGAGGAACGCCGTCTACCGGATTTTAACCACGCACCCCTCAGGGCCTTGTCACAGCCTCCCGTCGCTCGTGAGGCTCAGTCTCCTGTGGAACCCATGCAGCTGGGAGTGGGACGGCTCCCCGCATCTGAACGACGGAGACGGATGAGGGAGGGGCTGTGTCTGTACTGTGCTCGTCCCGGTCACCAGGTGCGTCAATGTCCGGGAAACGGGGGGGCTCACTAGCGGGGGGGCACCTAGTGAGTCGATTTTCATCTTCCTCCCCACCCTCTCGACCCCCCGTCAATGTGCTGGTGACCTATGGCCAGATGCAGAATGCTTATGAGACTTTGATTGACTCTGGTTCGGATGGTGATCTGATATCCCAGGAAGTGGTAAGCGCACTTTGTATTCCAGTAATACCCTTATCCCCTGCCTTGCTCATCCGTGCCATAAACGGTTCCATCATCCACAGAGTAACAGCACGCACGGTTCCTATTAAGGTAACTGTTTCTGGAAACCATTCTGAACTTATGGATTTTTATGTAGTGGATTCCATGAGGCCTCCGGTTATTTTAGGTTTTCCTTGGTTGTGTAAACACTCTCCTCACATTGACTGGTGTTCAGGCCGTGTGCTCTCCTGGAGCTCTTTCTGTTTGCTGAACTGTTTAACGGCTGCTGCTACACGCTCCTCTGTCTCTAACCCTCCTGTTGAACCTCCAGACTTAAGTTCGGTGCCCCCCGAGTATGCAGACTTGGCCGCTGTGTTTTGCAAGGTGCGAGCCAAGGCCCTGCCCCCTCATCGTCCTTATGACTGCGCCATTGACCTCCTACCTGGAACGCAGCCTCCTAAGGGCCACATCTACCCCCTCGCCATCCCTGAGCGCGCGGCCATGGAGGAGTACCTACAGGAGAGCCTGCAGGCTGGGATCATTCGCCCATCCTCATCGCCAGCTGGGGCGGGATTCTTCTTTGTGGGCAAGCGGGATGGGGGCTTACGGCCCTGCATTGACTACAGAGGGCTGAATGCTATTACAGTCCGGAACACTTACCCTTTGCCTCTGTTACAGTCTGCTTTTGATCTTCTCAGGGGGGCTCAGATCTTCACAAAGCTGGACCTGCGGAGCGCTTACCATTTGGTTCGTATTCGTGAGGGAGATGAGTGGAAGACTGCTTTCAATACTCCCAATGGCCATTTTGAGTATTTGGTCATGCCGTTTGGTCTCACCAATGCGCCCGCAGTTTTCCAATGCCTCATAAATGACGTTCTCAAGGACATGATCAACAAATTTGTGTTTGTTTATTTGGATGATATCTTGATATTTTCCCCAGACCGAGACACTCATGTGCAGCACGTCAGAGCCGTATTGCAGCGTCTTCTCGAGAACCAGCTGTTCTGCAAGGCGGAGAAATGTGAGTTCCACACAACACAAACCAAGTTCCTTGGGCATGTGGTTTCTCCTGGTTCAGTGCAGATGGACGAGGCTAAGGTACAAGCTGTTCTCGATTGGCCTGTCCCCGCGGATCGTAAGCAACTCCAGCGCTTCTTGGGGTTTGCTAACTTCTACAGACGTTTCATCAAAGGGTTCAGTGGCGTGGCTGCACCTCTCCATAAACTCACCTCAGCTCAGGTACGTTTTGTCTGGGACGTTGGAGCCAATAGGGCTTTTACTGAGCTTAAAAGACGTTTCTCTACGGCTCCTATCCTGACACAGCCTGACCCCTCCAAACAGTTTATTGTGGAGGTCGATGCGTCTGAGTCTGGGGTGGGGGCCGTGTTGTCACAGAGAGCGTCTGATAACAAAGTTCATCCCTGCGCGTATTTCTCCTGCAAGCTCAATCCTGCAGAGAGAAACTACGACATAGGGAACAGAGAGTTGCTAGCTGTTAAGCTAGCCCTTGATGAATGGCGCCACTGGCTGGAGGGTGCAAGACAGCCTTTTCTGGTGTGGACAGACCACAAGAACCTTGAGTACATTCGCACGGCTAAGCGACTTAATCCACGCCAAGCCCGGTGGGCTCTGTTTTTTGACCGTTTCAACTTCACCCTCTCTTATCGCCCTGGCAGCAAAAACATCAAACCTGACGCCTTGTCCCGACAATATCAGCAGGACTGCAGGTCGACAGAGGTCCCGGGTACCACCACCATCGTTCCTCCTGTCCTGGTACTTGGGGCTAACCGCTGGGCCTTGGAACGTAGGGTCAAGTCTGCAGTTTCAGGCACGATCCCAATCCCTGATGGATGCCCCCCTAACTGCTTGTTTGTGCCTTCGAGTCTACGCCCCGCGGTGCTGAAGTGGGGGCACTCGTCACGCCTGGCTTGCCATCCCGGGATGACAAGGACCGCCTTCCTGGTGGCTCAGCGTTTCTGGTGGCCCACCATGTCCTCTGACATACGAGCTTTCGTCTCCTCGTGCCCTGTGTGTGCCAGTGCAAAAGTGCCCAGAACCCCTGCTGCAGGTCTCCTACAGCCTTTACCTATCCCCTCAAGACCATGGTCCCACATAGCCATGGACTTCATCACGGGTCTGCCCCGTTCAAGAGGTAACACTGTCATTCTGACTATCGTGGACAGATTTTCGAAGTTGGTTCATGCTGTGCCCCTACAGAAGCTGCCTTCGGCAAAACAACTGGCCGAGATAGTGGCACGACATGTGTTTCGACTGCACGGGCTTCCTGAGAACATTACCTCGGATCGGGGTCCACAGTTCGTGGCAGCATTCTGGAGAGAATTCTGCAAGCTCCTCGGGATAACGGTCAGTTTAAGTTCTGGTTTCCATCCTCAGACCAACGGGCAAGTGGAGCGGTTTAATCAGGACTTGGAGACCACTCTACGAGCTATGTGCTCTAAGAACCACTCGACCTGGTCCTCACAGCTCCCTTGGGCAGAATATTCCCATAATTCTCTTGTGAACTCTACCGGTTTCTCCCCTTTTCAGGCTGCCTATGGTTATCAGCCCCCACTTTTCCCCCATCAGGAGAGGTCTGCATCGGCCTCCGGCCCTGCCGCGTTTGTACGACGCTGTCGGCGCACTTGGGTGGACTACCGCTCTCGTCTGGTCCAGAATCAGGAACGGTTCACCGCAGTGGCGAACCGTCGGAGATCAGCCGCACCCGACTACAAGGTGGGAGACAAGGTTTGGCTTGCCTCGACAGATGTGCCATTGAAAGGGGGTTTGAGAAAGCTCCTTCCTCGGTACATCGGCCCCTATTCAGTGTCCAGGGTCATCAACCCGGTGGCGGTCAGGTTGGACCTTCCTCGCTCCCTGCGGATCCACCCTGTTTTCCACGTGAGCAAGCTTAAGCCCTTTGTGACTAGCCCCTTGCATCCGCCCCCTGCGGCTCCGCCTGCTCCTCGCCTTGTGGACGGTGGCCCGGTCTTCAAGGTGAACAAGCTCCTGGCCTCTCGGAGGGTGGGTCGGGGCATCCAGTACCTGGTGGATTGGGAGGGTTACGGCCCGGCGGACCGCCAGTGGGTCCCCGAACGCCACGTCCTGTGCCGTGACCTGATCGCCCGTTTTCACCGGGACAACCCTGATCAGCCTCGTCGTCCGTCTGGAAGCCGGACCTTGTGAGGGGGGTTATGTTATGGGTTACTCCTCCTGATTGTTTTAATGCATGTTTTTTCTTTCTCTGTGTAGGTTGGCTGTGGCTCTTCCTGCTGTTCCTGCCCCTCTTTGGAGCATCGGGGAATGCCGCAGCTGACTGCAATTTCCTGATTGCCACACCATGTATTTAAGCAGCTGCTTCCTGTGCATGGTGTGGCGTTGTTGTGAAGAGTTTCTGGTGTTTAGAGCATAGCTTTGTTTCGAGTCTGTGGTAGTTTTGTTTTGTATTACCCGTGAAGTCCTTTTCCCACTTATGTGGTGATTTTTTGTTATTAAAAGTAATCAGTATAGGATCTGGTCATCCTGTCTCCTGCATTTGGGTTTATTCCTGTGTACCCTCGCGTGACAAGAAGCAGTCCAGTTACACCTTTGTGGGCTTATAACTTGGCTTCTGAATGTCCTAGAGAGGTTAGGTTTGTTTTAGTGTTCTCCAATCAACAGCCCCTACAACCACAAAAAGGAATGGAGTCATTAGCACTTATGGTTTGAAAATGGCACCCAGAATTATGTTGCACGAATCACAATTTCACATCATTCTGGGTCCATTTGTGTGAAAACAAGGTCCAATCAGGCTGAAACGCTACAAGAAGGTAGAATCTATTGAGTTGTAAGTGATCTGAACGTTTCAAGATGATCGCACATTCCTATAGGGGGTAAAACCATGTCCCAAATGACTCCATTCCTTTTTGTGGTTGTAGGGGCTGTTGATTGGAGTACACTAAAACAAACCTGATCTCGCTAGGACATTCAGAAGCCAAGTTAGAAGCCCACAAAAGTGTAACTGGACTACTTCTTTAAATTGACACCAGATCCGGTGACCTTTGGGACATGGTTTGACCCCCTTAGGAAAGTGCTATCATCATGAAACATTCAGATCACTTACAACTCAATAGATTCTACCTTCCTGTAACGTTTCAGCCTGATTGGACCTTGTTTTCACACAAATGAACCCAGAATGATGTGAAATTGTGCTTCGTCTAACATAATTCTGGGTGCCATTTAAAAACCATAAGTGCTAATGACTCCATTCCTTTTTGGGTTGTAGGGGCTGTTGATTGGAGTATACTAAAACAAACCTGATCTCTCTAGGGCATTCAGAAGCCAAGTTATAAGCCCACAAAGGTGTAACTGGACTACTTCTTTAAATTGACACAAGATCCGGTGACCTTTGGGACATGGTTTGACCCCCTTAGGAAAGTGCTATCATCATGAAACGTTCAGATCACTTACAACTCAATAGAGTCCACCTTCCTGTAACATTTCAGCCTGATTGGACCTTGTTTTCACACAAATGAACCCAGAATGATGTGAAATTGTGCTTCGTGCAACATAATTCTGGGTGCCATTTAAAAACCATAAGTGCTAATGACTCCATTCCTTTTTGAGGTTGTAGGGGCTGTTGATTGGAGTACACTAAAACAAACCTGATCTCTCTATGACATTCAGAAGCCAAGTTATAAGCCCTCAAAGGTGTAAATGGACTACTTCTTTAAAGTGACACCAGGCCCGGTGACCTTTGGGACATGGTTTGACCCCCTATAGGAATGTGCGATCATCATGAAACGTTCAGATCACGTACAACTCAATAGATTCTACATTCCTGTAACGTTTCAGCCTGATTGGACCTTGTTTTCACACAAATGAACCCAGAATGATGTGAAATTGTGCTTCGTGCAACATAATTCTGGGTGCCATTTACAAACCATAAGTGCTAATGACTCCATTCCTTTTTGTGGTTGTAGGGGCTGTTGATTGGAGTACACTAAAACAAACCTAACCTCTCTAGGACATTCAGAAGCCAAGTTATAAGCCCACAAATGTGTAACTGGACTACTTCTTTAAAGTGACACCAGGAACGGTGACCTTTGGGACATGGTTTTACCACCTATAGGAATGTGCGATCATCTTGAAACGTTCAGATCACTTACAACTCAATAGATTCTACCTTCTTGTAGCGTTTCAGCCTGATTGGTCCTTGTTTTCACACAAATGGACCCAGAATGATGTGAAATTGTGCTTCGTGCAACATAATTCTGGGTGCCATTTACAAACCATAAGTGCTAATGACTCCATTCCTTTTTGTGGTTGTAGGGGCTGTTGATTGGAGTACATCAAAACAAACCTGATCTCTCTAGGACATTCAGAAGCCAAGTTATAAGCCCACAAAGGTGTAACTGGACTACTTCTTTAAAGTGACTATGTTGCACGAAGCACAATTTCACATCATTCTGGGTTCATTTGTGTGAAAACAAGGTCCAATCAGGCTGAAACGTTACAGGAAGGTAGAATCTATTGAGTTGTAAGTGATCTGAACGTTTCAAGATGATCGCACATTCCTATAGGGGGTCAAACCATGTCCCAAAGGTCACCGGGCCTGGTGTCACCTTAAAGAAGCAGTCCAGTTACACCTTTGTGGGCTTATAACTTGGCTTCTGAATGTCCTAGAGAGGTTAGGTTTGTTTTAGTGTTCTCCAATCAACAGCCCCTACAACCACAAAAAGGAATGGAGTCATTAGCACTTATGTTTTATAAAGGGCATACAGAATTGCTGATTGGACCTTGTTTTCACACAAATGAACCCAGAATGATGTGAAATTGTGCTTCGTGCAACATAATTCTGGGTGCCATTTACAAACCATAAGTGCTAATGACTCCATTCCTTTTTGTGGTTGTAGGGGCTGTTGATTGGAGTACATTAAAACAAACCTGATCTCTCTAGGACATTCAGAAGACAAGTTATAAGCCCACAAATGTGTAACTGGACTACTTCTTTAAATTGACACCAGATCCGGTGACCTTTGGGACATGGTTTGACCCCCTTAGGAAAGTGCTATCATCATGAACCGTTCAGATCACTTACAACTCAATATATTCTACCTTCCTGTAACGTTTCAGCCTAATTGGACCTTGTTTTCACACAAATGAACCCAGAATGATGTGAAATTGTGCTTCGTGCAACATAATTCTGGGTGCCATTTATAAACCATAAGTGCTAATGACTCCATTCCTTTTTGTGGTTGTAGGGGCTGTTGATTGGAGTACACTAAAACAAACCTGATCTCTCTAGGACATTCAGAAGCCAAGTTATAAGGCCACAAATGTGTAACTGGACTACTTCTTTAAATTGACACCAGATCCGGTGACCTTTGGGACATGGTTTGACACCCTATAGGAATGTGCGATCATCTTGAAACGTTCAGATCACTTACAACTCAATAGATTCTAGCTTCTTGTAGCGTTTCAGCCTGATTGGACCTTGTTTTCACACAAATGGACCCAGAATGATGTGAAATTGTGCTTCGTGCAACATAATTCTGGGTGCCATTTACAAACCATAAGTGCTAATGACTCAATTCCTTTTTGTGGTTGTAGGGGCTGTTGATTGGAGTACTCTAAAACAACCCTGACCTCTCTAGGACATTCAGAAGCCAAGTTATAAGCCCACAAAGGTGTAACTGGACTACTTCTTTAAAGTGACACCAGGCCCGGTGACCTTTGGGACATGGTTTGACCCCCTATAGGAATGTGCGATCATCATGAAATGTTCAGATCACTTACAACTCAATAGATTCTACCTTCTTGTAACGTTTCAGCCTGATTGGACCTTATTTTCACACAAATGGACCCAGAATGATGTGAAATTGTGCTTCGTGCAACATAATTCTGGGTGCCATTTACAAACCATAAGTGCTAATGACTCCATTCCTTTTTGTGGTAGTAGGGGCTGTTGATTGGAGTACACTAAACAAACCTGATCTCTCTAGGACATTCAGAAGCCAAGTTATAAGCCCACAAAGGTGTAACTGGACTACTTCTTTAAATTGACACCAGATCCGGTGACCTTTGGGACATGGTTTGACCCCCTTAAGAAAGTGCTATCATCATGAAACGTTCAGATCACTTAAAACTCAATAGATTCTACCTTCCTGTAACGTTTCAGCCTGATTGGACCTTGGTTTCACACAAATGAACCCAGAATGATGTGAAATTGTGCTTCGTGCAACATAATTATGGGTGCCATTTAAAAACCATAAGTGCTAATGACTCCATTCCTTTTTGTGGTTGTAGGGGCTGTTGATTGGAGTACACTAAACAAACCTGATCTCTCTAGGACATTCAGAAGCCAAGTTATAAGCCCACAAATGTGTAACTGGACTACTTCTTTAAATTGACACCAGATCCGGTGACCTTTGGGACATGGTTTGACCCCCTTAAGAAAGTGCTATCATCATGAAACGTTCAGATCACTTAAAACTCAATAGATTCTACCTTCCTGTAACGTTTCAGCCTGATTGGACCTTATTTTCACACAAATGAACCCAGAATGATGTGAAATTGTGCTTCGTGCAACATAATTCTGGGTGCCATTTAAAAACCATAAGTGCTAATGACTCCATTCCTTTTTGTCGTTGTAGGGGCTGTTTATTGGAGTACACTAAAAAAACCTGACCTCTCTAGGACATTCAGAAGCCAAGTTATAAGCCCACAAATGTGTAACTGGACTACTTCTTTAAAGTGACACCAGATCCGGTGACCTTTGGGACATGGTTTGACCCCCTTAGGAAAGTGCTATCATCATGAAACGTTCAGATCACTTACAACTCAATAGATTCTACCTTCCTGTAACGTTTCAGCCTGATTGGACCTTGTTTTCACACAAATGAACCCAGAATGATGTGAAATTGTGCTTCGTGCAACATAATTCTGGGTGCCATTTACAAACCATAAGTGCTAATGACTCCATTCCTTTTTGTGGTTGTAGGGGCTGTTGATTGGAGTACACTAAAAGAAACCTAACCTCTCTAGGACACTCAGAAGCCAAGTTATAAGCCCACAAAGGTGTAACTGGACTACTTCTTTAAAGTGACACCAGGCCCGGTGACCTTTGGGACATGGTTTTACCCCCTATAGGAATGTGCGATCATCTTGAAACGTTCAGATCACTTACAACTCAATAGATTCTACCTTCTTGTACCGTTTCAGCCTGATTGGACCTTGTTTTCACACAAATGGACCCAGAAGGATGTGAAATTGTGCTTCGTGCAACATAATTCTGGGTGCCATTTACAAGCCATAAGTGCTAATGACTCCATTCCTTTTTGTGGTTGTAGGGGCTGTTGATTGGAGTACACTGAAACAAACCTGATCTCTCTAGGACATTCAAAAGCCAAGTTATAAGCCCACAAATGTGTAACTGGACTACTTCTTTAAATTGACACCAGATCCGGTGACCTTTGGGACATGGTTTGACCCCCTTAGGAAAGTGCTATCATCATGAAACGTTCAGATCACTTACAACTCAGTAGATTCTACCTTCCTGTAATGTTTCAGCCTGATTGGACCTTGTTTTCACACAAATGAACCCAGAATGATGTGAAATTGTGCTTCGTGCAACAAAATTCTGGGTGCCATTTACAAACCATAAGTGCTAATGACTCCATTCCTTTTTGTGGTTGTAGGGGCTGTTGATTGGAGTACATTAAAACAAACCTGATCTCTCTAGGACATTCAGAAGCCAAGTTATAAGCCCACAAATGTGTAACTGGACTACTTCTTTAAATTGACACCAGATCCGGTGACCTTTGGGACATGGTTTGACCCCCTTAGGAAAGTGCTATCATCATGAAACGTTCAGATCACTTACAACTCAATAGATTCTACCTTCCTGTAACGTTTCAGCCTGATTGGACCTTGTTTTCACACAAATGAACCCAGAATGATGTGAAATTGTGCTTCGTGCAACATAATTCTGGGTGCCATTTACAAACCATAAATGCTAATGACTCCATTCCTTTTTGTGGTTGTAGGGGCTGTTGATTGGAGTACACTAAAACAAACCTGATCTCTCTAGGACATTCAGAAGCCAAGTTATAAGCCCACAAATGTGTAACTGGACTACTTCTTTAAATTGACACCAGATCCGGTGACCTTTGGGACATGGTTTGACCCCCTATAGGAATGTGCGATCATCATGAAACGTTCAGATCACTTACAACTCAATAGATTCTACCTTCTTGTAACGTTTCAGCCTGATTGGACCTTGTTTTCACACAAATGGACCCAGAATGATGTGAAATTGTGCTTCGTGCAACATAATTCTGGGTGCCATTTACAAACCATAAGTGCTAATGACTCCATTCCTTTTTGTGGTTGTAGGGGCTGTTTATTGGAGTACACTAAAACAAACCTGACCTCTCTAGGACATTCAGAAGCCAAGTTATAAGCCCACAAATGTGTAACTGGACTACTTCTTTAAAGTGACACCAGATCCGGTGACCTTTGGGACATGGTTTGACCCCCTTAGGAAAGTGCTATCATCATGAAACGTTCAGATCACTTACAACTCAATAGATTCTACCTTCCTGTAACGTTTCAGCCTGATTGGACCTTGTTTTCACACAAATGAACCCAGAATGATGTGAAATTGTGCTTCGTGCAACATAATTCTGGGTGCCATTTACAACCTATAAGTGCTAATGACTCCATTCCTTTTTGTGGTTGTAGGGGCTGTTGATTGGAGTACACTAAAACAAACCTAACCTCTCTAGGACATTCAGAAGCCAAGTTATAAGCCCACAAATGTGTAACTGGACTACTTCTTTAAAGTGACACCAGGAACGGTGACCTTTGGGACATGGTTTTACCACCTATAGGAATGTGCGATCATCTTGAAACGTTCAGATCACTTACAACTCAATAGATTCTACCTTCTTGTAGCGTTTCAGCCTGATTGGTCCTTGTTTTCACACAAATGGACCCAGAATGATGTGAAATTGTGCTTCGTGCAACATAATTCTGGGTGTCATTTACAAACCATAAGTGCTAATGACTCCATTCCTTTTTGTGGTTGTAGGGGCTGTTGATTGGAGTACATTAAAACAAACCTTATCTCTCTAGGACATTCAGAAGCCAAGTTATAAGCCCACAAAGGTGTAATTGGACTACTTCTTTAAAGTGACTATGTTGCACGAAGCACAATTTCACATCATTCTGGGTTCATTTGTGTGAAAACAAGGTCCAATCAGGCTGAAACGTTACAGCAAGGTAGAATCTATTGAGTTGTAAGTGATCTGAACGTTTCAAGATGATCGCACATTCCTATAGGGGGTCAAACCATGTCCCAAAGGTCACCGGGCCTGGTGTCACCTTAAAGAAGCAGTCCAGTTACACCTTTGTGGGCTTATAACTTGGCTTCTGAATGTCCTAGAGAGGTTAGGTTTGTTTTAGTGTTCTCCAATCAACAGCCCCTACAACCACAAAAAGGAATGGAGTCATTAGCACTTATGGTTTATAAAAGGCATACAGAATTGCTGATTGGACCTTGTTTTCACACAAATAAACCCAGAATGATGTGAAATTGTGCTTCGTGCAACATAATTCTGGGTGCCATTTACAAACCATAAGTGCTAATGACTCCATTCCTTTTTGTGGTTGTAGGGGCTGTTGATTGGAGTACATTAAAACTAACCTGATCTCTCTAGGACATTCAGAAGCCAAGTTATAAGCCCACAAATGTGTAACTGGACTACTTCTTTAAATTGACACCAGATCCGGTGACCTTTGGGACATGGTTTGACCCCCTTAGGAAAGTGCTATCATCATGAACCGTTCAGATCACTTACAACTCAATAGATTCTACCTTCCTGTAACGTTTCAGCCTAATTGGACCTTGTTTTCACACAAATGAACCCAGAATGATGTGAAATTGTGCTTCGTGCAACATAATTCTGGGTGCCATTTATAAACCATAAGTGCTAATGACTCCATTCCTTTTTGTGGTTGTAGGGGCTGTTGATTGGAGTACACTAAAACAAACCTGATCTCTCTAGGACATTCAGAAGCCAAGTTATAAGGCCACAAATGTGTAACTGGACTACTTCTTTAAATTGACACCAGATCCGGTGACCTTTGGGACATGGTTTGACACCCTATAGGAATGTGCGATCATCTTGAAACGTTCAGATCACTTACAACTCAATAGATTCTAGCTTCTTGTAGCGTTTCAGCCTGATTGGACCTTGTTTTCACACAAATGGACCCAGAATGATGTGAAATTGTGCTTCGTGCAACATAATTCTGGGTGCCATTTACAAACCATAAGTGCTAATGACTCAATTCCTTTTTGTGGTTGTAGGGGCTGTTGATTGGAGTACTCTAAAACAACCCTGACCTCTCTAGGACATTCAGAAGCCAAGTTATAAGCCCACAAAGGTGTAACTGGACTACTTCTTTAAAGTGACACCAGGCCCGGTGACCTTTGGGACATGGTTTGACCCCCTATAGGAATGTGCGATCATCATGAAATGTTCAGATCACTTACAACTCAATAGATTCTACCTTCTTGTAACGTTTCAGCCTGATTGGACCTTATTTTCACACAAATGGACCCAGAATGATGTGAAATTGTGCTTCGTGCAACATAATTCTGGGTGCCATTTACAAACCATAAGTGCTAATGACTCCATTCCTTTTTGTGGTAGTAGGGGCTGTTGATTGGAGTACACTAAACAAACCTGATCTCTCTAGGACATTCAGAAGCCAAGTTATAAGCCCACAAAGGTGTAACTGGACTACTTCTTTAAATTGACACCAGATCCGGTGACCTTTGGGACATGGTTTGACCCCCTTAAGAAAGTGCTATCATCATGAAACGTTCAGATCACTTAAAACTCAATAGATTCTACCTTCCTGTAACGTTTCAGCCTGATTGGACCTTGGTTTCACACAAATGAACCCAGAATGATGTGAAATTGTGCTTCGTGCAACATAATTATGGGTGCCATTTAAAAACCATAAGTGCTAATGACTCCATTCCTTTTTGTGGTTGTAGGGGCTGTTGATTGGAGTACACTAAACAAACCTGATCTCTCTAGGACATTCAGAAGCCAAGTTATAAGCCCACAAATGTGTAACTGGACTACTTCTTTAAATTGACACCAGATCCGGTGACCTTTGGGACATGGTTTGACCCCCTTAAGAAAGTGCTATCATCATGAAACGTTCAGATCACTTAAAACTCAATAGATTCTACCTTCCTGTAACGTTTCAGCCTGATTGGACCTTATTTTCACACAAATGAACCCAGAATGATGTGAAATTGTGCTTCGTGCAACATAATTCTGGGTGCCATTTAAAAACCATAAGTGCTAATGACTCCATTCCTTTTTGTCGTTGTAGGGGCTGTTTATTGGAGTACACTAAAAAAACCTGACCTCTCTAGGACATTCAGAAGCCAAGTTATAAGCCCACAAATGTGTAACTGGACTACTTCTTTAAAGTGACACCAGATCCGGTGACCTTTGGGACATGGTTTGACCCCCTTAGGAAAGTGCTATCATCATGAAACGTTCAGATCACTTACAACTCAATAGATTCTACCTTCCTGTAACGTTTCAGCCTGATTGGACCTTGTTTTCACACAAATGAACCCAGAATGATGTGAAATTGTGCTTCGTGCAACATAATTCTGGGTGCCATTTACAAACCATAAGTGCTAATGACTCCATTCCTTTTTGTGGTTGTAGGGGCTGTTGATTGGAGTACACTAAAAGAAACCTAACCTCTCTAGGACACTCAGAAGCCAAGTTATAAGCCCACAAAGGTGTAACTGGACTACTTCTTTAAAGTGACACCAGGCCCGGTGACCTTTGGGACATGGTTTTACCCCCTATAGGAATGTGCGATCATCTTGAAACGTTCAGATCACTTACAACTCAATAGATTCTACCTTCTTGTACCGTTTCAGCCTGATTGGACCTTGTTTTCACACAAATGGACCCAGAAGGATGTGAAATTGTGCTTCGTGCAACATAATTCTGGGTGCCATTTACAAGCCATAAGTGCTAATGACTCCATTCCTTTTTGTGGTTGTAGGGGCTGTTGATTGGAGTACACTGAAACAAACCTGATCTCTCTAGGACATTCAAAAGCCAAGTTATAAGCCCACAAATGTGTAACTGGACTACTTCTTTAAATTGACACCAGATCCGGTGACCTTTGGGACATGGTTTGACCCCCTTAGGAAAGTGCTATCATCATGAAACGTTCAGATCACTTACAACTCAGTAGATTCTACCTTCCTGTAATGTTTCAGCCTGATTGGACCTTGTTTTCACACAAATGAACCCAGAATGATGTGAAATTGTGCTTCGTGCAACAAAATTCTGGGTGCCATTTACAAACCATAAGTGCTAATGACTCCATTCCTTTTTGTGGTTGTAGGGGCTGTTGATTGGAGTACATTAAAACAAACCTGATCTCTCTAGGACATTCAGAAGCCAAGTTATAAGCCCACAAATGTGTAACTGGACTACTTCTTTAAATTGACACCAGATCCGGTGACCTTTGGGACATGGTTTGACCCCCTTAGGAAAGTGCTATCATCATGAAACGTTCAGATCACTTACAACTCAATAGATTCTACCTTCCTGTAACGTTTCAGCCTGATTGGACCTTGTTTTCACACAAATGAACCCAGAATGATGTGAAATTGTGCTTCGTGCAACATAATTCTGGGTGCCATTTACAAACCATAAATGCTAATGACTCCATTCCTTTTTGTGGTTGTAGGGGCTGTTGATTGGAGTACACTAAAACAAACCTGATCTCTCTAGGACATTCAGAAGCCAAGTTATAAGCCCACAAATGTGTAACTGGACTACTTCTTTAAATTGACACCAGATCCGGTGACCTTTGGGACATGGTTTGACCCCCTATAGGAATGTGCGATCATCATGAAACGTTCAGATCACTTACAACTCAATAGATTCTACCTTCTTGTAACGTTTCAGCCTGATTGGACCTTGTTTTCACACAAATGGACCCAGAATGATGTGAAATTGTGCTTCGTGCAACATAATTCTGGGTGCCATTTACAAACCATAAGTGCTAATGACTCCATTCCTTTTTGTGGTTGTAGGGGCTGTTTATTGGAGTACACTAAAACAAACCTGACCTCTCTAGGACATTCAGAAGCCAAGTTATAAGCCCACAAATGTGTAACTGGACTACTTCTTTAAAGTGACACCAGATCCGGTGACCTTTGGGACATGGTTTGACCCCCTTAGGAAAGTGCTATCATCATGAAACGTTCAGATCACTTACAACTCAATAGATTCTACCTTCCTGTAACGTTTCAGCCTGATTGGACCTTGTTTTCACACAAATGAACCCAGAATGATGTGAAATTGTGCTTCGTGCAACATAATTCTGGGTGCCATTTACAACCTATAAGTGCTAATGACTCCATTCCTTTTTGTGGTTGTAGGGGCTGTTGATTGGAGTACACTAAAACAAACCTAACCTCTCTAGGACATTCAGAAGCCAAGTTATAAGCCCACAAATGTGTAACTGGACTACTTCTTTAAAGTGACACCAGGAACGGTGACCTTTGGGACATGGTTTTACCACCTATAGGAATGTGCGATCATCTTGAAACGTTCAGATCACTTACAACTCAATAGATTCTACCTTCTTGTAGCGTTTCAGCCTGATTGGTCCTTGTTTTCACACAAATGGACCCAGAATGATGTGAAATTGTGCTTCGTGCAACATAATTCTGGGTGTCATTTACAAACCATAAGTGCTAATGACTCCATTCCTTTTTGTGGTTGTAGGGGCTGTTGATTGGAGTACATTAAAACAAACCTTATCTCTCTAGGACATTCAGAAGCCAAGTTATAAGCCCACAAAGGTGTAATTGGACTACTTCTTTAAAGTGACTATGTTGCACGAAGCACAATTTCACATCATTCTGGGTTCATTTGTGTGAAAACAAGGTCCAATCAGGCTGAAACGTTACAGGAAGGTAGAATCTATTGAGTTGTAAGTGATCTGAACGTTTCAAGATGATCGCACATTCCTATAGGGGGTCAAACCATGTCCCAAAGGTCACCGGGCCTGGTGTCACCTTAAAGAAGCAGTCCAGTTACACCTTTGTGGGCTTATAACTTGGCTTCTGAATGTCCTAGAGAGGTTAGGTTTGTTTTAGTGTTCTCCAATCAACAGCCCCTACAACCACAAAAAGGAATGGAGTCATTAGCACTTATGGTTTATAAAAGGCATACAGAATTGCTGATTGGACCTTGTTTTCACACAAATAAACCCAGAATGATGTGAAATTGTGCTTCGTGCAACATAATTCTGGGTGCCATTTACAAACCATAAGTGCTAATGACTCCATTCCTTTTTGTGGTTGTAGGGGCTGTTGATTGGAGTACATTAAAACTAACCTGATCTCTCTAGGACATTCAGAAGCCAAGTTATAAGCCCACAAATGTGTAACTGGACTACTTCTTTAAATTGACACCAGATCCGGTGACCTTTGGGACATGGTTTGACCCCCTTAGGAAAGTGCTATCATCATGAACCGTTCAGATCACTTACAACTCAATAGATTCTACCTTCCTGTAACGTTTCAGCCTAATTGGACCTTGTTTTCACACAAATGAACCCAGAATGATGTGAAATTGTGCTTCGTGCAACATAATTCTGGGTGCCATTTATAAACCATAAGTGCTAATGACTCCATTCCTTTTTGTGGTTGTAGGGGCTGTTGATTGGAGTACACTAAAACAAACCTGATCTCTCTAGGACATTCAGAAGCCAAGTTATAAGCCCACAAATGTGTAACTGGACTACTTCTTTAAATTGACACCAGATCCGGTGACCTTTGGGACATGGTTTGACACCCTATAGGAATGTGCGATCATCTTGAAACGTTCAGATCACTTACAACTCAATAGATTCTAGCTTCTTGTAGCGTTTCAGCCTGATTGGACCTTGTTTTCACACAAATGGACCCAGAATGATGTGAAATTGTGCTTCGTGCAACATAATTCTGGGTGCCATTTACAAACCATAAGTGCTAATGACTCAATTCCTTTTTGTGGTTGTAGGGGCTGTTGATTGGAGTACTCTAAAACAACCCTGACCTCTCTAGGACATTCAGAAGCCAAGTTATAAGCCCACAAAGGTGTAACTGGACTACTTCTTTAAAGTGACACCAGGCCCGGTGACCTTTGGGACATGGTTTGACCCCCTATAGGAATGTGCGATCATCATGAAATGTTCAGATCACTTACAACTCAATAGATTCTACCTTCTTGTAACGTTTCAGCCTGATTGGACCTTATTTTCACACAAATGGACCCAGAATGATGTGAAAGTGTGCTTCGTGCAACATAATTCTGGGTGCCATTTACAAACCATAAGTGCTAATGACTCCATTCCTTTTTGTGGTAGTAGGGGCTGTTGATTGGAGTACACTAAACAAACCTGATCTCTCTAGGACATTCAGAAGCCAAGTTATAAGCCCACAAAGGTGTAACTGGACTACTTCTTTAAATTAACACCAGATCCGGTGACCTTTGGGACATGGTTTGACCCCCTTAAGAAAGTGCTATCATCATGAAACGTTCAGATCACTTAAAACTCAATAGATTCTACCTTCCTGTAACGTTTCAGCCTGATTGGACCTTGGTTTCACACAAATGAACCCAGAATGATGTGAAATTGTGCTTCGTGCAACATAATTATGGGTGCCATTTAAAAACCATAAGTGCTAATGACTCCATTCCTTTTTGTCGTTGTAGGGGCTGTTTATTGGAGTACACTAAAAAAACCTGACCTCTCTAGGACATTCAGAAGCCAAGTTATAAGCCCACAAATGTGTAACTGGACTACTTCTTTAAAGTGACACCAGATCCGGTGACCTTTGGGACATGGTTTGACCCCCTTAGGAAAGTGCTATCATCATGAAACGTTCAGATCACTTACAACTCAATAGATTCTACCTTCCTGTAACGTTTCAGCCTGATTGGACCTTGTTTTCACACAAATGAACCCAGAATGATGTGAAATTGTGCTTCGTGCAACATAATTCTGGGTGCCATTTACAAACCATAAGTGCTAATGACTCCATTCCTTTTTGTGGTTGTAGGGGCTGTTGATTGGAGTACACTAAAAAATACCTAACCTCTCTAGGACATTCAGAAGCCAAGTTATAAGCCCACAAAGGTGTAACTGGACTACTTCTTTAAAGTGACACCAGGCCCGGTGACCTTTGGGACATGGTTTTACCCCCTATAGGAATGTGCGATCATCTTGAAACGTTCAGATCACTTACAACTCAATAGATTCTACCTTCTTGTACCGTTTCAGCCTGATTGGACCTTGTTTTCACACAAATGGACCCAGAAGGATGTGAAATTGTGCTTCGTGCAACATAATTCTGGGTGCCATTTACAAGCCATAAGTGCTAATGACTCCATTCCTTTTTGTGGTTGTAGGGGCTGTTGATTGGAGTACACTGAAACAAACCTGATCTCTCTAGGACATTCAAAAGCCAAGTTATAAGCCCACAAATGTGTAACTGGACTACTTCTTTAAATTGACACCAGATCCGGTGACCTTTGGGACATGGTTTGACCCCCTTAGGAAAGTGCTATCATCATGAAACGTTCAGATCACTTACAACTCAGTAGATTCTACCTTCCTGTAATGTTTCAGCCTGATTGGACCTTGTTTTCACACAAATGAACCCAGAATGATGTGAAATTGTGCTTCGTGCAACATAATTCTGGGTGCCATTTAAAAACCATAAGTGCTAATGACTCCATTCCTTTTTGTGGTTGTAGGGGCTGTTGATTGGACCATACTAAAACAAACCTGATCTCTCTAGGACATTCAGAAGCCAAGTTATAAGCCCACAAATGTGTAACTGGACTAATTCTTTAAATTGACACCAGATCCGGTGACCTTTGGGACATGGTTTGACCCCCTTAGGAAAGTGCTATAATCTTGAAACGTTCAGATCACTTACAACTCAATAGATTCTACCTTCCTGTAACGTTTCAGCCTGACTGGATTTTGTTTTCACACAAATGGACCCATAATGATGTGAAATTGTGCTTCGTGCAACATAATTCTGGGTGCCATTTACAAACCATAAGTGCTAATGACTCCATTCCTTTTTATGGTTGTAGGTGCTGTTGATTGGAGTACACTAAAACAAACCTGACCTCTCTAGGTCATTCAGAAGCCAAGTTATAAGCCCACAAAGGTGTAACTGGACTACTTCTTTAAAGTGACACCAGGCCCGGTGAACTTTGGGACATGGTTTGACCCCCTATAGGAATGTGCGATCATCATGAAACGTTCAGATCACTTACAACTCAATAGATTCTACCTTCTTGTAACGTTTCAGCCTGATTGGACCTTGTTTTCACACAAATGGACACAGAATAATGTGAAATTGTGCTTGGTGCAACATAATTCTGGGTGCCATTTACAAACCATAAGTGCTAATGACTCCATTCCTTTTTGTGGTTGTAGGGGCTGTTTATTGGAGTACACTAAAACAAACCTGACCTCTCTAGGACATTCAGAAGCCAAGTTATAAGCCCACAAATGTGTAACTGGACTACTTCTTTAAATTGACACCAGATCCGGTGACCTTTGGGACATGGTTTGACCCCCTTAGGAAAGGGCTATCATCATGAAACGTTCAGATCACTTACAACTCAATAGATTCTACCTTCTTGTAACGTTTCAGCCTGATTGGACCTTGTTTTCACACAAATGAACCCAGAATGATGTGAAATTGTGCTTCGTGCAACAAAATTCTGGGTGCCATTTACAAACCATAAGTGCTAATGACTCCATTCCTTTTTGTGGTTGTAGGGGCTGTTGATTGGAGTACATTAAAACAAACCTGATCTCTCTAGGACATTCAGAAGCCAAGTTATAAGCCCACAAATGTGTAACTGGACTACTTCTTTAAATTGACACCAGATCCGGTGACCTTTGGGACATGGTTTGACCCCCTTAGGAAAGTGCTATCATCATGAAACGTTCAGATCACTTACAACTCAATAGATTCTACCTTCCTGTAACGTTTCAGCCTGATTGGACCTTGTTTTCACACAAATGAACCCAGAATGATGTGAAATTGTGCTTCGTGCAACATAATTCTGGGTGCCATTTACAAACCATAAATGCTAATGACTCCATTCCTTTTTGTGGTTGTAGGGGCTGTTGATTGGAGTACACTAAAACAAACCTGATCTCTCTAGGACATTCAGAAGCCAAGTTATAAGCCCACAAATGTGTAACTGGACTACTTTAAATTGACACCAGATCCGGTGACCTTTGGGACATGGTTTGACCCCCTATAGGAATGTGCGATCATCATGAAACTTTCAGATCACTTACAACTCAATAGATTCTACCTTCTTGTAACGTTTCAGCCTGATTGGACCTTGTTTTCACACAAATGGACCCAGAATGATGTGAAATTGTGCTTCGTGCAACATAATTCTGGGTGCCATTTACAAACCATAAGTGCTAATGACTCCATTCCTTTTTGTGGTTGTAGGGGCTGTTTATTGGAGTACACTAAAACAAACCTGACCTCTCTAGGACATTCAGAAGCCAAGTTATAAGCCCACAAATGTGTAACTGGACTACTTCTTTAAAGTGACACCAGATCCGGTGACCTTTGGGACATGGTTTGACCCCCTTAGGAAAGTGCTATCATCATGAAACGTTCAGATCACATACAACTCAAAAGATTCTACCTTCCTGTAACGTTTCAGCCTGATTGGACCTTGTTTTCACACAAATGAACCCAGAATGATGTGAAATTGTGCTTCGTGCAACATAATTCTGGGTGCCATTTACAACCCATAAGTGCTAATGACTCCATTCCTTTTTGTGGTTGTAGGGGCAGTTGATTGGAGTACACTAAAACAAACCTAACCTCTCTAGGACATTCAGAAGCCAAGTTATAAGCCCACAAAGGTGTAACTGGACTACTTCTTTAAAGTGACACCAGGCCCGGTGACCTTTGGGACATGGTTTTACCCCCTATAGGAATGTGCGATCATCTTGAAACGTTCAGATCACTTACAACTCAATAGATTCTACCTTCTTGTAGCGTTTCAGCCTGATTGGACCTTGTTTTCACAAAAATGGACCCAGAATGATGTGAAATTGTGCTTCGTGCAACATAATTCTGGGTGCCATTTACAAGCCATAAGTGTTAATGACTCCATTCCTTTTTGTGGTTGTAGGGGCTGTTGATTGGAGTATACTAAAACAAACCTGATCTCTCTAGGACATTAAGAAGCCAAGTTATAAGCCCACAAATGTGTAACTGGACTACTTCTTTAAATTGACACCAGATCCGGTGACCTTTGGGACATGGTTTGACCCCCTTAGGAAAGTGCTATCATCATGAAACGGTCAGATCACTCACAACTCAATAGATTCTACCTTCCTGTAACGTTTCAGCCTGACTGGATCTTGTTTTCACACAAATGGACCCATAATGATGTGAAATTGTGCTTCGTGCAACAGAATTCTGGGTGCCATTTACAAACCATAAGTGCTAATGACTCCATTCCTTTTTGTGGTTGTAGGGGCTGTTGATTGGAGTACACTAAAACAAACCTGACCTCTCTAGGACATTCAGAAGCCAAGTTATAAGCCCACAAAGGTGTAACTGGACTACTTCTTTAAAGTGACACCAGGCCCGGTGAACTTTGGGACATGGTTTGACCCCCTATAGGAATGTGCGATCATCATGAAACGTTCAGATCACTTACAACTCAATAGATTCTACCTTCTTGTAACGTTTCAGCCTGATTGGACCTTGTTTTCACACAAATGGACACAGAATGATGTGAAATTGTGCTTGGTGCAACATAATTCTGGGTGCCATTTACAAACCATAAGTGCTAATGACTCCATTCCTTTTTGTGGTTGTAGGGGCTGTTGATTGGAGTACATTAAAACAAACCTGATCTCTCTAGGACATTCAGAAGCCAAGTTATAAGCCCACAAATGTGTAACTGGACTACTTCTTTAAATTGACACCAGATCCGGTGACCTTTGGGACATGGTTTGACCCCCTTAGGAAAGTGCTATCATCATGAAACGTTCAGATCACTTACAACTCAATAGATTCTACCTTCCTGTAACGTTTCAGCCTGATTGGACCTTGTTTTCACACAAATGAACCCAGAATGATGTGAAATTGTGCTTCGTGCAACATAATTCTGGGTGCCATTTACAAACCATAAATGCTAATGACTCCATTCCTTTTTGTGGTTGTAGGGGCTGTTGATTGGAGTACACTAAAACAAACCTGATCTCTCTAGGACATTCAGAAGCCAAGTTATAAGCCCACAAATGTGTAACTGGACTACTTCTTTAAATTGACACCAGATCCGGTGACCTTTGGGACATGGTTTGACCCCCTTAGGAAAGTGCTATCATCATGAAACGTTCAGATCACTTACAACTCAATAGATTCTACCTTCCTGTAACGTTTCAGCCTGATTGGACCTTGTTTTCACACAAATGAACCCAGAATGATGTGAAATTGTGCTTCGTGCAACATAATTCTGGGTGCCATTTACAACCCATAAGTGCTAATGACTCCATTCCTTTTTGTGGTTGTAGGGGCTGTTGATTGGAGTACACTAAAACAAACCTAACCTCTCTAGGACATTCAGAAGCCAAGTTATAAGCCCACAAATGTGTAACTGGACTACTTCTTTAAAGTGACACCAGGAACGGTGACCTTTGGGACATGGTTTTACCACCTATAGGAATGTGCGATCATCTTGAAACGTTCAGATCACTTACAACTCAATAGATTCTACCTTCTTGTAGCGTTTCAGCCTGATTGGTCCTTGTTTTCACACAAATGGACCCAGAATGATGTGAAATTGTGCTTCGTGCAACATAATTGTAACGTGAGGAAATATGGGTTTTCTGTCACAATGGTGGTGTTGGACTCAGCTGTGTCAAAGCTGGGTCGCTGAGAACTTTCACCCACAGATTAAGACCTGAACGCCAGCGAGTCTGGGAGGAAACCATAACATCTGCCACCTGCAGTCTACCAGAAGATGTGTTTACATGAGTTGTACCCAGACCAAGTCAAAACATAAAGTTTAAACTTCTTTTTCTTGATTTTAATGTTAAAATAACCATTATCATTTTGCTCATTATAAATGTGTTTAATCAAATGAATGACTAGTATGCTTTGGGGTAATTATAATGGATTAAAGAATCCACACTTAAGTAGATAATGTTAAATGTGTGGTACTGACCTTCACACTCAAGCACACAAACATTCACACACACCCACACACATCTTGCCCACAGTAAACTCCAGACACATTTGATGACGCACATGTTTTGCTTTGAGAAGAGAAAGGTTTTTGGTAAGTTTTCAGTCTTTTTTTGATTCAGTTCGTGTTGGACAACGAGAGAGAACAGACCTGAAAACCAAAGGGGGGGCAGAGCCTGTTGGCTCGTTCTTCCCCCCTTTCACGCTGTTTCTGCCAAGCCAGGCAGAATAGCTGAATCGCGACTTCTAACGAAGACTCATTACCGAGTCTTTTGATTTCTGAGTGAATTAACTTAAGAAAGCGCATCGATAAAACGCTCTACCATCCACGTGTACCGAGGGCAACTCTGGACCGGTTCCGTTCGACACCTATGTCTCCTGTCAGCCGCCGGTGTCATCTGGATGAACCACAACATCCTCCACGGCCCGGATCCGAAAGAGGGTCCACAAGAGTTCGGTGAGACAGAGCACGGTTTTAGCGTTTGATGCAGTTCTCTGATAAGACCTAAGTTTATCCAAACCATCACTTCACTCAGACACCTGTTTCTTCTTGAAGCAAAATCAGACTCACACACGCATTCATGTCACAACATTCTCAATCTTCATAAATTCACCAGAAGGTCTATTTGAGCAAGAACAGCATATAAACTGTTAAAAGATTGTCCCACAAAGTTGCCAATGTGATTGTTATTTCCTGTTTGTCAATTTTCAAAATCATTAGTTTAATTTGAAGAATTAAAACTTTTAATCCTTCAAACTTGTTTCCTCATTGAACTGAAACACAGACACTCAGATATTATCGGCAGTTTATGGATGAAAACAACCTTTGAGTCTTCTGAACAATATAAAATTTGGTTATTGATTTTTTAAAATTAATATTCCGAATTAATACGTAGCATGGTTTCTCTTTCATAAAAGAGCATAAATCCATAACGCTACATAATTCTGGGTGCCATTTACAAACCATAAGTGCTAATGACTCCATTCCTTTTTGTGGTTGTAGGGGC
This sequence comes from Nothobranchius furzeri, assembly GCF_043380555.1. Lineage (NCBI taxonomy): Eukaryota > Metazoa > Chordata > Actinopteri > Cyprinodontiformes > Nothobranchiidae > Nothobranchius > Nothobranchius furzeri. The sequence goes on along the minus strand of NC_091751.1, from coordinate 6,460,631 downwards.
TGTTGATTGGAGTACATTAAAACAAACCTTATCTCTCTAGGACATTCAGAAGCCAAGTTATAAGCCCACAAAGGTGTAATTGGACTACTTCTTTAAAGTGACTATGTTGCACGAAGCACAATTTCACATCATTCTGGGTTCATTTGTGTGAAAACAAGGTCCAATCAGGCTGAAACGTTACAGGAAGGTAGAATCTATTGAGTTGTAAGTGATCTGAACGTTTCAAGATGATCGCACATTCCTATAGGGGGTCAAACCATGTCCCAAAGGTCACCGGGCCTGGTGTCACCTTAAAGAAGCAGTCCAGTTACACCTTTGTGGGCTTATAACTTGGCTTCTGAATGTCCTAGAGAGGTTAGGTTTGTTTTAGTGTTCTCCAATCAACAGCCCCTACAACCACAAAAAGGAATGGAGTCATTAGCACTTATGGTTTATAAAAGGCATACAGAATTGCTGATTGGACCTTGTTTTCACACAAATAAACCCAGAATGATGTGAAATTGTGCTTCGTGCAACATAATTCTGGGTGCCATTTACAAACCATAAGTGCTAATGACTCCATTCCTTTTTGTGGTTGTAGGGGCTGTTGATTGGAGTACATTAAAACTAACCTGATCTCTCTAGGACATTCAGAAGCCAAGTTATAAGCCCACAAATGTGTAACTGGACTACTTCTTTAAATTGACACCAGATCCGGTGACCTTTGGGACATGGTTTGACCCCCTTAGGAAAGTGCTATCATCATGAACCGTTCAGATCACTTACAACTCAATAGATTCTACCTTCCTGTAACGTTTCAGCCTAATTGGACCTTGTTTTCACACAAATGAACCCAGAATGATGTGAAATTGTGCTTCGTGCAACATAATTCTGGGTGCCATTTATAAACCATAAGTGCTAATGACTCCATTCCTTTTTGTGGTTGTAGGGGCTGTTGATTGGAGTACACTAAAACAAACCTGATCTCTCTAGGACATTCAGAAGCCAAGTTATAAGCCCACAAATGTGTAACTGGACTACTTCTTTAAATTGACACCAGATCCGGTGACCTTTGGGACATGGTTTGACACCCTATAGGAATGTGCGATCATCTTGAAACGTTCAGATCACTTACAACTCAATAGATTCTAGCTTCTTGTAGCGTTTCAGCCTGATTGGACCTTGTTTTCACACAAATGGACCCAGAATGATGTGAAATTGTGCTTCGTGCAACATAATTCTGGGTGCCATTTACAAACCATAAGTGCTAATGACTCAATTCCTTTTTGTGGTTGTAGGGGCTGTTGATTGGAGTACTCTAAAACAACCCTGACCTCTCTAGGACATTCAGAAGCCAAGTTATAAGCCCACAAAGGTGTAACTGGACTACTTCTTTAAAGTGACACCAGGCCCGGTGACCTTTGGGACATGGTTTGACCCCCTATAGGAATGTGCGATCATCATGAAATGTTCAGATCACTTACAACTCAATAGATTCTACCTTCTTGTAACGTTTCAGCCTGATTGGACCTTATTTTCACACAAATGGACCCAGAATGATGTGAAATTGTGCTTCGTGCAACATAATTCTGGGTGCCATTTACAAACCATAAGTGCTAATGACTCCATTCCTTTTTGTGGTAGTAGGGGCTGTTGATTGGAGTACACTAAACAAACCTGATCTCTCTAGGACATTCAGAAGCCAAGTTATAAGCCCACAAAGGTGTAACTGGACTACTTCTTTAAATTGACACCAGATCCGGTGACCTTTGGGACATGGTTTGACCCCCTTAAGAAAGTGCTATCATCATGAAACGTTCAGATCACTTAAAACTCAATAGATTCTACCTTCCTGTAACGTTTCAGCCTGATTGGACCTTGGTTTCACACAAATGAACCCAGAATGATGTGAAATTGTGCTTCGTGCAACATAATTATGGGTGCCATTTAAAAACCATAAGTGCTAATGACTCCATTCCTTTTTGTCGTTGTAGGGGCTGTTTATTGGAGTACACTAAAAAAACCTGACCTCTCTAGGACATTCAGAAGCCAAGTTATAAGCCCACAAATGTGTAACTGGACTACTTCTTTAAAGTGACACCAGATCCGGTGACCTTTGGGACATGGTTTGACCCCCTTAGGAAAGTGCTATCATCATGAAACGTTCAGATAACTTACAACTCAATAGATTCTACCTTCCTGTAACGTTTCAGCCTGATTGGACCTTGTTTTCACACAAATGAACCCAGAATGATGTGAAATTGTGCTTCGTGCAACATAATTCTGGGTGCCATTTACAAACCATAAGTGCTAATGACTCCATTCCTTTTTGTGGTTGTAGGGGCTGTTGATTGGAGTACACTAAAAAATACCTAACCTCTCTAGGACATTCAGAAGCCAAGTTATAAGCCCACAAAGGTGTAACTGGACTACTTCTTTAAAGTGACACCAGGCCCGGTGACCTTTGGGACATGGTTTTACCCCCTATAGGAATGTGCGATCATCTTGAAACGTTCAGATCACTTACAACTCAATAGATTCTACCTTCTTGTACCGTTTCAGCCTGATTGGACCTTGTTTTCACACAAATGGACCCAGAAGGATGTGAAATTGTGCTTCGTGCAACATAATTCTGGGTGCCATTTACAAGCCATAAGTGCTAATGACTCCATTCCTTTTTGTGGTTGTAGGGGCTGTTGATTGGAGTACACTGAAACAAACCTGATCTCTCTAGGACATTCAAAAGCCAAGTTATAAGCCCACAAATGTGTAACTGGACTACTTCTTTAAATTGACACCAGATCCGGTGACCTTTGGGACATGGTTTGACCCCCTTAGGAAAGTGCTATCATCATGAAACGTTCAGATCACTTACAACTCAGTAGATTCTACCTTCCTGTAATGTTTCAGCCTGATTGGACCTTGTTTTCACACAAATGAACCCAGAATGATGTGAAATTGTGCTTCGTGCAACATAATTCTGGGTGCCATTTAAAAACCATAAGTGCTAATGACTCCATTCCTTTTTGTGGTTGTAGGGGCTGTTGATTGGACCATACTAAAACAAACCTGATCTCTCTAGGACATTCAGAAGCCAAGTTATAAGCCCACAAATGTGTAACTGGACTAATTCTTTAAATTGACACCAGATCCGGTGACCTTTGGGACATGGTTTGACCCCCTTAGGAAAGTGCTATAATCTTGAAACGTTCAGATCACTTACAACTCAATAGATTCTACCTTCCTGTAACGTTTCAGCCTGACTGGATTTTGTTTTCACACAAATTGACCCATAATGATGTGAAATTGTGCTTCGTGCAACATAATTCTGGGTGCCATTTACAAACCATAAGTGCTAATGACTCCATTCCTTTTTATGGTTGTAGGTGCTGTTGATTGGAGTACACTAAAACAAACCTGACCTCTCTAGGTCATTCAGAAGCCAAGTTATAAGCCCACAAAGGTGTAACTGGACTACTTCTTTAAAGTGACACCAGGCCCGGTGAACTTTGGGACATGGTTTGACCCCCTATAGGAATGTGCGATCATCATGAAACGTTCAGATCACTTACAACTCAATAGATTCTACCTTCTTGTAACGTTTCAGCCTGACTGGACCTTGTTTTCACACAAATGGACACAGAATAATGTGAAATTGTGCTTGGTGCAACATAATTCTGGGTGCCATTTACAAACCATAAGTGCTAATGACTCCATTCCTTTTTGTGGTTGTAGGGGCTGTTTATTGGAGTACACTAAAACAAACCTGACCTCTCTAGGACATTCAGAAGCCAAGTTATAAGCCCACAAATGTGTAACTGGACTACTTCTTTAAATTGACACCAGATCCGGTGACCTTTGGGACATGGTTTGACCCCCTTAGGAAAGGGCTATCATCATGAAACGTTCAGATCACTTACAACTCAATAGATTCTACCTTCTTGTAACGTTTCAGCCTGATTGGACCTTGTTTTCACACAAATGAACCCAGAATGATGTGAAATTGTGCTTCGTGCAACAAAATTCTGGGTGCCATTTACAAACCATAAGTGCTAATGACTCCATTCCTTTTTGTGGTTGTAGGGGCTGTTGATTGGAGTACATTAAAACAAACCTGATCTCTCTAGGACATTCAGAAGCCAAGTTATAAGCCCACAAATGTGTAACTGGACTACTTCTTTAAATTGACACCAGATCCGGTGACCTTTGGGACATGGTTTGACCCCCTTAGGAAAGTGCTATCATCATGAAACGTTCAGATCACTTACAACTCAATAGATTCTACCTTCCTGTAACGTTTCAGCCTGATTGGACCTTGTTTTCACACAAATGAACCCAGAATGATGTGAAATTGTGCTTCGTGCAACATAATTCTGGGTGCCATTTACAAACCATAAATGCTAATGACTCCATTCCTTTTTGTGGTTGTAGGGGCTGTTGATTGGAGTACACTAAAACAAACCTGATCTCTCTAGGACATTCAGAAGCCAAGTTATAAGCCCACAAATGTGTAACTGGACTACTTTAAATTGACACCAGATCCGGTGACCTTTGGGACATGGTTTGACCCCCTATAGGAATGTGCGATCATCATGAAACTTTCAGATCACTTACAACTCAATAGATTCTACCTTCTTGTAACGTTTCAGCCTGATTGGACCTTGTTTTCACACAAATGGACCCAGAATGATGTGAAATTGTGCTTCGTGCAACATAATTCTGGGTGCCATTTACAAACCATAAGTGCTAATGACTCCATTCCTTTTTGTGGTTGTAGGGGCTGTTTATTGGAGTACACTAAAACAAACCTGACCTCTCTAGGACATTCAGAAGCCAAGTTATAAGCCCACAAATGTGTAACTGGACTACTTCTTTAAAGTGACACCAGATCCGGTGACCTTTGGGACATGGTTTGACCCCCTTAGGAAAGTGCTATCATCATGAAACGTTCAGATCACTTACAACTCAAAAGATTCTACCTTCCTGTAACGTTTCAGCCTGATTGGACCTTGTTTTCACACAAATGAACCCAGAATGATGTGAAATTGTGCTTCGTGCAACATAATTCTGGGTGCCATTTACAACCCATAAGTGCTAATGACTCCATTCCTTTTTGTGGTTGTAGGGGCTGTTGATTGGAGTACACTAAAACAAACCTAACCTCTCTAGGACATTCAGAAGCCAAGTTATAAGCCCACAAAGGTGTAACTGGACTACTTCTTTAAAGTGACACCAGGCCCGGTGACCTTTGGGACATGGTTTTACCCCCTATAGGAATGTGTGATCATCTTGAAACGTTCAGATCACTTACAACTCAATAGATTCTACCTTCTTGTAGCGTTTCAGCCTGATTGGACCTTGTTTTCACAAAAATGGACCCAGAATGATGTGAAATTGTGCTTCGTGCAACATAATTCTGGGTGCCATTTACAAGCCATAAGTGTTAATGACTCCATTCCTTTTTGTGGTTGTAGGGGCTGTTGATTGGAGTATACTAAAACAAACCTGATCTCTCTAGGACATTAAGAAGCCAAGTTATAAGCCCACAAATGTGTAACTGGACTACTTCTTTAAATTGACACCAGATCCGGTGACCTTTGGGACATGGTTTGACCCCCTTAGGAAAGTGCTATCATCATGAAACGGTCAGATCACTCACAACTCAATAGATTCTACCTTCCTGTAACGTTTCAGCCTGACTGGATCTTGTTTTCACACAAATGGACCCATAATGATGTGAAATTGTGCTTCGTGCAACATAATTCTGGGTGCCATTTACAAACCATAAGTGCTAATGACTCCATTCCTTTTTGTGGTTGTAGGGGCTGTTGATTGGAGTACACTAAAACAAACCTGACCTCTCTAGGACATTCAGAAGCCAAGTTATAAGCCCACAAAGGTGTAACTGGACTACTTCTTTAAAGTGACACCAGGCCCGGTGAACTTTGGGACATGGTTTGACCCCCTATAGGAATGTGCGATCATCATGAAACGTTCAGATCACTTACAGCTCAATAGATTCTACCTTCTTGTAACGTTTCAGCCTGATTGGACCTTGTTTTCACACAAATGGACACAGAATGATGTGAAATTGTGCTTGGTGCAACATAATTCTGGGTGCCATTTACAAACCATAAGTGCTAATGACTCCATTCCTTTTTGTGGTTGTAGGGGCTGTTGATTGGAGTACATTAAAACAAACCTGATCTCTCTAGGACATTCAGAAGCCAAGTTATAAGCCCACAAATGTGTAACTGGACTACTTCTTTAAATTGACACCAGATCCGGTGACCTTTGGGACATGGTTTGACCCCCTTAGGAAAGTGCTATCATCATGAAACGTTCAGATCACTTACAACTCAATAGATTCTACCTTCCTGTAACGTTTCAGCCTGATTGGACCTTGTTTTCACACAAATGAACCCAGAATGATGTGAAATTGTGCTTCGTGCAACATAATTCTGGGTGCCATTTACAAACCATAAATGCTAATGACTCCATTCCTTTTTGTGGTTGTAGGGGCTGTTGATTGGAGTACACTAAAACAAACCTGATCTCTCTAGGACATTCAGAAGCCAAGTTATAAGCCCACAAATGTGTAACTGGACTACTTCTTTAAATTGACACCAGATCCGGTGACCTTTGGGACATGGTTTGACCCCCTTAGGAAAGTGCTATCATCATGAAACGTTCAGATCACTTACAACTCAATAGATTCTACCTTCCTGTAACGTTTCAGCCTGATTGGACCTTGTTTTCACACAAATGAACCCAGAATGATGTGAAATTGTGCTTCGTGCAACATAATTCTGGGTGCCATTTACAACCCATAAGTGCTAATGACTCCATTCCTTTTTGTGGTTGTAGGGGCTGTTGATTGGAGTACACTAAAACAAACCTAACCTCTCTAGGACATTCAGAAGCCAAGTTATAAGCCCACAAATGTGTAACTGGACTACTTCTTTAAAGTGACACCAGGAACGGTGACCTTTGGGACATGGTTTTACCACCTATAGGAATGTGCGATCATCTTGAAACGTTCAGATCACTTACAACTCAATAGATTCTACCTTCTTGTAGCGTTTCAGCCTGATTGGTCCTTGTTTTCACACAAATGGACCCAGAATGATGTGAAATTGTGCTTCGTGCAACATAATTGTAACGTGAGGAAATATGGGTTTTCTTTCACAATGGTGGTGTTGGACTCAGCTGTGTCAAAGCTGGGTCGCTGAGAACTTTCACCCACAGATTAAGACCTGAACGCCAGCGAGTCTGGGAGGAAACCATAACATCTGCCACCTGCAGTCTACCAGAAGATGTGTTTACATGAGTTGTACCCAGACCAAGTCAAAACATAAAGTTTAAACTTCTTTTTCTTGATTTTAATGTTAAAATAACCATTATCATTTTGCTCATTATAAATGTGTTTAATCAAATGAATGACTAGTATGCTTTGGGGTAATTATAATGGATTAAAGAATCCACACTTAAGTAGATAATGTTAAATGTGTGGTACTGACCTTCACACTCAAGCACACAAACATTCACACACACCCACACACATCTTGCCCACAGTAAACTCCAGACACATTTGATGACGCACATGTTTTGCTTTGAGAAGAGAAAGGTTTTTGGTAAGTTTTCAGTCTTTTTTTGATTCAGTTCGTGTTGGACAACGAGAGAGAACAGACCTGAAAACCAAAGGGGGGGCAGAGCCTGTTGGCTCGTTCTTCCCCCCTTTCACGCTGTTTCTGCCAAGCCAGGCAGAATAGCTGAATCGCGACTTCTAACGAAGACTCATTACCGAGTCTTTTGATTTCTGAGTGAATTAACTTAAGAAAGCGCATCGATAAAACGCTCTACCATCCACGTGTACCGAGGGCAACTCTGGACCGGTTCCGTTCGACACCTATGTCTCCTGTCAGCCGCCGGTGTCATCTGGATGAACCACAACATCCTCCACGGCCCGGATCCGAAAGAGGGTCCACAAGAGTTCGGTGAGACAGAGCACGGTTTTAGCGTTTGATGCAGTTCTCTGATAAGACCTAAGTTTATCCAAACCATCACTTCACTCAGACACCTGTTTCTTCTTGAAGCAAAATCAGACTCACACACGCATTCATGTCACAACATTCTCAATCTTCATAAATTCACCAGAAGGTCTATTTGAGCAAGAACAGCATATAAACTGTTAAAAGATTGTCCCACAAAGTTGCCAATGTGATTGTTATTTCCTGTTTGTCAATTTTCAAAATCATTAGTTTAATTTGAAGAATTAAAACTTTTAATCCTTCAAACTTGTTTCCTCATTGAACTGAAACACAGACACTCAGATATTATCGGCAGTTTATGGATGAAAACAACCTTTGAGTCTTCTGAACAATATAAAATTTGGTTATTGATTTTTTAAAATTAATATTCCGAATTAATACGTAGCATGGTTTCTCTTTCATAAAAGAGCATAAATCCATAACGCTACATAATTCTGGGTGCCATTTACAAACCATAAGTGCTAATGACTCCATTCCTTTTTGTGGTTGTAGGGGCTGTTGATTGGAGTACATTAAAACAAACCTGATCTCTCTAGGACATTCAGAAGCCAAGTTATAAGCCCACAAAGGTGTAACTGGACTACTTCTTTAAAGTGACTATGTTGCACGAAGCACAATTTCACATCATTCTGGGTTCATTTGTGTGAAAACAAGGTCCAATCAGGCTGAAACGTTACAGGAAGGTAGAATCTTTTGAGTTGTAAGTGATCTGAACGTTTCAAGATGATCGCACATTCCTATAGGGGGTCAAACCATGTCCCAAAGGTCACCGGGCCTGGTGTCACCTTAAAGAAGCAGTCCAGTTACACCTTTGTGGGCTTATAACTTGGCTTCTGAATGTCCTAGAGAGGTTAGGTTTGTTTTAGTGTTCTCCAATCAACAGCCCCTACAACCACAAAAAGGAATGGAGTCATTAGCACTTATGGTTTATAAAAGGCATACAGAATTGCTGATTGGACCTTGTTTTCACACAAATGAACCCAGAATGATGTGAAATTGTGCTTCGTGCAACATAATTCTGGGTGCCATTTACAAACCATAAGTGCTAATGACTCCATTCCTTTTTGTGGTTGTAGGGGCTGTTGATTGGAGTACATTAAAACTAACCTGATCTCTCTAGGACATTCAGAAGCCAAGTAATAAGCCCACAAATGTGTAACTGGACTACTTCTTTAAATTGACACCAGGTCCGGTGACCTTTGGGACATGGTTTGACCCCCTTAGGAAAGTGCTATCATCATGAACCGTTCAGATCACTTAAAACTCAATAGATTCTACCTTCCTGTAACGTTTCAGCCTAATTGAACCTTGTTTTCACACAAATGAACCCAGAATGATGTGAAATTGTGCTTCGTGCAACATAATTCTGGGTGCCATTTATAAACCATAAGTGCTAATGACTCCATTCCTTTTTGTGGTTGTAGGGGCTGTTGATTGGAGTACACTAAAACAAACCTGATCTCTCTAGGACATTCAGAAGCCAAGTTATAAGCCCACAAATGTGTAACTGGACTACTTCTTTAAATTGACACCAGATCCGGTGACCTTTGGGACATGGTTTGACACCCTATAGGAATGTGCGATCATCTTGAAACGTTCAGATCACTTACAACTCAATAGATTCTAGCTTCTTGTAGCGTTTCAGCCTGATTGGACCTTGTTTTCACACAAATGGACCCAGAATGATGTGAAATTGTGCTTCGTGCAACATAATTCTGGGTGCCATTTACAAACCATAAGTGCTAATGACTCAATTCCTTTTTGTGGTTGTAGGGGCTGTTGATTGGAGTACTCTAAAACAACCCTGACCTCTCTAGGACATTCAGAAGCCAAGTTATAAGCCCACAAAGGTGTAACTGGACTACTTCTTTAAAGTGACACCAGGCCCGGTGACCTTTGGGACATGGTTTGACCCCCTATAGGAATGTGCGATCATCATGAAATGTTCAGATCACTTACAACTCAATAGATTCTACCTTCTTGTAACGTTTCAGCCTGATTGGACCTTATTTTCACACAAATGGACCCAGAATGATGTGAAATTGTGCTTCGTGCAACATAATTCTGGGTGCCATTTACAAACCATAAGTGCTAATGACTCCATTCCTTTTTGTGGTAGTAGGGGCTGTTGATTGGAGTACACTAAACAAACCTGATCTCTCTAGGACATTCAGAAGCCAAGTTATAAGCCCACAAAGGTGTAACTGGACTACTTCTTTAAATTGACACCAGATCCGGTGACCTTTGGGACATGGTTTGACCCCCTTAAGAAAGTGCTATCATCATGAAACGTTCAGATCACTTAAAACTCAATAGATTCTACCTTCCTGTAACGTTTCAGCCTGATTGGACCTTGGTTTCACACAAATGAACCCAGAATGATGTGAAATTGTGCTTCGTGCAACATAATTATGGGTGCCATTTAAAAACCATAAGTGCTAATGACTCCATTCCTTTTTGTGGTTTTAGAGGCTGGTGATTGGAGTACACTAAACAAACCTGATCTCTCTAGGACATTCAGAAGCCAAGTTATAAGCCCACAAATGTGTAACTGGACTACTTCTTTAAATTGACACCAGATCCGGTGACCTTTGGAACATGGTTTGACCCCCTTAGGAAAGTGCTATCATCATGAAACGTTCAGATCACTTACAACTCAATAGATTCTACCTTCCTGTAACGTTTCAGCCTGATTGGACCTTGTTTTCACACAAATGAACCCAGAATGATGTGAAATTGTGCTTCGTGCAACATAATTCTGGGTGCCATTTACAAACCATAAGTGCTAATGACTCCATTCCTTTTAGTGGTTGTAGGGGCTGTTGATTGGAGTACACTAAAACAAACCTAACCTCTCTAGGACATTCAGAAGCCAAGTTATAAGCCCACAAAGGTGTAACTGGACTACTTCTTTAAAGTGACACCAGGCCCGGTGACCTTTGGGACATGGTTTTACCCCCTATAGGAATGTGCGATCATCTTGAAACGTTCAGATCACTTACAACTCAATAGATTCTACCTTCTTGTACCGTTTCAGCCTGATTGGACCTTGTTTTCACACAAATGGACCCAGAAGGATGTGAAATTGTGCTTCGTGCAACATAATTTTGGGTGCCATTTACAAGCCATAAGTGCTAATGACTCCATTCCTTTTTGTGGTTGTAGGGGCTGTTGATTGGAGTACACTGAAACAAACCTGATTCCTCTAGGACATTCAAAAGCCAAGTTATAAGCCCACAAATGTGTAACTGGACTACTTCTTTAAATTGACACCAGATCCGGTGACCTTTGGGACATGGTTTGACCCCCTTAGGAAAGTGCTATCATCATGAAACGTTCAGATCACTTACAACTCAGTAGATTCTACCTTCCTGTAATGTTTCAGCCTGATTGGACCTTGTTTTCACACAAATGAACCCAGAATGATGTGAAATTGTGCTTCGTGCAACATAATTCTGGGTGCCATTTAAAAACCATAAGTGCTAATGACTCCATTCCTTTTTGTGGTTGTAGGGGCTGTTGATTGGACCATACTAAAACAAACCTGATCTCTCTAGGACATTCAGAAGCCAAGTTATAAGCCCACAAATGTGTAACTGGACTAATTCTTTAAATTGACACCAGATCCGGTGACCTTTGGGACATGGTTTGACCCCCTTAGGAAAGTGCTATAATCTTGAAACGTTCAGATCACTTACAACTCAATAGATTCTACCTTCCTGTAACGTTTCAGCCTGACTGGATCTTGTTTTCACACAAATGGACCCATAATGATGTGAAATTGTGCTTCGTGCAACATAATTCTGGGTGCCATTTACAAACCATAAGTGCTAATGACTCCATTCCTTTTTATGGTTGTAGGTGCTGTTGATTGGAGTACACTAAAACAAACCTTACCTCTCTAGGTCATTCAGAAGCCAAGTTATAAGCCCACAAAGGTGTAACTGGACTACTTCTTTAAAGTGACACCAGGCCCGGTGAACTTTGGGACATGGTTTGACCCCCTATAGGAATGTGCGATCATCATGAAACGTTCAGATCACTTACAACTCAATAGATTCTACCTTCTTGTAACGTTTCAGCCTGATTGGACCTTGTTTTCACACAAATGGACACAGAATGATGTGAAATTGTGCTTGGTGCAACATAATTCTGGGTGCCATTTACAAACCATAAGTGCTAATGACTCCATTCCTTTTTGTGGTTGTAGGGGCTGTTTATTGGAGTACACTAAAACAAACCTGACCTCTCTAGGACATTCAGAAGCCAAGTTATAAGCCCACAAATGTGTAACTGGACTACTTCTTTAAAGTGACACCAGATCCGGTGACCTTTGGGACATGGTTTGACCCCCTTAGGAAAGGGCTATCATCATGAAACGTTCAGATCACTTACAACTCAATAGATTCTACCTTCTTATAACGTTTCAGCCTGATTGGACCTTGTTTTCACACAAATGAACCCAGAATGATGTGAAATTGTGCTTCGTGCAACAAAATTCTGGGTGCCATTTACAAACCATAAGTGCTAATGACTCCATTCCTTTTTGTTGTTGTAGGGGCTGTTGATTGGAGTACATTAAAACAAACCTGATCTCTCTAGGACATTCAGAAGCCAAGTTATAAGCCCACAAATGTGTAACTGGACTACTTCTTTAAATTGACACCAGATCCGGTGACCTTTGGGACATGGTTTGACCCCCTTAGGAAAGTGCTATCATCATGAAACGTTCAGATCACTTACAACTCAATAGATTCTACCTTCCTGTAACGTTTCAGCCTGATTGGACCTTGTTTTCACACAAATGAACCCAGAATGATGTGAAATTGTGCTTCGTGCAACATAATTCTGGGTGCCATTTACAAACCATAAATGCTAATGACTCCATTCCTTTTTGTGGTTGTAGGGGCTGTTGATTGGAGTACACTAAAACAAACCTGATCTCTCTAGGACATTCAGAAGCCAAGTTATAAGCCCACAAATGTGTAACTGGACTACTTCTTTAAATTGACACCAGATCCGGTGACCTTTGGGACATGGTTTGACCCCCTATAGGAATGTGCGATCATCATGAAACGTTCAGATCACTTACAACTCAATAGATTCTACCTTCTTGTAACGTTTCAGCCTGATTGGACCTTGTTTTCACACAAATGGACCCAGAATGATGTGAAATTGTGCTTCGTGCAACATAATTCTGGGTGCCATTTACAAACCATAAGTGCTAATGACTCCATTCCTTTTTGTGGTTGTAGGGGCTGTTTATTGGAGTACACTAAAACAAACCTGACCTCTCTAGGACATTCAGAAGCCAAGTTATAAGCCCACAAATGTGTAACTGGACTACTTCTTTAAAGTGACACCAGATCCGGTGACCTTTGGGACATGGTTTGACCCCCTTAGGAAAGTGCTATCATCATGAAACGTTCAGATCACTTACAACTCAATAGATTCTACCTTCCTGTAACGTTTCAGCCTGATTGGACCTTGTTTTCACACAAATGAACCCAGAATGATGTGAAATTGTGCTTCGTGCAACATAATTCTGGGTGCCATTTACAACCCATAAGTGCTAATGACTCCATTCCTTTTTGTGGTTGTAGGGGCTGTTGATTGGAGTACACTAAAACAAACCTAACCTCTCTAGGACATTCAGAAGCCAAGTTATAAGCCCACAAAGGTGTAACTGGACTACTTCTTTAAAGTGACACCAGGCCCGGTGACCTTTGGGACATGGTTTTACCCCCTATAGGAATGTGCGATCATCTTGAAACGTTCAGATCACTTACAACTCAATAGATTCTACCTTCTTGTAGCGTTTCAGCCTGATTGGACCTTGTTTTCACACAAAAGGACCCAGAATGATGTGAAATTGTGCTTCGTGCAACATAATTCTGGGTGCCATTTACAAGCCATAAGTGTTAATGACTCCATTCCTTTTTGTGGTTGTAGGGGCTGTTGACTGGAGTATACTAAAACAAACCTGATCTCTCTAGGACATTCAGAAGCCAAGTTATAAGCCCACAAATGTGTAACTGGACTACTTCTTTAAATTGACACCAGATCCGGTGACCTTTGGGACATGGTTTGACCCCCTTAGGAAAGTGCTATCATCATGAAACGTTCAGATCACTTACAACTCAATAGATTCTACCTTCCTGTAACGTTTCAGCCTGACTGGATCTTGTTTTCACACAAATGGACCCATAATGATGTGAAATTGTGCTTCGTGCAACATAATTCTGGGTGCCATTTACAAACCATAAGTGCTAATGACTCCATTCCTTTTTATGGTTGTAGGGGCTGTTGATTGGAGTACACTAAAACAGACCTGACCTCTCTAGGTCATTCAGAAGCCAAGTTATAAGCCCACAAAGGTGTAACTGGACTACTTCTTTAAAGTGACACCAGGCCCGGTGAACTTTGGGACATGGTTTGACCCCCTATTGGAATGTGCGATCATCATGAAACGTTCAGATCACTTACAACTCAATAGATTCTACCTTCTTGTAACGTTTCAGCCTGATTGGACCTTGTTTTCACACAAATGGACACAGAATGATGTGAAATTGTGCTTGGTGCAACATAATTCTGGGTGCCATTTACAAACCATAAGTGCTAATGACTCCATTCCTTTTTGTGGTTGTAGGGGCTGTTTATTGGAGTACACTAAAACAAACCTGACCTCTCTAGGACATTCAGAAGCCAAGTTATAAGCCCACAAATGTGTAACTGGACTACTTCTTTAAAGTGACACCAGATCCGGTGACCTTTGGGACATGGTTTGACCCCCTTAGGAAAGGGCTATCATCATGAAACGTTCAGATCACTTACAACTCAATAGGTTCTACCTTCTTGTAACGTTTCAGCCTGATTGGACCTTGTTTTCACACAAATGAACCCAGAATGATGTGAAATTGTGCTTCGTGCAACAAAATTCTGGGTGCCATTTACAAACCATAAGTGCTAATGACTCCATTCCTTTTTGTTGTTGTAGGGGCTGTTGATTGGAGTACATTAAAACAAACCTGATCTCTCTAGGACATTCAGAAGCCAAGTTATAAGCCCACAAATGTGTAACTGGACTACTTCTTTAAATTGACACCAGATCCGGTGACCTTTGGGACATGGTTTGACCCCCTTAGGAAAGTGCTATCATCATGAAACGTTCAGATCACTTACAACTCAATAGATTCTACCTTCCTGTAACGTTTCAGCCTGATTGGACCTTGTTTTCACACAAATGAACCCAGAATGATGTGAAATTGTGCTTCGTGCAACATAATTCTGGGTGCCATTTACAAACCATAAATGCTAATGACTCCATTCCTTTTTGTGGTTGTAGGGGCTGTTGATTGGAGTACACTAAAACAAACCTGATCTCTCTAGGACATTCAGAAGCCAAGTTATAAGCCCACAAATGTGTAACTGGACTACTTCTTTAAATTGACACCAGATCCGGTGACCTTTGGGACATGGTTTGACCCCCTATAGGAATGTGCGATCATCATGAAACGTTCAGATCACTTACAACTCAATAGATTCTACCTTCTTGTAACGTTTCAGCCTGATTGGACCTTGTTTTCACACAAATGGACCCAGAATGATGTGAAATTGTGCTTCGTGCAACATAATTCTGGGTGCCATTTACAAACCATAAGTGCTAATGACTCCATTCCTTTTTGTGGTTGTAGGGGCTGTTGATTGGAGTACACTAAAACAAACCTAACCTCTCTAGGACATTCAGAAGCCAAGTTATAAGCCCACAAAGGTGTAACTGGACTACTTCTTTAAAGTGACACCAGGCCCGGTGACCTTTGGGACATGGTTTTACCCCCTATAGGAATGTGCGATCATCTTGAAACGTTCAGATCACTTACAACTCAATAGATTCTACCTTCTTGTAGCGTTTCAGCCTGATTGGACCTTGTTTTCACAAAAATGGACCCAGAATGATGTGAAATTGTGCTTCGTGCAACATAATTCTGGGTGCCATTTACAAGCCATAAGTGTTAATGACTCCATTCCTTTTTGTGGTTGTAGGGGCTGTTGACTGGAGTATACTAAAACAAACCTGATCTCTCTAGGACATTCAGAAGCCAAGTTATAAGCCCACAAATGTGTAACTGGACTACTTCTTTAAATTGACACCAGATCCGGTGACCTTTGGGACATGGTTTGACCCCCTTAGGAAAGTGCTATCATCATGAAACGGTCAGATCACTCACAACTCAATAGATTCTACCTTCCTGTAACGTTTCAGCCTGACTGGATCTTGTTTTCACACAAATGGACCCATAATGATGTGAAATTGTGCTTCGTGCAACATAATTCTGGGTGCCATTTACAAACCATAAGTGCTAATGACTCCATTCCTTTTTGTGGTTGTAGGGGCTGTTGATTGGAGTACACTAAAACAAACCTGACCTCTCTAGGACATTCAGAAGCCAAGTTATAAGCCCACTAAGGTGTAACTGGACTACTTCTTTAAAGTGACACCAGGCCCGGTGAACTTTGGGACTTGGTTTGACCCCCTATAGGAATGTGCGATCATCATGAAACGTTCAGATCACTTACAACTCATTAGATTCTACCTTCTTGTAACGTTTCAGCCTGATTGGACCTTGTTTTCACACAAATGGACACAGAATGATGTGAAATTGTGCTTGGTGCAACATAATTCTGGGTGCCATTTACAAACCATAAGTGCTAATGACTCCATTCCTTTTTGTGGTTGTAGGGGCTGTTGATTGGAGTACATTAAAACAAACCTGATCTCTCTAGGACATTCAGAAGCCAAGTTATAAGCCCACAAATGTGTAACTGGACTACTTCTTTAAATTGACACCAGATCCGGTGACCTTTGGGACATGGTTTGACCCCCTTAGGAAAGTGCTATCATCATGAAACGTTCAGATCACTTACAACTCAATAGATTCTACCTTCCTGTAACGTTTCAGCCTGATTGGACCTTGTTTTCACACAAATGAACCCAGAATGATGTGAAATTGTGCTTCGTGCAACATAATTCTGGGTGCCATTTACAAACCATAAATGCTAATGACTCCATTCCTTTTTGTGGTTGTAGGGGCTGTTGATTGGAGTACACTAAAACAAACCTGATCTCTCTAGGACATTCAGAAGCCAAGTTATAAGCCCACAAATGTGTAACTGGACTACTTCTTTAAATTGACACCAGATCCGGTGACCTTTGGGACATGGTTTGACCCCCTATAGCAGCCTTTCTCAAATGGGGGTACACGTACCCCTGGGGGTACGTAAAGAAACTCCAGGGGGTACATCAGAGAAGCAGACTGTGTCTAAAAAAGAGCTTGATCACAGCAGTTGCCTCCCTGCCACCAAGGATGAAAAAGATCCTCAGTGAAGCACAAGCCCAAGTGTCTCACTAAAAAGTCTGTAAAAACACTCCGATCAGTGCAGTAATGATAAGATTTCAGTCTTCTTTTTGATTTTTAAAAATATATTTTGAGATTAACATTTGTTTTTAGCAATTGTTATTTAAAATGACGTTGATGATTTCTTTTAGAGAACAGATATACTATGATCCCAAAAGAGAACACTTTATGTTGATATGCTTTTTATGTGCACAAATCTTTAATTATAATTAGCTTAATCATTTCTTTGGCCTGTATTTGATATATTTTTTAAACATTTCTAGTTATATATATATATATTTTTTCCAAAGAGTTCAAGACATACTACAAAAAATGTGCAGTGTTTTGCACATTTATGGATTTTTCAATGGGTAATCTAATGGTTTTAAATGGTTTTATGGTGACTGTTTTCAATTAATTAATTAGAATCACATTTTAGTGATGAAAAATATTTCCAATACATTTAGTTATGGAGTATTAACAATGAAAATATTCGAAATAGTTATTTTTTTCAAATGGTTGAATTTTGTACTTGTTTATCAGTTTCAAAGTTTAATAAATCAGTCACTGAATGCACGTATTTAAGGTCTTGTTTTTTTACAACCAAAAATGTTTTTGCGCTGATTAGGGGCACTTGGCTGAAAAAAATATTTCACGGGGGTACATCAGTGAAAAAAGGTTGAGTACCACTGCCCTATAGGAATGTGCGATCATCATGAAACGTTCAGATCACTTACAACTCAATAGATTCTACCTTCTTGTAACGTTTCAGCCTGATTGGACCTTATTTTCACACAAATGGACCCAGAATGATGTGAAATTGTGCTTCGTGCAACATAATTCTGGGTGCCATTTAAAAACCATAAGTGCTAATGACTCCATTCCTTTTTGTGGTTGTAGGGGCTGTTTATTGGAGTACACTAAAACAAACCTGATCTCTCTAGGACATTCAGAAGCCAAGTTATAAGCCCACAAATGTGTAACTGGACTACTTCTTTAAATTGACACCAGATCCGGTGACCTTTGGGACATGGTTTGACCCCCTTAGGAAAGTGCTATCATCATGAAACGTTCAGATCACTTACAACTCAATAGATTCTACCTTCCTGTAACGTTTCAGCCTGATTGGACCTTGTTTTCACACAAATGGACCCAGAATGATGTGAAATTGTGCTTCGTGCAACATATTTCTGGGTGCCATTTACAAGCCATAAGTGTTAATGACTCCATTCCTTTTTGTGGTTGTAGGGGCTGTTGATTGGAGTACATTAAAACAAACCTGATCTCTCTAGGACATTCAGAAGCCAAGTTATAAGCCCACAAAGGTGTGACTGGACTACTTCTTTCAAGTGACACCAGGCCCGGTGACCTTTGGGACATGGTTTGACCCCCTTAGGAAAGTGCTATCATCATGAAATGTTCAGATCACTTACAACTCAATAGATTCTACCTTCTTGTAGCGTTTCAGCCTGATTGGACCTTGTTTTCACACAAATGAACCCAGATTGATGTGAAATTGTGCTTCGTGCAACATAATTCTGGGTGCCATTTACAAACCATAAGTGCTAATGACTCCATTCCTTTTTGAGATTGTAGGGGCTGTTGATTGGAGTACACTAAAACAAACCTGATCTCTCTAGGACATTCAGAAGCCAAATAATAAGCCCTCAAAGGTGTAACTGGACTACTTCCTTAAAGTGACACCAGGCCCGGTGACCTTTGGGACATGGTTTTACCCCCTGTAGGAATGTGCGATCATCTTGAAACGTTCAGATCACTTACAACTCAATAGATTCTACCTTCTTGTAACGTTTCAGCCTGAATGGACCTTGTTTTCACACAAATGGACCCAGAATGATGTGAAATTGTGCTTCGTGCAACATAATTCTGGGTGCCATTTACAAACCATAAGTGCTAATGACTCCATTCCTTTTTGTGGTTGTAGGGGCTGTTGATTGGAGTACACTAAAACAAACCTGATCTCTCTAGGACATTCAGAAGCCAAGTTATAAGCCCACAAATGTGTAACTGGACTACTTCTTTACATTGACACCAGATCCGGTGACCTTTGGGACATGGTTTGACCCCTTTAGGAAAGTGCTATCATCATGAAACGTTCATATCACTTACAACTCAATAGATTCTACCTTCCTGTAACGTTTCAGCCTGATTGGACCTTGTTTTCACACAAATGAACCCAGAATGATGTGAAATTGTGCTTCGTGCAACATAATTCTGGGTGCCATTTACAAACCATAAGTGCTAATGACTCCATTCCTTTTTGTGGTTGTAGGGGCTGTTGATTGGAGTACACTAAAACAAACCTAACCTCTCTAGGACATTCAGAAGCCAAGTTATAAGCCCACAAATGTGTAACTGGACTACTTCTTTAAAGTGACACCAGGCCCGGTGACCTTTGGGACATGGTTTTACCCCCTATAGGAATGTGCGATCATCTTGAAACGTTCAGATCACTTACAACTCAATAGATTCTACCTTCTTGTAGCGTTTCAGCCTGATAGGACCTTGTTTTCACACAAATGGACCCAGAATGATGTGAAATTGTGCTTCGTGCAACATAATTCTGGGTGCCATTTACAAACCATAAGTGCTAATGACTCCATTCCTTTTTGTGGTTGTAGGGGCTGTTGATTGGAGTACATTAAAACAAACCTGATCTCTCTAGGACATTCAGAAGCCAAGTTATAAGCCCACAAAGGTGTAACTGGACTACTTCTTTAAAGTGACACCAGGCCCGGTGACCTTTGGGGCATGGTTTTACCCCCTATAGGAATGTGCGATCATCTTGAAACGTTCAGATCACTTACAACTCAATAGATTCTACCTTCTTGTAGCGTTTCAGCCTGATTGGACCTTGTTTTCACACAAATGGACCCAGAATGATGTGAAATTGTGCTTCGTGCAACATAATTCTGGGTGCCATTTACAGACCTTAAGTGCTAATGACTCCATTCCTTTTCGTGGTTGTAGGGGCTGTTGAATGGAGTACACTAAAACAAACCTAACCTCTCTAGGACATTCAGAAGCCAAGTTATAAGCCCAAAAAGGTGTAACTGGACTACTTCTTCAAAGTGACACCAGGCCCGGTGACCTTTGGGACATGGTTTGACCCCCTTAGGAAAGTGCTATCATCATGAAACGTTCAGATCACTTACAACTCAATAGATTCTACCTTCCTGTAACGTTTCAGCCTGATTGGACCTTGATTTCACACAAATGAACCCAGAATGATGTGAAATTGTGCTTCGTGCAACATAATTCTGGGTGCCATTTACAAACCATAAGTGCTAATGACTTGATTCCTTTTTGTGGTTGTAGGGGCTGTTGATTGGAGTACAATAAAACAAACCTAACCTCTCTAGGACATTCAGAAGCCAAGTTATAAGCCCACAAAGGTGTAACTGGACTACTTCTTTAAAGTGACACCAGGCCCGGTGAAAATTGGGACATGGTTTTACCCCCTATAGGAATGTGCGATCATCGTGAAATGTTCAGATCACTTACAACTCAATAGAATCTACCTTCTTGTAGCGTTTCAGCCTGATTGGACCTTGTTTTCACACAAATGAACCCAGAATGATGTGAAATTGTGCTTCGTGCAACATAATTCTGGGTGCCATTTACAAACCATAAGTGCTAATGACTCCATTCCTTTTTGTGGTTGTAGGGGCTGTTGATTGGAGAACACTAAAACAAACCTAACCTCTCTAGGACATTCAGAAGCCAAGTTATAAGCCCACAAAGGTTTAACTGGACTGCTTCTTTAAAGTGACACCAGGCCCGGTGACCTTTGGGACATGGTTTGACCCCCTTAGGAAAGTGCTATCATCATGAAACATTCAGATCACTTACAACTCAATAGATACTACCTTCTTGTAGCGTTTCAGCCTGATTGGACCTTTTTTTCACACAAATGAACCCAGAATGATGTGAAATTGTGCTTCGTGCAACATAATTCTGGGTGCCATTTACAAACTACAAGTGCTAATGACTCCATTCCTTTTTGTGGTTGTAGGGGCTGTTGATTGGAGTACATTAAAACAAACCTGATCTCTCTAGGACATTCAGAAGCCAAGTTATAAGCCCACAAATGTGTAACTGGACTACTTCTTTAAATTGACACCAGATCTGGTGACCTTTGGGACATGGTTTGACCCCCTTAGGAAAGTGCTATCATGATGAAACGTTCAGATCACTTACAACTGAATAGATTCTACCTTCCTGTAACGTTTCAGCCTGATTGGACATTGTTTTCACACAAATGAACCCAGAATGATGTGAAATTGTGCTTCGTGCAACATAATTCTGGGTGCCATTTACAAACCACAAGTGCTAATGACTCCATTCCTTTTTGTGGTTGTAGGGGCTGTTGATTGGAGTATACTAAAACAAACCTGATCTCTCTAGGACATTCAGAAGCCAAGTTATAACCCCACAAAGGTGTAACTGGACTACTTCTTTAAATTGACACCAGATCCGGTGACCTTTGGGACATGGTTTGACCCCCTTAGAAAAGTGCTATCATCATGAAACATTCAGATCACTTACAACTCAATAGATTCTACCTTCCTGAAACATTTCAGCCTGATTGGACCTTGTTTTCACACAAATGGACACAGAATGATGTGAAATTGTGCTTCGTGCAACATAATTCTGGGTGCCATTTACAAACCATAAGTGCTAATGACTCCATTCCTTTTTGTGGTTGTAGGGGCTGTTGATTGGAGTACATTAAAACAAACCTGATCTCTCTAGGACATTCAGAAGCCAAGTTATAAGCCCACAAATGTGTAACTGGACTACTTCTTTAAATTGACACCAGATCCGGTGACCTTTGGGACATGGTTTGACCCCCTTAGGAAAGTGCTATCATCATGAAACGTTCAGATCACTTACAACTCAATAGATTCTACCTTCCTGTAACGTTTCAGCCTGATTGGACCTTGTTTTCACACAAATGAACCCAGAATGATGTGAAATTGTGCTTCGTGCAACATAATTCTGGGTGCCATTTACAAACCATAAGTGCTAATGACTCCATTCCTTTTTGTGGTTGTAGGAGCTGTTGATTGGAGTACACTAAAACAAACCTAACCTCTCTAGGACATTCAGAAGCCAAGTTATAAGCCCACAAAGGTGTAACTGGACTACTTCTTTAAAGTGACACCAGGCCCGGTGACCTTTGGGACATGGTTTTACCCCCTATAGGAATGTGCGATCATCTTGAAACGTTCAGATCACTTACAACTCAATAGATTCTACCTTCTTGTAGCGTTTCACCCTGATTGGACCTTGTTTTCACACAAATGGACCCAGAATGATGTGAAATTGTGCTTCGTGCAACATAATTCTGGGTGCCATTTACAAGCCATAAGTGTTAATGACTCCATTCCTTTTTGTGGTTGTAGGGGCTGTTGATTGGAGTACCCTAAAACAAACCTGATCTCTCTAGGACATTCAGAAGCCAAGTTATAAGCCCACAAATGTGTAACTGGACTTCTTCTTTACATTGACACCAGATCCGGTGACCTTTGGGACATGGTTTGACCCCCTTAGGAAAGTGCTATCATCATGAAACGTTCAGATCACTTACAACTCAATAGATTCTACCTTCCTGTAACATTTCAGCCTGATTGGACCTTGTTTTCACACAAATGAACCCAGAATGATGTGAAATTGTGCTTCGTCTAACATTATTCTGGGTGCCATTTAAAAGCCATAAGTGCTAATGACTCCATTCCTTTTTGAGGTTGTAGGGGCTGTTGATTGGAGTACATTAAAACAAACCTGATCTCTCTAGGATATTCAGAAGCCAAGTTATAAGCCCTCAAAGGTGTAACTGGACTACTTCGTTAAAGTGACACCAGGCCCGGTGACCTTTGGGACATGGTCTGACCCCCTATAGGAATGTGCGATCATCATGAAACGTTCAGATCACTTACAACTCAATATATTCTACCTTCTTGTAGCGTTTCAGCCTGATAGGACCTTGTTTTCACACAAATGGACCCAGAATTATGTGAAATTGTGCTTCGTGCAACATAATTCTGGGTGCCATTTACAAACCATAAGTGCTAATGACTCCATTCCTTTTTTTGGTTGTAGGGGCTGTTGATTGGAGTACATTAAAACAAACCTGATCTCTCTAGGACATTCAGAAGCCAAGTTATAAGCCCACAAAGGTGTAACTGGACTACTTCTTTCAAGTGACACCAGGCCCGGTGACCTTTGGGACATGGTTTGACCCCCTTAGGAAAGTGCTATCATCATGAAATGTTCAGATCACTTACAACTCAATAGATTCTACCTTCTTGTAGCGTTTCAGCCTGATTGGACCTTGTTTTCACACAAATGAACCCAGAATGATGTGAAATTGTGCTTCGTGCAACATAATTCTGGGTGCCATTTACAAACCATAAGTGCTAATGACTCCATTCCTTTTTGAGATTGTAGGGGCTGTTGATTGGAGTACACTAAAACAAACCTGATCTCTCTAGGACATTCAAAAGCCAAATAATAAGCCCTCAAAGGTGTAACTGGACTACTTCCTTAAAGTGACACCAGGCCCGGTGACCTTTGGAACATGGTTTTACCCCCTATAGGAATGTGCGATCATCTTGAAACGTTCAGATCACTTACAACTCAATAGATTCTACCTTCTTGTAACGTTTCAGCCTGAATGGACCTTGTTTTCACACAAATGGACCCAGAATGATGTGAAATTGTGCTTCGTGCAACATAATTCTGGGTGCCATTTACAAACCATAAGTGCTAATGACTCCATTCCTTTTTGTGGTTGTAGGGGCTGTTGATTGGAGTACACTAAAAAAACCTGATCTCTCTAGGACATTCAGAAGCCAAGTTATAAGCCCACAAATGCTTAACTGGACTACTTCTTTACATTGACACCAGATCCGGTGACCTTTGGGACATGGTTTGACCCCCTTAGGAAAGTGCTATCATCATGAAACGTTCAGATCACTTACAACTCAATAGATTAGACCTTCCTGTAACGTTTCAGCCTGATTGGACCGTGTTTTCACACAAATGAACCCAGAATGATGTGAAATTGTGCTTCGTGCAACATAATTCTGGGTGCCATTTACAAACCATAAGTGCTAATGACTCCATTCCTTTTTGTGGTTGTAGGGGCTGTTGATTGGAGTACACTAAAACAAACCTAACCTCTCTAGGACATTCAGAAGCCAATTTATAAGCCCACAAATGTGTAGCTGGACTACTTCTTTAAAGTGACACCAGGCCCGGTGACCTTTGGGACATGGCTTTACCCCCTATAGGAATGTGCGATCATCTTGAAACGTTCAGATCACTTACAACTCAATAGATTCTACCTTCTTGTAGCGTTTCAGCCTGATAGGACCTTGTTTTCACACAAATGGACCCAGAATGATGTGAAATTGTGCTTCGTGCAACATAATTCTGGGTGCCATTTACAAACCATAAGTGCTAATGACTCCATTCCTTTTTGAGATTGTAGGGGCTGTTGATTGGAGTACATTAAAACAAACCTGATCTCTCTAGGACATTCAGAAGCCAAGTTATAAGCCCTCAAAGGTGTAACTGGATTACTTCTTTAAAGTGACACCAGGCCCGGTGACCTTTGGGACATGGTTTGACCCCCTATAGGAATGTGCGATCATCATGAAACGTTCAGATCACTTACAACTCAATATATTCTACCTTCTTGTAGCGTTTCAGCCTGATAGGACCTTGTTTTCACACAAATGGACCCAGAATGATGTGAAATTGTGCTTCGTGCAACATAATTCTGGGTGCCATTTACAAACCATAAGTGCTAATGACTCCATTCCTTTTTTTGGTTGTAGGGGCTGTTGATTGGAGTACATTAAAACAAACCTGATCTCTCTAGGACATTCAGAAGCCAAGTTATAAGCCCACAAAGGTGTAACTGGACTACTTCTTTCAAGTGACACCAGGCCCGGTGACCTTTGGGACATGGTTTGACCCCCTTAGGAAAGTGCTATCATCATGAAATGTTCAGATCACTTACAACTCAATAGATTCTACCTTCTTGTAGCGTTTCAGCCTGATTGGACCTTGTTTTCACACACATGAACCCAGAATGATGTGAAATTGTGCTTCGTGCAACATAATTCTGGGTGCCATTTACAAACCATAAGTGCTAATGACTCCATTCCTTTTTGAGATTGTAGGGGCTGTTGATTGGAGTACACTAAAACAAACCTGATCTCTCTAGGACATTCAGAAGCCAAATAATAAGCCCTCAAAGGTGTAACTGGACTACTTCCTTAAAGTGACACCAGGCCCGGTGACCTTTGGGACATGGTTTTACCCCCTATAGGAATGTGCGATCATCTTGAAACGTTCAGATCACTTACAACTCAATAGATTCTACCTTCTTGTAACGTTTCAGCCTGAATGGACCTTGTTTTCACACAAATGGACCCAGAATGATGTGAAATTGTGCTTCGTGCAACATAATTCTGGGTGCCATTTACAAACCATAAGTGCTAATGACTCCATTCCTTTTTGTGGTTGTAGGGGCTGTTGATTGGAGTACACTAAAACAAACCTAACCTCTCTAGGACATTCAGAAGCCAATTTATAAGCCCACAAATGTGTAGCTGGACTACTTCTTTAAAGTGACACCAGGCCCGGTGACCTTTGGGACATGGCTTTACCCCCTATAGGAATGTGCGATCATCTTGAAACGTTCAGATCACTTACAACTCAATAGATTCTACCTTCTTGTAGCGTTTCAGCCTGATAGGACCTTGTTTTCACACAAATGGACCCAGAATGATGTGAAATTGTGCTTCGTGCAACATAATTCTGGGTGCCATTTACAAACCATAAGTGCTAATGACTCCATTCCTTTTTGAGATTGTAGGGGCTGTTGATTGGAGTACATTAAAACAAACCTGATCTCTCTAGGACATTCAGAAGCCAAGTTATAAGCCCTCAAAGGTGTAACTGGACTACTTCTTTAAAGTGACACCAGGCCCGGTGACCTTTGGGACATGGTTTGACCCCCTATAGGAATGTGCGATCATCATGAAACGTTCAGATCACTTACAACTCAATATATTCTACCTTCTTGTAGCGTTTCAGCCTGATAGGACCTTGTTTTCACACAAATGGACCCAGAATGATGTGAAATTGTGCTTCGTGCAACATAATTCTGGGTGCCATTTACAAACCATAAGTGCTAATGACTCCATTCCTTTTTTTGGTTGTAGGGGCTGTTGATTGGAGTACATTAAAACAAACCTGATCTCTCTAGGACATTCAGAAGCCAAGTTATAAGCCCACAAAGGTGTAACTGGACTACTTCTTTCAAGTGACACCAGGCCCGGTGACCTTTGGGACATGGTTTGACCCCCTTAGGAAAGTGCTATCATCATGAAATGTTCAGATCACTTACAACTCAATAGATTCTACCTTCTTGTAGCGTTTCAGCCTGATTGGACCTTGTTTTCACACACATGAACCCAGAATGATGTGAAATTGTGCTTCGTGCAACATAATTCTGGGTGCCATTTACAAACCATAAGTGCTAATGACTCCATTCCTTTTTGAGATTGTAGGGGCTGTTGATTGGAGTACACTAAAACAAACCTGATCTCTCTAGGACATTCAGAAGCCAAATAATAAGCCCTCAAAGGTGTAATGGACTACTTCCTTAAAGTGACACCAGGCCCGGTGACCTTTGGGACATGGTTTTACCCCCTATAGGAATGTGCGATCATCTTGAAACGTTCAGATCACTTACAACTCAATAGATTCTACCTTCTTGTAACGTTTCAGCCTGAATGGACCTTGTTTTCACACAAATGGACCCAGAATGATGTGAAATTGTGCTTCGTGCAACATAATTCTGGGTGCCATTTACAAACCATAAGTGCTAATGACTCCATTCCTTTTTGTGGTTGTAGGGGCTGTTGATTGGAGTACACTAAAAAAACCTGATCTCTCTAGGACATTCAGAAGCCAAGTTATAAGCCCACAAATGTGTAACTGGACTACTTCTTTACATTGACACCAGATCCGGTGACCTTTGGGACATGGTTTGACCCCCTTAGGAAAGTGCTATCATCATGAAACGTTCAGATCACTTACAACTCAATAGATTCGACCTTCCTGTAACGTTTCAGCCTGATTGGACCGTGTTTTCACACAAATGAACCCAGAATGATGTGAAATTGTGCTTCGTGCAACATAATTCTGGGTGCCATTTACAAACCATAAGTGCTAATGACTCCATTCCTTTTTGTGGTTGTAGGGGCTGTTGATTGGAGTACACTAAAACAAACCTAACCTCTCTAGGACATTCAGAAGCCAATTTATAAGCCCACAAATGTGTAGCTGGACTACTTCTTTAAAGTGACACCAGGCCCGGTGACCTTTGGGACATGGCTTTACCCCCTATAGGAATGTGCGATCATCTTGAAACGTTCAGATCACTTACAACTCAATAGATTCTACCTTCTTGTAGCGTTTCAGCCTGATAGGACCTTGTTTTCACACAAATGGACCCAGAATGATGTGAAATTGTGCTTCGTGCAACATAATTCTGGGTGCCATTTACAAACCATAAGTGCTAATGACTCCATTCCTTTTTGTGGTTGTAGGGGCTGTTGATTGGAGTACATTAAAACAAACCTGATCTCTCTAGGACATTCAGAAGCCAAGTTATAAGCCCACAAAGGTGTAACTGGACTACTTCTTTAAAGTGACACCAGGCCCGGTGACCTTTAGGACATGGTTTGACCCCCTTAGGAAAGGGCTATCATCATGAAACGTTCAGATCACTTACAACTCAGTAGATTCTACCTTCCTGTAACGTTTCAGCCTGATTGGACCTTGATTTCACGCAAATGAACCCAGAATGATGTGAAATTGTGCTTCGTGCAACATAATTCTGGGTGCCATTTACAAACCATAAGTGCTAATGACTCCATTCCTTTTTGTGGTTGTAGGGGCTGTTGATTGGAGTACATTAAAACAAACCTGATCTCTCTAGGACATTCAGAAGCCAAGTTATAAGCCCACAAATGTGTAACTGGACTACTTCTTTAAATTGACACCAGATCCGGTGACCTTTGGGACATGGTTTGACCCCCTTAGGAAAGTGCTATCATCATGAAACGGTCAGATCACTTACAACTCAATAGATTCTACCTTCCTGTAACGTTTCAGCCTGATTGGACCTTGTTTTCACACAAATGAACCCAGAATGATGTGAAATTGTGCTTCGTGCAACATAATTCTGGGTGCCATTTACAAACCATAAATGCTAATGACTCCATTCCTTTTTGTGGTTGTAGGGGCTGTTGATTGGAGTACACTAAAACAAACCTGATCTCTCTAGGACATTCAGAAGCCAAGTTATAAGCCCACAAATGTGTAACTGGACTACTTCTTTAAATTGACACCAGATCCGGTGACCTTTGGGACATGGTCTGACCCCCTATAGGAATGTGCGATCATCATGAAACGTTCAGATCACTTACAACTCAATAGATTCTACCTTCTTGTAACGTTTCAGCCTGATTGGACCTTGTTTTCACACAAATGGACCCAGAATGATGTGAAATTGTGCTTCGTGCAACATAATTCTGGGTGCCATTTACAAACCATAAGTGCTAATGACTCCATTCTTTTTTGTGGTTGTAGGGGCTGTTTATTGGAGTACCCTAAAACAAACCTGATCTCTCTAGGACATTCAGAAGCCAAGTTATAAGCCCACAAATGTGTAACTGGACTTCTTCTTTACATTGACACCAGATCCGGTGACCTTGGGACATGGTTTGACCCCCTTAGGAAAGTGCTATCATCATGAAACGTTCAGATCACTTACAACTCAATAGATTCTACCTTCCTGTAACATTTCAGCCTGATTGGACCTTGTTTTCACACAAATGAACCCAGAATGATGTGAAATTGTGCTTCGTCTAACATAATTCTGGGTGCCATTTAAAAGCCATAAGTGCTAATGACTCCATTCCTTTTTGAGGTTGTAGGGGCTGTTGATTGGAGTACACTAAAACAAACCTGATCTCTCTAGGATATTCAGAAGCCAAGTTATAAGCCCTCAAAGGTGTAACTGGACTACTTCTTTAAAGTGACACCAGGCCCGGTGACCTTTGGGACATGGTTTGACCCCCTATAGGAATGTGCGATCATCATGAAACGTTCAGATCACTTACAACTCAATAGATTCTACCTTCTTGTAGCGTTTCAGCCTGATAGGACCTTGTTTTCACACAAATGGACCCAGAATGATGTGAAATTGTGCTTCGTGCAACATAATTCTGGGTGCCATTTACAAACCATAAGTGCTAAATACTCCATTCCTTTTTGTGGTTGTAGGGGCTGTTGATTGGAGAACATTAAAACAAACCTGATCTCTCTAGGACATTCAGAAGCCAAGTTATAAGCCCACAAAGGTGTAACTGGACTACTTCTTTCAAGTGACACCAGGCCCGGTGACCTTTGGGACATGGTTTGACCCCCTTAGGAAAGTGCTATCATCATGAAATGTTCAGATCACTTACAACTGAATAGATTCTACCTTCTTGTAGCGTTTCAGCCTGATTGGACCTTGTTTTCACACAAATGAACCCAGAATGATGTGGAAATGTGCTTCGTGCAACATAATTCTGGGTGCCATTTACAAACCATAAGTGCTAATGACTCCATTCCTTTTTGAGATTGTAGGGGCTGTTGATTGGAGTACACTAAAACAAACCTGATCTCTCTAGGACATTCAGAAGCCAAATAATAAGCCCTCAAAGGTGTAACTGGACTACTTCCTTAAAGTGACACCAGGCCCGGTGACCTTTGGGACATGGTTTTACCCCCTATAGGAATGTGCGATCATCTTGAAACGTTCAGATCACTTACAACTCAATAGATTCTACCTTCTTGTAACGTTTCAGCCTGAATGGACCTTGTTTTCACACAAATGGACCCAGAATGTTGTGAAATTGTGCTTCGTGCAACATAATTCTGGGTGCCATTTACAAACCATAAGTGCTAATGACTCCATTCCTTTTTGTGGTTGTAGGGGCTGTTGATTGGAGTACACTAAAACAAACCTGATCTCTCTAAGACATTCAGAAGCCAAGTTATAAGCCCACAAATGTGTAACTGGACTACTTCTTTACATTGACACCAGATCCGGTGACCTTTGGGACATGGTTTGACCCCCTTAGGAAAGTGCTATCATCATGAAACGTTCAGATCACTTACAACTCAATAGATTCTACCTTCCTGTAACGTTTCAGCCTGATTGGACCTTGTTTTCACACAAATGAACCCAGAATGATGTGAAATTGTGCTTCGTGCAACATAATTCTGGGTGCCATTTACAAACCATGAGTGCTAATGACTCCATTCCTTTTTGTGGTTGTAGGGGCTGTTGATGGGAGTACACTAAAACAAACCTAACCTCTCTAGGACATTCAGAAGCCAAGTTATAAGCCCACAAATGTGTAACTGGACTACTTCTTTAAAGTGACACCAGGCCCGGTGACCTTTGGGACATGGTTTTACCCCCTATAGGAATGTGCGATCATCTTGAAACGTTCAGATCACTTTCAACTCAATAGATTCTACCTTCTTGTAGCGTTTCAGCCTGATAGGACCTTGTTTTCACACAAATGGACCCAGAATGATGTGAAATTGTGCTTCGTGCAACATAATTCTGGGTGCCATTTACAAACCATAAGTGCTAATGACTCCATTCCTTTTTGTGGTTGTAGGGGCTGTTGATTGGAGTACATTAAAACAAACCTGATCTCTCTAGGACATTCAGAAGCCAAGTTATAAGCCCACAAAGGTGTAACTGGACTACTTCTTTAAAGTGACACCAGGCCCGGTGACCTTTGGGACATGGTTTTACCCCCTATAGGAATGTGCGATCATCTTGAAACGTTCAGATCACTTACAACTCAATAGATTCTACCTTCTTGTAGCGTTTCAGCCTGATTGGACCTTGTTTTCACACAAATGGACCCAGAATGATGTGAAATTGTGCTTCGTGCAACATAATTCTGGGTGCCATTTACAGACCTTAAGTGCTAATGACTCCATTCCTTTTTGTGTTTGTAGGGGCTGTTGAATGGAGTACACTAAAACAAACCTGATCTCTCTAGGACATTCAGAAGCCAAGTTATAAGCCCACAAATGTGTAACTGGACTACTTGTTTAAATTGACACCAGATCTGGTGACCTTTGGGACATGGTTTGACCCCCTTAGGAAAGTGCTATCATCATGAAATGTTCAGATCACTTACAACTCAATAGATTCTACCTTCCTGTAACGTTTCAGCCTGATTGGACCTTGTTTTCACACAAATGAACCCAGAATGATGTGAAATTGTGCTTCGTGCAACATAATTCTGGGTGCCATTTACAAACCATAAGTGCTAATGACTCCATTCCTTTTTGTGGTTGTAGGGGCTGTTGATTGGAGTACAATAAAACAAACCTAACCTCTCTAGGACATTCAGAAGCCAAGTTATAAGCCCACAAAGGTGTAACTGGACTACTTCTTTAAAGTGACACCAGTCCCGGTGACCATTGGGACATGGTTTTACCCCCTATAGGAATGTGCGATCATCTTGAAACGTTCAGATCACTTACAACTCAATAGAATCTACCTTCTTGTAGCGTTTCAGCCTGATTGGACCTTGTTTTCACACAAATGAACCCAGAATGATGTGAAATTGTGCTTCGTGCAACATAATTCTGGGTGCCATTTACAAACCATAAGTGCTAATGATTCCATTCCTTTTTGTGGTTGTAGGGGCTGTTGATTGGAGTACATTAAAACAAACCTGATCTCTCTAGGACATTCAGAAGCCAAGTTATAAGCCCACAAAGGTGTAACTGGACTACTTCTTTAAATTGACACCAGATCTGGTGACCTTTGGGACATGGTTTGACCCCCTTAGGAAAGTGCTATCATCATGAAATGTTCAGATCACTTACAACTCAATAGATTCTACCTTCCTGTAACGTTTCAGCCTGATTGGACCTTGTTTTCACACAAATGAACCCAGAATGATGTGAAATTGTGCTTCGTGCAACATAATTCTGGGTGCCATTTACAAACCATAAGTGCTAATGACTCCATTCCTTTTTGTGGTTGTAGGGGCTGTTGATTGGAGTACAATAAAACAAACCTAACCTCTCTAGGACATTCAGAAGCCAAGTTATAAGCCCACAAAGGTGTAACTGGACTACTTCTTTAAAGTGACACCAGGCCCGGTGACCATTGGGACATGGTTTTACCCCCTATAGGAATGTGCGATCATCTTGAAACGTTCAGATCACTTACAACTCAATAGAATCTACCTTCTTGTAGCGTTTCAGCCTGATTGGACCTTGTTTTCACACAAATGAACCCAGAATGATGTGAAATTGTGCTTCGTGCAACATAATTCTGGGTGCCATTTAAAAACCATAAGTGCTAATGACTCCATTCCTTTTTGTGGTTGTAGGGGCTGTTGATTGGAGTACATTAAAACAAACCTGATCTCTCTAGGACATTCAGAAGCCAAGTTATAAGCCCACAAATGTGTAACTGGACTACTTCTTTAAATTGACACCAGATCTGGTGACCTTTGGGACATGGTTTGACCCCCTTAGGAAAGTGCTATCATGATGAAACGTTCAGATCACTTACAACTCAATAGATTCTACCTTCCTGTAAAGTTTCAGCCTGATTGGACCTTGTTTTCACACAAATGAACCCAGAATGATGTGAAATTGTGCTTCGTGCAACATAATTCTGGGTGCCATTTAAAAACCATAAGTGCTAATGACTCCATTCCTTTTTGTGGTTGTAGTGGCTGTTGATTGGAGTACATTAAAACAAACCTGATCTCTCTAGGACATTCAGAAGCCAAGTTATAAGCCCACAAATGTGTAACTGGACTACTTCTTTAAATTGACACCAGATCTGGTGACCTTTGGGACATGGTTTGACCCCCTTAGGAAAGTGCTATCATGATGAAACGTTCAGATCACTTACAACTGAATAGATTCTACCTTCCTGTAACGTTTCAGCCTGATTGGACCTTGTTTTCACACAAATGAACCCAGAATGATGTGAAATTGTGCTTCGTGCAACATAATTCTGGGTGCCATTTACAAACCACAAGTGCTAATGACTCCATTCCTTTTTGTGGTTGTAGGGGCTGTTGATTGGAGTATACTAAAACAAACCTGATCTCTCTAGGACATTCAGAAGCCAAGTTATAAGCCCACAAAGGTGTAACTGGACTACTTCTTTAAATTGACACCAGATCCGGTGACCTTTGGGACATGGTTTGACCCCCTTAGCAAAGTGCTATCATCATGAAACGTTCAGATCACTTACAACTCAATAGATTCTACCTTCCTGTAACATTTCAGCCTGATTGGACCTTGTTTTCACACAAATGAACTCAGAATGATGTGAAATTGTGCTTCGTGCAACATAATTCTGGGTGCCATTTAAAAACCATAAGTGCTAATGACTCCATTCCTTTTTGAGGTTGTAGGGGCTGTTGATTGGAGAACACTAAAACAAACCTGATCTCTCTAGGACATTCAGAAGCCAAGTTATAAGCCCTCAAAGGTGTAACTGAACTACTTCTTTAAAGTGACACCAGGCCCGGTGACCTTTGGGACATGGTTTTACCCCCTATAGGAATGTGCGATCATCTTGAAACGTTCAGATCACTTACAACTCAATAGATTCTACCTTCTTGTAGCGTTTCAGCCTGATTGGACCTTGTTTTCACACAAATGGACCCAGAATGATGTGAAATTGTGCTTTGTGCAACATAATTCTGGGTGCCATTTACAAACCTTAAGTGCTAATGACTCCATTCCTTTTTGTGGTTGTAGGGGCTGTTGATTGGAGTACAATAAAACAAACCTAACCTCTCTAGGACATTCAGAAGCCAAGTTATAAGCCCTCAAAGGTGTAACTGGACTACTTCTTTAAAGTGACACCAGGCCCGGTGACCTTTGGGACATGGTTTGACCCCCTATAGGAATGTGCGATCATCATGAAACGTTCAGATCACTTACAACTCAATAGATTCTACCTTCTTGTAGCGTTTCAGCCTGATAGGACCTTGTTTTCACACAAATGGACCCAGAATGATGTGAAATTGTGCTTCGTGCAACATAATTCTGGGTGCCATTTACAAACCATAAGTGCTAATGACTCCATTCCTTTTTGTGGTTGTAGGGGCTGTTGATTGGAGTACATTAAAACAAACCTGATCTCTCTAGGACATTCAGAAGCCAAGTTATAAGCCCACAAAGGTGTAACTGGACTACTTCTTTCAAGTGACACCAGGCCCGGTGACCTTTGGGACATGGTTTGACCCCCTTAGGAAAGTGCTATCATCATGAAATGTTCAGATCACTTACAACTGAATAGATTCTACCTTCTTGTAGCGTTTCAGCCTGATTGGACCTTGTTTTCACACAAATGAACCCAGAATGATGTGAAATTGTGCTTCGTGCAACATAATTCTGGGTGCCATTTACAAACCATAAGTGCTAATGACTCCATTCCTTTTTGAGATTGTAGGGGCTGTTGATTGGAGTACACTAAAACAAACCTGATCTCTCTAGGACATTCAGAAGCCAAATAATAAGCCCTCAAAGGTGTAACTGGACTACTTCCTTAAAGTGACACCAGGCCCGGTGACCTTTGGGACATGGTTTTACCCCCTATAGGAATGTGCGATCATCTTGAAACGTTCAGATCACTTACAACTCAATAGATTCTACCTTCTTGTAACGTTTCAGCCTGAATGGACCTTGTTTTCACACAAATGGACCCAGAATGTTGTGAAATTGTGCTTCGTGCAACATAATTCTGGGTGCCATTTACAAACCATAAGTGCTAATGACTCCATTCCTTTTTGTGGTTGTAGGGGCTGTTGATTGGAGTACACTAAAACAAACCTGATCTCTCTAGGACATTCAGAAGCCAAGTTATAAGCCCACAAATGTGTAACTGGACTACTTCTTTACATTGACACCAGATCCGGTGACCTTTGGGACATGGTTTGACCCCCTTAGGAATGTGCGATCATCTTGAAACGTTCAGATCACTTTCAACTCAATATATTCTACCTTCTTGTAGCGTTTCAGCCTGATAGGACCTTGTTTTCACACAAATGGACCCAGAATGATGTGAAATTGTGCTTCGTGCAACATAATTCTGGGTGCCATTTACAAACCATAAGTGCTAATGACTCCATTCCTTTTTGTGGTTGTAGGGGCTGTTGATTGGAGTACATTAAAACAAACCTGATCTCTCTAGGACATTCAGAAGCCAAGTTATAAGCCCACAAAGGTGTAACTGGACTACTTCTTTAAAGTGACACCAGGCCCGGTGACCTTTGGGACATGGTTTTACCCCCTATAGGAATGTGCGATCATCTTGAAACGTTCAGATCACTTACAACTCAATAGATTCTACCTTCTTGTAGCGTTTCAGCCTGATTGGACCTTGTTTTCACACAAATGGACCCAGAATGATGTGAAATTGTGCTTCGTGCAACATAATTCTGGGTGCCATTTACAGACCTTAAGTGCTAATGACTCCATTCCTTTTTGTGTTTGTAGGGGCTGTTGAATGGAGTACACTAAAACAAACCTGATCTCTCTAGGACATTCAGAAGCCAAGTTATAAGCCCACAAATGTGTAACTGGACTACTTGTTTAAATTGACACCAGATCTGGTGACCTTTGGGACATGGTTTGACCCCCTTAGGAAAGTGCTATCATCATGAAATGTTCAGATCACTTACAACTCAATAGATTCTACCTTCCTGTAACGTTTCAGCCTGATTGGACCTTGTTTTCACACAAATGAACCCAGAATGATGTGAAATTGTGCTTCGTGCAACATAATTCTGGGTGCCATTTACAAACCATAAGTGCTAATGACTCCATTCCTTTTTGTGGTTGTAGGGGCTGTTGATTGGAGTACAATAAAACAAACCTAACCTCTCTAGGACATTCAGAAGCCAAGTTATAAGCCCACAAAGGTGTAACTGGACTACTTCTTTAAAGTGACACCAGGCCCGGTGACCATTGGGACATGGGTTTTACCCCCTATAGGAATGTGCGATCATCTTGAAACGTTCAGATCACTTACAACTCAATAGAATCTACCTTCTTGTAGCGTTTCAGCCTGATTGGACCTTGTTTTCACACAAATGAACCCAGAATGATGTGAAATTGTGCTTCGTTCAACATAATTCTGGGTGCCATTTACAAACCATAAGTGCTAATGATTCCATTCCTTTTTGTGGTTGTAGGGGCTGTTGATTGGAGTACATTAAAACAAACCTGATCTCTCTAGGACATTCAGAAGCCAAGTTATAAGCCCACAAATGTGTAACTGGACTACTTCTTTAAATTGACACCAGATCTGGTGACCTTTGGGACATGGTTTGACCCCCTTAGGAAAGTGCTATCATGATGAAACGTTCAGATCACTTACAACTCAATAGATTCTACCTTCCTGTAAAGTTTCAGCCTGATTGGACCTTGTTTTCACACAAATGAACCCAGAATGATGTGAAATTGTGCTTCGTGCAACATAATTCTGGGTGCCATTTAAAAACCATAAGTGCTAATGACTCCATTCCTTTTTGTGGTTGTAGGGGCTGTTGATTGGAGTACATTAAAACAAACCTGATCTCTCTAGGACATTCAGAAGCCAAGTTATAAGCCCACAAATGTGTAACTGGACTACTTCTTTAAATTGACACCAGATCTGGTGACCTTTGGGACATGGTTTGACCCCCTTAGGAAAGTGCTATCATGATGAAACGTTCAGATCACTTACAACTGAATAGATTCTACCTTCCTGTAACGTTTCAGCCTGATTGGACCTTGTTTTCACACAAATGAACCCAGAATGATGTGAAATTGTGCTTCGTGCAACATAATTCTGGGTGCCATTTACAAACCACAAGTGCTAATGACTCCATTCCTTTTTGTGGTTGTAGGGGCTGTTGATTGGAGTATACTAAAACAAACCTGATCTCTCTAGGACATTCAGAAGCCAAGTTATAAGCCCACAAAGGTGTAACTGGACTACTTCTTTAAATTGACACCAGATCCGGTGACCTTTGGGACATGGTTTGACCCCCTTAGCAAAGTGCTATCATCATGAAACGTTCAGATCACTTACAACTCAATAGATTCTACCTTCCTGTAACATTTCAGCCTGATTGGACCTTGTTTTCACACAAATGAACTCAGAATGATGTGAAATTGTGCTTCGTGCAACATAATTCTGGGTGCCATTTAAAAACCATAAGTGCTAATGACTCCATTCCTTTTTGAGGTTGTAGGGGCTGTTGATTGGAGAACACTAAAACAAACCTGATCTCTCTAGGACATTCAGAAGCCAAGTTATAAGCCCTCAAAGGTGTAACTGAACTACTTCTTTAAAGTGACACCAGGCCCGGTGACCTTTGGGACATGGTTTTACCCCCTATAGGAATGTGCGATCATCTTGAAACGTTCAGATCACTTACAACTCAATAGATTCTACCTTCTTGTAGCATTTCAGCCTGATTGGACCTTGTTTTCACACAAATGGACCCAGAATGATGTGAAATTGTGCTTTGTGCAACATAATTCTGGGTGCCATTTACAAACCTTAAGTGCTAATGACTCCATTCCTTTTTGTGGTTGTAGGGGCTGTTGATTGGAGTACACTAAAACAAACCTAACCTCTCTAGGACATTCAGAAGCCAAGTTATAAGCCCACAAAGGTGTAACTGGACTACTTCTTTAAAGTGACACAAGGCCCGGTGACCTTTGGGACATGGTTTGACCCCCTTAGGAAAGTGCTATCATCATGAAACGTTCAGCTCACTTACAACTCAATAGATTCTAACTTCCTGTAACGTTTCAGCCTGATTGGACCTTGTTTTCACACAAATGAACCCAGAATGATGTGAAATTGTGCTTCGTGCAACATAATTCTGGGTGCCATTTACAAACCATAAGTGCTAATGACTCCATTCCTTTTTGTGGTTGTAGGGGCTGGTGATTGGAGAACACTAAAACAAACCTAACCTCTCTAGGACATTCAGAAGCCAAGTTATAAGCCCACAAAGGTGTAACTGGACTACTTCTTTAAAGTGACACCAGGCCCGGTGACCTTTGGGACATGGTTTTACCCCCTATAGGAATGAGCGATCATCTTGAAACGTTCAGATCACTTACAACTCAATAGATTCTACATTCTTGTAGCGTTTCAGCCTGATTGGACCTTGTTTTCACACAAATGGACCCAGAATGATGTGAAATTGTGCTTCGTGCAACATAATTCTGGGTGCCATTTACAAACCTTAAGTGCTAATGACTCCATTCCTTTTGTGGTTGTAGGGGCTGTTGATTGGAGTATACTAAAATAAACCTGATCTCTCTAGGACATTCAGAAGCCGAGTTATAAGCCCACAAAGGTGTAACTGGACTACTTCTTTAAATTGACACCAGATCCGGTGACCTTTGGGACATGGTTTGACCCCCTTAGCAAAGTGCTATCATCATGAAACGTTCAGATCACTTACAACTCAATAGATTCTACCTTCCTGTAACATTTCAGCCTGATTGGACCTTGTTTTCACACAAATGAACTCAGAATGATGTGAAATTGTGCTTCGTGCAACATAATTCTGGGTGCCATTTAAAAACCATAAGTGCTAATGACTCCATTCCTTTTTGAGGTTGTAGGGGATGTTGATTGGAGAACACTAAAACAAACCTGATCTCTCTAGGACATTCAGAAGCCAAGTTATAAGCCCACAAAGGTGTAACTGGACTACTTCTTTAAAGTGACACCAGGCCCGGTGACCTTTGGGACATGGTTTTACCCCCTATAGGAATGAGCGATCATCTTGAAACGTTCAGATCACTTACAACTCAATAGATTCTACATTCTTGTAGCGTTTCAGCCTGATTGGACCTTGTTTTCACACAAATGGACCCAGAATGATGTGAAATTGTGCTTCGTGCAACATAATTCTGGGTGCCATTTACAAACCTTAAGTGCTAATGACTCCATTCCTTTTGTGGTTGTAGGGGCTGTTGATTGGAGTATACTAAAACAAACCTGATCTCTCTAGGACATTCAGAAGCCAAGTTATAAGCCCACAAATGTGTAACTGGACTACTTCTTTAAATTGACACCAGATCCGGTGACCTTTGGGACATGGTTTGACCCCCTTAGGAAAGTGCTATCATCATGAAACGTTCAGCTCACTTACAACTCAATAGATTCTACCTTCCTGTAACATTTCAGCCTGATTGGACCTTGTTTTCACACAAATGAACCCAGAATGATGTGAAATTGTGCTTCGTGCAACATAATTCTGGGTGCCATTTACAAACCATAAGTGCTAATGACTCCATTCCTTTTTGTGGTTGTAGGGGCTGGTGATTGGAGAACACTAAAACAAACCTAACCTCTCTAGGACATTCAGAAGCCAAGTTATAAGCCCACAAAGGTGTAACTGGACTACTTCTTTAAAGTGACACCAGGCCCGGTGACCTTTGGGACATTGTTTTACCCCCTATAGGAATGAGCGATCATCTTGAAACGTTCAGATCACTTACAACTCAATAGATTCTACATTCTTGTAGCGTTTCAGCCTGATTGGACCTTGTTTTCACACAAATGGACCCAGAATGATGTGAAATTGTGCTTCGTGCAACATAATTCTGGGTGCCATTTACAAACCTTAAGTGCTAATGACTCCATTCCTTTTGTGGTTGTAGGGGCTGTTGATTGGAGTATACTAAAACAAACCTGATCTCTCTAGGACATTCAGAAGCCAAGTTATAAGCCCACAAATGTGTAACTGGACTACTTCTTTAAATTGACACCAGATCCGGTGACCTTTGGGACATGGTTTGACCCCCTTAGGAAAGTGCTATCATCATGAAACGTTCAGAACACTTAAAACTCAATAGATTCTACCTTCCTGTAACGTTTCAGCCTGATTGGACCTTGTTTTCACACAAATGGACCCAGAATGATGTGAAATTGTGCTTTGTGCAACATAATTCTGGGTGCCATTTACAAACCATAAGTGCTAATGACTCCATTCCTTTTTGTAGTTGTAGGGGCTGTTGATTGGAGTACACTAAAACAAACCTGATCTCTGTAGGACATTCAGAAGCCAAGTTATAAGCCCACAAAGGTGTAACTGGACTACTTCTTTAAAGTGACACAAGGCCCGTTGACCTTTGGGACATGGTTTGACCCCCTTAGGAAAGTGCTATCATCATGAAACGTTCAGCTCACTTACAACTCAATAGATTCTACCTTCCTGTAACGTTTCAGCCTGATTGGACCTTGTTTTCACACAAATGAACCCAGAATGATGTGAAATTGTGCTTAGTGCAACATAATTCTGGGTGCCATTTAAAAACCATAAGTGCTAATGACACCATTCCTTTTTGTGGTTGTAGGGGCTGGTGATTGGAGAACACTAAAACAAACCTAACCTCTCTAGGACATTCAGAAGCCAAGTTATAATCCCACAAAGGTGTAACTGGACTACTTCTTTAAAGTGACACCAGGCCCGGTGACCTTTGGGACATGGTTTTACCCCCTATAGGAATGAGCGATCATCTTGAAACGTTCAGATCACTTACAACTCAATAGATTCTACATTCTTGTAGCGTTTCAGCCTGATTGGACCTTGTTTTCACACAAATGGACCCAGAATGATGTGAAATTGTGCTTCGTGCAACATAATTCTGGGTGCCATTTACAAACCTTAAGTGCTAATGACTCCATTCCTTTTTGTGGTTGTAGGGGCTGTTGATTGGAGTACACTAAAACAAACCTGATCTCTCTAGGACATTCAGAAGCCAAGTTATAAGCCCACAAATGTGTAACTGGACTACTTCTTTACATTGACACCAGATCCGGTGACCTTTGGGACATGGTTTGACCCCCTTAGGAATGTGCGATCATCATGAAACGTTCAGATCACTTACAACTCAATAGATTCTACCTTCTTGTAATGTTTCAGCCTGATTGGACCTTGTTTTCACACAAATGAACCCAGAATGATGTGAAATTGTGCTTCGTGCAACATAATTCTGGGTGCCATTTAAAAATTATAAGTGCTAATGACTCCATTCCTTTTTGTGGTTGTAGGGGCTGTTGATTGGAGTATACTAAAACAAACCTGATCTCTCTAGGACATTCAGAAGCCAAGTTATAAGCCCACAAATGTGAAACTGGACTACTTCTTTAAATTGACACCAGATCCGGTGACCTTTGGGACATGGTTTAACCCCCTTAGGAAAGTGCTATCATCATGAAACGTTCAGAACACTTACAACTCAATAGATTCTACCTTCCTGTAACGTTTCAGCCTGATTGGACCTTGTTTTCACACAAATGGACCCAGAATGATGTGAAATTGTGCTTCGTGCAACATAATTCTGGGTGCCATTTACAAACCATAAGTGCTAATGACTCCATTCCTTTTTGTGGTTGTAGGGGCTGTTGATTGGAGTACATTAAAACAAACCTGATCTCTCTAGGACATTCAGAAGCCAAGTTATAAGCCCACAAAGGTGTAACTGGGCTACTTCTTTAAAGTGACACCAGATCTGTTGACCTTTGGGACATGGTTTTACCCCCTATAGGAATGTGCGATCATCTTGAAACGTTCAGATCACTTACAACTCAATAGATTCTACCTTCCTGTAACGTTTCAGCCTGATTGGACCTTGTTTTCACACAAATGAACCCAGAATGATGTGAAATTGTGCTTCGTGCAACATAATTCTGGGTGCCATTGAAAAACCATAAGCGCAAATGACTCCATTCCTTTTTGAGGTTGTAGGGGCTAATGATTGGAGTATACTAAAACAAACCTGATCTCTCTAGGACATTCAGAAGCCAAGTTATAAGCCCACAAAGGTGTAACTGGACTACTTCTTTAAATTGACACCAGATCCGGTGACCTTTGGGACATGGTTTAACCCCCTTAGGAAAGTGCTCTCATCATGAAACGTTCAGATCACTTACAACTCAATAGATTCTACCTTCCTGAAACGTTTCAGCCTGATTGGACCTTGTTTTCACACAAATGAACCCAGAATGATGTGAAATTGTGCTTCGTGCAACATACTTCTGGGTGCCATTTACAAACCATAAGTGCTAATGACTCCATTCCTTTTTGTGGTTGTAGGGGCTGTTGATTGGAGAAAACTAAAACAAACCTAACCTCTCTAGGACATTCAGAAGCCAAGTTATAAGCCCACAAAGGTGTAACTGGACTACTTCTTTAAAGTGACACCAGGCCCGGTGACCTTTGGGACATGGTTTGACCCCCTATAGGAATGTGCGATCATCTTGAAACATTCAGATCACTTACAACTCAATAGATTCTACCTTCTTGCAGCGTTTCAGCCTGATTGGACCTTGTTTTCACACAAATGAACCCAGAATGATGTGAAATTGTGCTTCGTGCAACATAATTCTGGGTGCCATTTACAAACCTTAAGTGCTAATGACTCCACTGCTTTTTGTGGTTGTAGGGGCTGTTGACTGGAGTACACTA
Source organism: Nothobranchius furzeri (assembly GCF_043380555.1). Classification (NCBI taxonomy): domain Eukaryota; kingdom Metazoa; phylum Chordata; class Actinopteri; order Cyprinodontiformes; family Nothobranchiidae; genus Nothobranchius; species Nothobranchius furzeri. The sequence continues at coordinate 6,417,548 of NC_091751.1, read as the reverse complement.
AAACAAACCTGATCTCTCTAGGACATTCAGAAGCCAAGTTATAAGCCCACAAATGTGTAACTGAACTACTTCTTTAAATTGGCACCAGATCCGGTGACCTTTGGGACATGGTTTGGCCCCCTTAGGAAAGTGCTATCATCATGAAACGTTCAGATCACTTACAACTCAATAGATTCTACCTTCCTGTAACGTTTCAGCCTGATTGGACCTTGTTTTCACACAAATGGACCGAGAATGATGTGAAATTGTGCTTCGTGCAACACAATTCTGGGTGCCATTTACAAACCATAAGTGCTAATGACTCCATTCCTTTTTGTGGTTGTAGGGGCTGTTGATTGGAGTACACTAAAACAAACCTGATCTCTCTAGGACATTCAGAAGCCAAGTTATAAGCCCACAAATGTGTAACTGGACTACTTCTTTAAAGTGACACCAGGCCCGGTGACCTTTGGGACATGGTTTTACCCTCTATAGGAATGTGCGATCATCTTGAAACGTTCAGATCATTTACAACTCAATAGATTCTACCTTCTTGTAGCGTTTCAGCCTGATTGGACCTTGTTTTCACAAAAATGAACCCAGAATGATGTGAAATTGTGCTTCGTGCAACATAATTCTGGGTGCCATTTACAAACCATAAGTGCTAATGACTCCATTCCTTTTTGTGGTTGTAGGGGCTGTTGATTGGAGTACATTAAAACAAACCTGATCTCTCTAGGACATTCAGAAGCCAAGTTATAAGCCCACAAATGTGTAACTGGACTACTTCTTTAAATTGACACCAGATCCGGTGACTTTTGGGACATGGTTTGACCCCCTTAGGAAAGTGCTATCATGATGAAACGTTCAGATCACTTACAACTCAATAGATTCTACCTTCCTGTAACGTTTCAGCCTGATTGGACCTTGTTTTCACACAAATGAACCCAGAATGATGTGAAATTGTGCTTCGTGCAACATAATTCTGGGTGCCATTTAAAAACCATAAGTGCTAATGACTCCATTCCTTTTTGTGGTTGTAGGGGCTGTTGATTGGAGTATACTAAAACAAACCTGATCTCTCTAGGACATTCAGAAGCCAAGTTATAAGCCCACAAAGGTGTAACTGGACTACTTTTTTAAATTGACACCAGATCCGGTGACCTTTGGGACATGGTTTGACCCCCTTAGGAAAGTGCTATCATCATGAAACGTTCAGATCACTTACAACTCAATAGATTCTACCTTCCTGTAACATTTCAGCCTTATTGGACCTTGTTTTCACACAAATGAACCCAGAATGATGTGAAATTGTGCTTCGTGCAACATAATTCTGGGTGCCATTTAAAAACCATAAGTGCTAATGACTCCATTCCTTTTTGATGTTGTAGGGGCTGTTGATTGGAGTACACTAAAACAAACCTGATCTCTCTAGGACATTCAGAAGCCAAGTTGTAAGACCTCAAAGGTGTAACTGGACTACTTCTTTAAAGTGACACCAGGCCTGGTGACCTTTGGGACATGGTTTGACCCCCTATAGGAATGTGTGATCATCTTGAAACGTTCAGATCACTTACAACTCAATAGATTCTACCTTCCTGTAACGTTTCAGCCTGATTGGACCTTGTTTTCACACAAATGAACCCAGAATGATGTGAAATTGTGCTTCGTGCAACATAATTCTGGGTGCCATTTAAAAACCATAAGTGCTAATGACTCCATTCCTTTTTGTGGTTGTAGGGGCTGTTGATTGGAGTATACTAAAACAAACCTGATCTCTCTAGGACATTCAGAAGCCAAGTTATAAGCCCACAAAGGTGTAACTGGACTACTTTTTTAAATTGACACCAGATCCGGTGACCTTTGGGACATGGTTTGACCCCCTTAGGAAAGTGCTATCATCATGAAACGTTCAGATCACTTACAACTCAATAGATTCTACCTTCCTGTAACATTTCAGCCTTATTGGACCTTGTTTTCACACAAATGAACCCAGAATGATGTGAAATTGTGCTTCGTGCAACATAATTCTGGGTGCCATTTAAAAACCATAAGTGCTAATGACTCCATTCCTTTTTGATGTTGTAGGGGCTGTTGATTGGAGTACACTAAAACAAACCTGATCTCTCTAGGACATTCAGAAGCCAAGTTGTAAGACCTCAAAGGTGTAACTGGACTACTTCTTTAAAGTGACACCAGGCCTGGTGACCTTTGGGACATGGTTTGACCCCCTATAGGAATGTGTGATCATCTTGAAACGTTCAGATCACTTACAACTCAATAGATTCTACCTTCTTGTAGCGTTTCAGCCTGATTGGACCTTGTTTTCACACAAATGGAACCAGAATGATGTGAAATTGTGCTTCGTGCAACATAATTCTGGGTGCCATTTACAAACCTTAAGTGCTAATGACTCCATTCCTTTTTGTGGTTGTAGGGGCTGTTGATTGGAGTACACTAAAACAAACCTGATCTCTCTAGGACATTCAGAAGCCAAGTTATAAGCCCACAAATGTGTAACTGGACTACTTCTTTAAATTGACACCAGATCTGGTGACATTTGGGACATGGTTTGACCCCCTTAGGAAAGTGCTATCATCATGAAACGTTCAGATCACTTACAACTCAATAGAATCTACCTTCCTGTAACTTTTCAGCCTGATTGGACCTTGTTTTCACACAAATGAACCCAGAATGATGTGAAATTGTGCTTCGTGCAACATAATTCTGGGTGCCATTTAAAAACCATAAGTGCTAATGACTCCATTCCTTTTTGAGGTTGTAGGGGCTGTTGATTGGAGTACACTAAAACAAACCTGATCTCTCTAGGACATTCAGAAGCCAAGTTATAAGACCTCAAAGGTGTAACTGGACTACTTCTTTAAAGTGACACCAGGCCCGGTGACCTTTGGGACATGGTTTGACCCCCTATAGGAATGTGCGATCATCATGAAACGTTCAGATAACTTACAACTCAATAGATTCTACCTTCTTGTAGCGTTTCAGCCTGATTGGACCTTGTTTTCACACAAATGGACCCAGAATGATGTGAAATTGTGCTTCGTGCAACATAATTCTGGGTGCCATTTACAAACCATAAGTGCTAATGACTCCATTCCTTTTTGTGGTTGTAGGGGCTGTTGATTGGAGTACATTAAAACAAACCTGATCTCTCTAGGACATTCAGAAGCCAAGTTATAAGCCCACAAAGGTGTAACTGGGCTACTTCTTTAAAGTGACACCAGATCTGTTGACCTTTGGGACATGGTTTTACCCCCTATAGGAATGTGCGATCATCTTGAAACGTTCAGATCACTTACAACTCAATAGATTCTACCTTCCTGTAACGTTTCAGCCTGATTGGACCTTGTTTTCACACAAATGAACCCAGAATGATGTGAAATTGTGCTTCGTGCAACATAATTCTGGGTGCCATTGAAAAACCATAAGCGCAAATGACTCCATTCCTTTTTGTGGTTGTAGGGGCTAATGATTGGAGTATACTAAAACAAACCTGATCTCTCTAGGACATTCAGAAGCCAAGTTATAAGCCCACAAAGGTGTAACTGGACTACTTCTTTAAATTGACACCAGATCCGGTGACCTTTGGGACATGGTTTAACCCCCTTAGGAAAGTGCTCTCATCATGAAACGTTCAGATCACTTACAACTCAATAGATTCTACCTTCTTGCAGCGTTTCAGCCTGATTGGACCTTGTTTTCACACAAATGAACCCAGAATGATGTGAAATTGTGCTTCGTGCAACATAATTCTGGGTGCCATTTACAAACCTTAAGTGCTAATGACTCCATTGCTTTTTGTGGTTGTAGGGGCTGTTGACTGGAGTACACTAAAACAAACCTGATCTCTCTAGGACATTCAGAAGCCAAGTTATAAGCCCACAAATGTGTAACTGAACTACTTCTTTAAATTGGCACCAGATCCGGTGACCTTTGGGACATGGTTTGGCCCCCTTAGGAAAGTGCTATCATCATGAAACGTTCAGATCACTTACAACTCAATAGATTCTACCTTCCTGTAACGTTTCAGCCTGATTGGACCTTGTTTTCACACAAATGGACCGAGAATGATGTGAAATTGTGCTTCGTGCAACACAATTCTGGGTGCCATTTACAAACCATAAGTGCTAATGACTCCATTCCTTTTTGTGGTTGTAGGGGCTGTTGATTGGAGTACACTAAAACAAACCTGATCTCTCTAGGACATTCAGAAGCCAAGTTATAAGCCCACAAATGTGTAACTGGACTACTTCTTTAAAGTGACACCAGGCCCGGTGACCTTTGGGACATGGTTTTACCCTCTATAGGAATGTGCGATCATCTTGAAACGTTCAGATCATTTACAACTCAATAGATTCTACCTTCTTGTAGCGTTTCAGCCTGATTGGACCTTGTTTTCACACAAATGGAACCAGAATGATGTGAAATTGTGCTTCGTGCAACATAATTCTGGGTGCCATTTACAAACCTTAAGTGCTAATGACTCCATTCCTTTTTGTGGTTGTAGGGGCTGTTGATTGGAGTACACTAAAACAAACCTGATCTCTCTAGGACATTCAGAAGCCAAGTTGTAAGACCTCAAAGGTGTAACTGGACTACTTCTTTAAAGTGACACCAGGCCTGGTGACCTTTGGGACATGGTTTGACCCCCTATAGGAATGTGTGATCATCTTGAAACGTTCAGATCACTTACAACTCAATAGATTCTACCTTCTTGTAGCGTTTCAGCCTGATTGGACCTTGTTTTCACACAAATGGAACCAGAATGATGTGAAATTGTGCTTCGTGCAACATAATTCTGGGTGCCATTTACAAACCTTAAGTGCTAATGACTCCATTCCTTTTTGTGGTTGTAGGGGCTGTTGATTGGAGTACACTAAAACAAACCTGATCTCTCTAGGACATTCAGAAGCCAAGTTATAAGCCCACAAATGTGTAACTGGACTACTTCTTTAAATTGACACCAGATCTGGTGACATTTGGGACATGGTTTGACCCCCTTAGGAAAGTGCTATCATCATGAAACGTTCAGATCACTTACAACTCAATAGAATCTACCTTCCTGTAACTTTTCAGCCTGATTGGACCTTGTTTTCACACAAATGAACCCAGAATGATGTGAAATTGTGCTTCGTGCAACATAATTCTGGGTGCCATTTAAAAACCATAAGTGCTAATGACTCCATTCCTTTTTGAGGTTGTAGGGGCTGTTGATTGGAGTACACTAAAACAAACCTGATCTCTCTAGGACATTCAGAAGCCAAGTTATAAGACCTCAAAGGTGTAACTGGACTACTTCTTTAAAGTGACACCAGGCCCGGTGACCTTTGGGACATGGTTTGACCCCCTATAGGAATGTGCGATCATCATGAAACGTTCAGATAACTTACAACTCAATAGATTCTACCTTCTTGTAGCGTTTCAGCCTGATTGGACCTTGTTTTCACACAAATGGACCCAGAATGATGTGAAATTGTGCTTCGTGCAACATAATTCTGGGTGCCATTTACAAACCATAAGTGCTAATGACTCCATTCCTTTTTGTGGTTGTAGGGGCTGTTGATTGGAGTACATTAAAACAAACCTGATCTCTCTAGGACATTCAGAAGCCAAGTTATAAGCCCACAAAGGTGTAACTGGGCTACTTCTTTAAAGTGACACCAGATCTGTTGACCTTTGGGACATGGTTTTACCCCCTATAGGAATGTGCGATCATCTTGAAACGTTCAGATCACTTACAACTCAATAGATTCTACCTTCCTGTAACGTTTCAGCCTGATTGGACCTTGTTTTCACACAAATGAACCCAGAATGATGTGAAATTGTGCTTCGTGCAACATAATTCTGGGTGCCATTGAAAAACCATAAGCGCAAATGACTCCATTCCTTTTTGTGGTTGTAGGGGCTAATGATTGGAGTATACTAAAACAAACCTGATCTCTCTAGGACATTCAGAAGCCAAGTTATAAGCCCACAAAGGTGTAACTGGACTACTTCTTTAAATTGACACCAGATCCGGTGACCTTTGGGACATGGTTTAACCCCCTTAGGAAAGTGCTCTCATCATGAAACGTTCAGATCACTTACAACTCAATAGATTCTACCTTCTTGCAGCGTTTCAGCCTGATTGGACCTTGTTTTCACACAAATGAACCCAGAATGATGTGAAATTGTGCTTCGTGCAACATAATTCTGGGTGCCATTTACAAACCTTAAGTGCTAATGACTCCATTGCTTTTTGTGGTTGTAGGGGCTGTGGACTGGAGTACACTAAAACAAACCTGATCTCTCTAGGACATTCAGAAGCCAAGTTATAAGCCCACAAATGTGTAACTGAACTACTTCTTTAAATTGGCACCAGATCCGGTGACCTTTGGGACATGGTTTGGCCCCCTTAGGAAAGTGCTATCATCATGAAACGTTCAGATCACTTACAACTCAATAGATTCTACCTTCCTGTAACGTTTCAGCCTGATTGGACCTTGTTTTCACACAAATGGACCGAGAATGATGTGAAATTGTGCTTCGTGCAACACAATTCTGGGTGCCATTTACAAACCATAAGTGCTAATGACTCCATTCCTTTTTGTGGTTGTATGGGCTGTTGATTGGAGTACACTAAAACAAACCTGATCTCTCTAGGACATTCAGAAGCCAAGTTATAAGCCCACAAATGTGTAACTGGACTACTTCTTTAAAGTGACACCAGGCCCGGTGACCTTTGGGACATGGTTTTACCCTCTATAGGAATGTGCGATCATCTTGAAACGTTCAGATCATTTACAACTCAATAGATTCTACCTTCTTGTAGCGTTTCAGCCTGATTGGACCTTGTTTTCACAAAAATGAACCCAGAATGATGTGAAATTGTGCTTCGTGCAACATAATTCTGGGTGCCATTTACAAACCATAAGTGCTAATGACTCCATTCCTTTTTGTGGTTGTAGGGGCTGTTGATTGGAGTACATTAAAACAAACCTGATCTCTCTAGGACATTCAGAAGCCAAGTTATAAGCCCACAAATGTGTAACTGGACTACTTCTTTAAATTGACACCAGATCCGGTGACTTTTGGGACATGGTTTGACCCCCTTAGGAAAGTGCTATCATGATGAAACGTTCAGATCACTTACAACTCAATAGATTCTACCTTCCTGTAACGTTTCAGCCTGATTGGACCTTGTTTTCACACAAATGAACCCAGAATGATGTGAAATTGTGCTTCGTGCAACATAATTCTGGGTGCCATTTAAAAACCATAAGTGCTAATGACTCCATTCCTTTTTGTGGTTGTAGGGGCTGTTGATTGGAGTATACTAAAACAAACCTGATCTCTCTAGGACATTCAGAAGCCAAGTTATAAGCCCACAAAGGTGTAACTGGACTACTTTTTTAAATTGACACCAGATCCGGTGACCTTTGGGACATGGTTTGACCCCCTTAGGAAAGTGCTATCATCATGAAACGTTCAGATCACTTACAAGTCAATAGATTCTACCTTCCTGTAACATTTCAGCCTTATTGGACCTTGTTTTCACACAAATGAACCCAGAATGATGTGAAATTGTGCTTCGTGCAACATAATTCTGGGTGCCATTTAAAAACCATAAGTGCTAATGACTCCATTCCTTTTTGATGTTGTAGGGGCTGTTGATTGGAGTACACTAAAACAAACCTGATCTCTCTAGGACATTCAGAAGCCAAGTTGTAAGACCTCAAAGGTGTAACTGGACTACTTCTTTAAAGTGACACCAGGCCTGGTGACCTTTGGGACATGGTTTGACCCCCTATAGGAATGTGTGATCATCTTGAAACGTTCAGATCACTTACAACTCAATAGATTCTACCTTCTTGTAGCGTTTCAGCCTGATTGGACCTTGTTTTCACACAAATGGAACCAGAATGATGTGAAATTGTGCTTCGTGCAACATAATTCTGGGTGCCATTTACAAACCTTAAGTGCTAATGACTCCATTCCTTTTTGTGGTTGTAGGGGCTGTTGATTGGAGTACACTAAAACAAACCTGATCTCTCTAGGACATTCAGAAGCCAAGTTATAAGCCCACAAATGTGTAACTGGACTACTTCTTTAAATTGACACCAGATCTGGTGACATTTGGGACATGGTTTGACCCCCTTAGGAAAGTGCTATCATCATGAAACGTTCAGATCACTTACAACTCAATAGAATCTACCTTCCTGTAACTTTTCAGCCTGATTGGACCTTGTTTTCACACAAATGAACCCAGAATGATGTGAAATTGTGCTTCGTGCAACATAATTCTGGGTGCCATTTAAAAACCATAAGTGCTAATGACTCCATTCCTTTTTGAGGTTGTAGGGGCTGTTGATTGGAGTACACTAAAACAAACCTGATCTCTCTAGGACATTCAGAAGCCAAGTTATAAGACCTCAAAGGTGTAACTGGACTACTTCTTTAAAGTGACACCAGGCCCGGTGACCTTTGGGACATGGTTTGACCCCCTATAGGAATGTGCGATCATCATGAAACGTTCAGATAACTTACAACTCAATAGATTCTACCTTCTTGTAGCGTTTCAGCCTGATTGGACCTTGTTTTCACACAAATGGACCCAGAATGATGTGAAATTGTGCTTCGTGCAACATAATTCTGGGTGCCATTTACAAACCATAAGTGCTAATGACTCCATTCCTTTTTGAGGTTGTAGGGGCTGTTGATTGGAGAACACTAAATCAAACCTGATCTCTCTAGGACATTCAGAAGCCAAGTTATAAGCCCACAAATGTGTAACTGGACTACTTCTTTAAATTGACACCAGATCCGGTGACTTTTGGGACATGGTTTGACCCCCTTAGGAAAGTGCTATCATGATGAAACGTTCAGATCACTTACAACTCAATAGATTCTACCTTCCTGTAACGTTTCAGCCTGATTGGACCTTGTTTTCACACAAATGAACCCAGAATGATGTGAAATTGTGCTTCGTGCAACATAATTCTGGGTGCCATTTAAAAACCATAAGTGCTAATGACTCCATTCCTTTTTGTGGTTGTAGGGGCTGTTGATTGGAGTATACTAAAACAAACCTGATCTCTCTAGGACATTCAGAAGCCAAGTTATAAGCCCACAAAGGTGTAACTGGACTACTTTTTTAAATTGACACCAGATCCGGTGACCTTTGGGACATGGTTTGACCCCCTTAGGAAAGTGCTATCATCATGAAACGTTCAGATCACTTACAAGTCAATAGATTCTACCTTCCTGTAACATTTCAGCCTTATTGGACCTTGTTTTCACACAAATGAACCCAGAATGATGTGAAATTGTGCTTCGTGCAACATAATTCTGGGTGCCATTTAAAAACCATAAGTGCTAATGACTCCATTCCTTTTTGATGTTGTAGGGGCTGTTGATTGGAGTACACTAAAACAAACCTGATCTCTCTAGGACATTCAGAAGCCAAGTTGTAAGACCTCAAAGGTGTAACTGGACTACTTCTTTAAAGTGACACCAGGCCTGGTGACCTTTGGGACATGGTTTGACCCCCTATAGGAATGTGTGATCATCTTGAAACGTTCAGATCACTTACAACTCAATAGATTCTACCTTCTTGTAGCGTTTCAGCCTGATTGGACCTTGTTTTCACACAAATGGAACCAGAATGATGTGAAATTGTGCTTCGTGCAACATAATTCTGGGTGCCATTTACAAACCTTAAGTGCTAATGACTCCATTCCTTTTTGTGGTTGTAGGGGCTGTTGATTGGAGTACACTAAAACAAACCTGATCTCTCTAGGACATTCAGAAGCCAAGTTATAAGCCCACAAATGTGTAACTGGACTACTTCTTTAAATTGACACCAGATCTGGTGACATTTGGGACATGGTTTGACCCCCTTAGGAAAGTGCTATCATCATGAAACGTTCAGATCACTTACAACTCAATAGAATCTACCTTCCTGTAACTTTTCAGCCTGATTGGACCTTGTTTTCACACAAATGAACCCAGAATGATGTGAAATTGTGCTTCGTGCAACATAATTCTGGGTGCCATTTAAAAACCATAAGTGCTAATGACTCCATTCCTTTTTGAGGTTGTAGGGGCTGTTGATTGGAGTACACTAAAACAAACCTGATCTCTCTAGGACATTCAGAAGCCAAGTTATAAGACCTCAAAGGTGTAACTGGACTACTTCTTTAAAGTGACACCAGGCCCGGTGACCTTTGGGACATGGTTTGACCCCCTATAGGAATGTGCGATCATCATGAAACGTTCAGATAACTTACAACTCAATAGATTCTACCTTCTTGTAGCGTTTCAGCCTGATTGGACCTTGTTTTCACACAAATGGACCCAGAATGATGTGAAATTGTGCTTCGTGCAACATAATTCTGGGTGCCATTTACAAACCATAAGTGCTAATGACTCCATTCCTTTTTGTGGTTGTAGGGGCTGTTGATTGGAGTACATTAAAACAAACCTAGTCCCTCTAGGACCTTCAGAAGCCAAGTTATAAGCCCACAATGTGTAACTGGACTACTTCTTTAAATTGACACCAGATCCGGTGACCTTTGGGACATGGTTTGACCCCCTTAGGAAAGTGCTATCATCATGAAACGTTCAGATCACTTACAACTCAATAGATTCTACCTTCCTTTAACGTTTCAGCCTGATTGGACCTTGTTTTCACACAAATGAACCCAGAATGATGTGAAATTGTGCTTCGTACAACATAATTCTGGGTGCCATTAACAAACCATAAGTGCTAATGACTCCATTCCTTTTTGTGGTTGTAGGGGATGTTGATTGGAGAACACTAAAACAAACCTAACCTCTCTAGGACATTCAGAAGCCAAGTTATAAGCCCACAAAGGTGTAACTGGACTACTTCTTTAAAGTGACACCAGGCCCGGTGACCTTTGGGACATGGTTAAACCCCCTTAGGAAAGTGCTATCATCATGAAATGTTCAGATCACTTACAACTCAATAGATTCTACCTTCCTGTAACGTTTCAGCCTGATTGGACCTTGTTTTCACACAAATGAACACAGAATGATGTGAAATTGTGCTTCGTGCAACATAATTCTGGGTGCCATTTACAAACCATAAGTGCTAATGACTCCATTCCTTTTTGTGGTTGTAGGGGCTGTTGATTGGAGTACAATAAAACAAACCTAACCTCTCTAGGACATTCAGAAGCCAAGTTATAAGCCCACAAAGGTGTAACTGGACTACTTCTTTAAAGTGACACCAGGCCCGGTGACCATTGGGACATGGTTTTACCCCCTATAGGAATGTGCGATCATCTTGAAACGTTCAGATCACTTACAACTCAATAGAATCTACCTTCTTGTAGCGTTTCAGCCTGATTGGACCTTGTTTTCACACAAATGAACCCAGAATGATGTGAAATTGTGCTTCGTGCAACATAATTCTGGGTGCCATTTACAAACCATAAGTGCTAATGATTCCATTCCTTTTTGTGGTTGTAGGGGCTGTTGATTGGAGTACATTAAAACAAACCTGATCTCTCTAGGACATTCAGAAGCCAAGTTATAAGCCCACAAATGTGTAACTGGACTACTTCTTTAAATTGACACCAGATCTGGTGACCTTTGGGACATGGTTTGACCCCCTTAGGAAAGTGCTATCATGATGAAACGTTCAGATCACTTACAACTCAATAGATTCTACCTTCCTGTAAAGTTTCAGCCTGATTGGACCTTGTTTTCACACAAATGAACCCAGAATGATGTGAAATTGTGCTTCGTGCAACATAATTCTGGGTGCCATTTAAAAACCATAAGTGCTAATGACTCCATTCCTTTTTGTGGTTGTAGGGGCTGTTGATTGGAGTACATTAAAACAAACCTGATCTCTCTAGGACATTCAGAAGCCAAGTTATAAGCCCACAAATGTGTAACTGGACTACTTCTTTAAATTGACACCAGATCTGGTGACCTTTGGGACATGGTTTGACCCCCTTAGGAAAGTGCTATCATGATGAAACGTTCAGATCACTTACAACTGAATAGATTCTACCTTCCTGTAACGTTTCAGCCTGATTGGACCTTGTTTTCACACAAATGAACCCAGAATGATGTGAAATTGTGCTTCGTGCAACATAATTCTGGGTGCCATTTACAAACCACAAGTGCTAATGACTCCATTCCTTTTTGTGGTTGTAGGGGCTGTTGATTGGAGTATACTAAAACAAACCTGATCTCTCTAGGACATTCAGAAGCCAAGTTATAAGCCCACAAAGGTGTAACTGGACTACTTCTTTAAATTGACACCAGATCCGGTGACCTTTGGGACATGGTTTGACCCCCTTAGCAAAGTGCTATCATCATGAAACGTTCAGATCACTTACAACTCAATAGATTCTACCTTCCTGTAACATTTCAGCCTGATTGGACCTTGTTTTCACACAAATGAACTCAGAATGATGTGAAATTGTGCTTCGTGCAACATAATTCTGGGTGCCATTTAAAAACCATAAGTGCTAATGACTCCATTCCTTTTTGAGGTTGTAGGGGCTGTTGATTGGAGAACACTAAAACAAACCTGATCTCTCTAGGACATTCAGAAGCCAAGTTATAAGCCCTCAAAGGTGTAACTGAACTACTTCTTTAAAGTGACACCAGGCCCGGTGACCTTTGGGACATGGTTTTACCCCCTATAGGAATGTGAGATCATCTTGAAACGTTCAGATCACTTACAACTCAATAGATTCTACCTTCTTGTAGCGTTTCAGCCTGATTGGACCTTGTTTTCACACAAATGGACCCAGAATGATGTGAAATTGTGCTTTGTGCAACATAATTCTGGGTGCCATTTACAAACCTTAAGTGCTAATGACTCCATTCCTTTTTGTGGTTGTAGGGGCTGTTGATTGGAGTACACTAAAACAAACCTAACCTCTCTAGGACATTCAGAAGCCAAGTTATAAGCCCACAAAGGTGTAACTGGACTACTTCTTTAAAGTGACACAAGGCCCGGTGACCTTTGGGACATGGTTTGACCCCCTTAGGAAAGTGCTATCATCATGAAACGTTCAGCTCACTTACAACTCAATAGATTCTAACTTCCTGTAACGTTTCAGCCTGATTGGACCTTGTTTTCACACAAATGAACCCAGAATGATGTGAAATTGTGCTTCGTGCAACATAATTCTGGGTGCCATTTACAAACCATAAGTGCTAATGACTCCATTCCTTTTTGTGGTTGTAGGGGCTGGTGATTGGAGAACACTAAAACAAACCTAACCTCTCTAGGACATTCAGAAGCCAAGTTATAAGCCCACAAAGGTGTAACTGGACTACTTCTTTAAAGTGACACCAGGCCCGGTGACCTTTGGGACATGGTTTTACCCCCTATAGGAATGAGCGATCATCTTGAAACGTTCAGATCACTTACAACTCAATAGATTCTACATTCTTGTAGCGTTTCAGCCTGATTGGACCTTGTTTTCACACAAATGGACCCAGAATGATGTGAAATTGTGCTTCGTGCAACATAATTCTGGGTGCCATTTACAAACCTTAAGTGCTAATGACTCCATTCCTTTTGTGGTTGTAGGGGCTGTTGATTGGAGTATACTAAAACAAACCTGATCTCTCTAGGACATTCAGAAGCCAAGTTATAAGCCCACAAAGGTGTAACTGGACTACTTCTTTAAATTGACACCAGATCCGGTGACCTTTGGGACATGGTTTGACCCCCTTAGCAAAGTGCTATCATCATGAAACGTTCAGATCACTTACAACTCAATAGATTCTACCTTCCTGTAACATTTCAGCCTGATTGGACCTTGTTTTCACACAAATGAACTCAGAATGATGTGAAATTGTGCTTCGTGCAACATAATTCTGGGTGCCATTTAAAAACCATAAGTGCTAATGACTCCATTCCTTTTTGAGGTTGTAGGGGCTGTTGATTGGAGAACACTAAATCAAACCTGATCTCTCTAGGACATTCAGAAGCCAAGTTATAAGCCCACAAAGGTGTAACTGGACTACTTCTTTAAAGTGACACCAGGCCCGGTGACCTTTGGGACATGGTTTTACCCCCTATAGGAATGTGCGATCATCTTGAAACGTTCAGATCACTTACAACTCAATAGATTCTACATTCTTGTAGCGTTTCAGCCTGATTGGACCTTGTTTTCACACAAATGGACCCAGAATGATGTGAAATTGTGCTTCGTGCAACATAATTCTGGGTGCCATTTACAAACCTTAAGTGCTAATGACTCCATTCCTTTTGTGGTTGTAGGGGCTGTTGATTGGAGTATACTAAAACAAACCTGATCTCTCTAGGACATTCAGAAGCCAAGTTATAAGCCCACAAATGTGTAACTGGACTACTTCTTTAAATTGACACCAGATCCGGTGACCTTTGGGACATGGTTTGACCCCCTTAGGAAAGTGCTATCATCATGAAACGTTCAGCTCACTTACAACTCAATAGATTCTACCTTCCTGTAACATTTCAGCCTGATTGGACCTTGTTTTCACACAAATGAACCCAGAATGATGTGAAATTGTGCTTCGTGCAACATAATTCTGGGTGCCATTTACAAACCATAAGTGCTAATGACTCCATTCCTTTTTGTGGTTGTAGGGGCTGGTGATTGGAGAACACTAAAACAAACCTAACCTCTCTAGGACATTCAGAAGCCAAGTTATAAGCCCACAAAGGTGTAACTGGACTACTTCTTTAAAGTGACACCAGGCCCGGTGACCTTTGGGACATTGTTTTACCCCCTATAGGAATGAGCGATCATCTTGAAACGTTCAGATCACTTACAACTCAATAGATTCTACATTCTTGTAGCGTTTCAGCCTGATTGGACCTTGTTTTCACACAAATGGACCCAGAATGATGTGAAATTGTGCTTCGTGCAACATAATTCTGGGTGCCATTTACAAACCTTAAGTGCTAATGACTCCATTCCTTTTGTGGTTGTAGGGGCTGTTGATTGGAGTATACTAAAACAAACCTGATCTCTCTAGGACATTCAGAAGCCAAGTTATAAGCCCACAAATGTGTAACTGGACTACTTCTTTAAATTGACACCAGATCCGGTGACCTTTGGGACATGGTTTGACCCCCTTAGGAAAGTGCTATCATCATGAAACGTTGAGAACACTTAAAACTCAATAGATTCTACCTTCCTGTAACGTTTCAGCCTGATTGGACCTTGTTTTCACACAAATGGACCCAGAATGATGTGAAATTGTGCTTCGTGCAACATAATTCTGGGTGCCATTTACAAACCATAAGTGCTAATGACTCCATTCCTTTTTGTAGTTGTAGGGGCTGTTGATTGGAGTACACTAAAACAAACCTGATCTCTGTAGGACATTCAGAAGCCAAGTTATAAGCCCACAAAGGTGTAACTGGACTACTTCTTTAAAGTGACACAAGGCCCGGTGACCTTTGGGACATGGTTTGACCCCCTTAGGAAAGTGCTATCATCATGAAACGTTCAGCTCACTTACAACTCAATAGATTCTACCTTCCTGTAACGTTTCAGCCTGATTGGACCTTGTTTTCACACAAATGAACCCAGAATGATGTGAAATTGTGCTTAGTGCAACATAATTCTGGGTGCCATTTAAAAACCATGAGTGCTAATGACACCATTCCTTTTTGTGGTTGTAGGGGCTGGTGATTGGAGAACACTAAAACAAACCTAACCTCTCTAGGACATTCAGAAGCCAAGTTATAATCCCACAAAGGTGTAACTGGACTACTTCTTTAAAGTGACACCAGGCCCGGTGACCTTTGGGACATGGTTTTACCCCCTATAGGAATGAGCGATCATCTTGAAACGTTCAGATCAATTACAACTCAATAGATTCTACATTCTTGTAGCGTTTCAGCCTGATTGGACCTTGTTTTCACACAAATGGACCCAGAATGATGTGAAATTGTGCTTCGTGCAACATAATTCTGGGTGCCATTTACAAACCTTAAGTGCTAATGACTCCATTCCTTTTTGTGGTTGTAGGGGCTGTTGATTGGAGTACACTAAAACAAACCTGATCTCTCTAGGACATTCAGAAGCCAAGTTATAAGCCCACAAATGTGTAACTGGACTACTTCTTTACATTGACACAAGATCCGGTGACCTTTGGGACATGGTTTGACCCCCTTAGGAATGTGCGATCATCATGAAACGTTCAGATCACTTACAACTCAATAGATTCTACCTTCTTGTAATGTTTCAGCCTGATTGGACCTTGTTTTCACACAAATGAACCCAGAATGATGTGAAATTGTGCTTCGTGCAACATAATTCTGGGTGCCATTTAAAAATTATAAGTGCTAATGACTCCATTCCTTTTTGTGGTTGTAGGGGCTGTTGATTGGAGTATACTAAAACAAACCTGATCTCTCTAGGACATTCAGAAGCCAAGTTATAAGCCCACAAATGTGAAACTGGACTACTTCTTTAAATTGACGCCAGATCCGGTGACCTTTGGGACATGGTTTGACCCCCTTAGGAAAGTGCTATCATCATGAAACGTTCAGAACACTTACAACTCAATAGATTCTACCTTCCTGTAACGTTTCAGCCTGATTGGACCTTGTTTTCACACAAATGGACCCAGAATGATGTGAAATTGTGCTTCGTGCAACATAATTCTGGGTGCCATTTACAAACCATAAGTGCTAATGACTCCATTCCTTTTTGTGGTTGTAGGGGCTGTTGATTGGAGTACACTAAAACAAACCTGATCTCTCTAGGACATTCAGAAGCCAAGTTATAAGCCCACAAAGGTGTAACTGGGCTACTTCTTTAAAGTGACACCAGATCTGTTGACCTTTGGGACATGGTTTTACCCCCTATAGGAATGTGCGATCATCTTGAAACGTTCAGATCACTTACAACTCAATAGATTCTACCTTCCTGTAACGTTTCAGCCTGATTGGACCTTGTTTTCACACAAATGAACCCAGAATGATGTGAAATTGTGCTTCGTGCAACATAATTCTGGGTGCCATTGAAAAACCATAAGCGCAAATGACTCCATTCCTTTTTGTGGTTGTAGGGGCTAATGATTGGAGTATACTAAAACAAACCTGATCTCTCTAGGACATTCAGAAGCCAAGTTATAAGCCCACAAAGGTGTAACTGGACTACTTCTTTAAATTGACACCAGATCCGGTGACCTTTGGGACATGGTTTAACCCCCTTAGGAAAGTGCTCTCATCATGAAACGTTCAGATCACTTACAACTCAATAGATTCTACCTTCCTGAAACGTTTCAGCCTGATTGGACCTTGTTTTCACACAAATGAACCCAGAATGATGTGAAATTGTGCTTCGTGCATCATACTTCTGGGTGCCATTTACAAACCATAAGTGCTAATGACTCCATTCCTTTTTGTGGTTGTAGGGGCTGTTGATTGGAGAAAACTAAAACAAACCTAACCTCTCTAGGACATTCAGAAGCCAAGTTATAAGCCCACAAAGGTGTAACTGGACTACTTATTTAAAGTGACACCAGGCCCGGTGACCTTTGGGACATGGTTTGACCCCCTATAGGAATGTGCGATCATCTTGAAACGTTCAGATCACTTACAACTCAATAGATTCTACCTTCTTGCAGCGTTTCAGCCTGATTGGACCTTGTTTTCACACAAATGAACCCAGAATGATGTGAAATTGTGCTTCGTGCAACATAATTCTGGGTGCCATTTACAAACCTTAAGTGCTAATGACTCCATTGCTTTTTGTGGTTGTAGGGGCTGTTGACTGGAGTACACTAAAACAAACCTGATCTCTCTAGGACATTCAGAAGCCAAGTTATAAGCCCACAAATGTGTAACTGAACTACTTCTTTAAATTGGCACCAGATCCGGTGACCTTTGGGACATGGTTTGGCCCCCTTAGGAAAGTGCTATCATCATGAAACATTCAGATCACTTACAACTCAATAGATTCTACCTTCCTGTAACGTTTCAGCCTGATTGGACCTTGTTTTCACACAAATGGACCGAGAATGATGTGAAATTGTGCTTCGTGCAACACAATTCTGGGTGCCATTTACAAACCATAAGTGCTAATGACTCCATTCCTTTTTGTGGTTGTAGGGGCTGTTGATTGGAGTACACTAAAACAAACCTGATCTCTCTAGGACATTCAGAAGCCAAGTTATAAGCCCACAAATGTGTAACTGGACTACTTCTTTAAAGTGACACCAGGCCCGGTGACCTTTGGGACATGGTTTTACCCTCTATAGGAATGTGCGATCATCTTGAAACGTTCAGATCATTTACAACTCAATAGATTCTACCTTCTTGTAGCGTTTCAGCCTGATTGGACCTTGTTTTCACAAAAATGAACCCAGAATGATGTGAAATTGTGCTTCGTGCAACATAATTCTGGGTGCCATTTACAAACCATAAGTGCTAATGACTCCATTCCTTTTTGTGGTTGTAGGGGCTGTTGATTGGAGTACATTAAAACAAACCTGATCTCTCTAGGACATTCAGAAGCCAAGTTATAAGCCCACAAATGTGTAACTGGACTACTTCTTTAAATTGACACCAGATCCGGTGACTTTTGGGACATGGTTTGACCCCCTTAGGAAAGTGCTATCATGATGAAACGTTCAGATCACTTACAACTCAATAGATTCTACCTTCCTGTAACGTTTCAGCCTGATTGGACCTTGTTTTCACACAAATGAACCCAGAATGATGTGAAATTGTGCTTCGTGCAACATAATTCTGGGTGCCATTTAAAAACCATAAGTGCTAATGACTCCATTCCTTTTTGTGGTTGTAGGGGCTGTTGATTGGAGTATACTAAAACAAACCTGATCTCTCTAGGACATTCAGAAGCCAAGTTATAAGCCCACAAAGGTGTAACTGGACTACTTTTTTAAATTGACACCAGATCCGGTGACCTTTGGGACATGGTTTGACCCCCTTAGGAAAGTGCTATCATCATGAAACGTTCAGATCACTTACAACTCAATAGATTCTACCTTCCTGTAACATTTCAGCCTTATTGGACCTTGTTTTCACACAAATGAACCCAGAATGATGTGAAATTGTGCTTCGTGCAACATAATTCTGGGTGCCATTTAAAAACCATAAGTGCTAATGACTCCATTCCTTTTTGATGTTGTAGGGGCTGTTGATTGGAGTACACTAAAACAAACCTGATCTCTCTAGGACATTCAGAAGCCAAGTTGTAAGACCTCAAAGGTGTAACTGGACTACTTCTTTAAAGTGACACCAGGCCTGGTGACCTTTGGGACATGGTTTGACCCCCTATAGGAATGTGTGATCATCTTGAAACGTTCAGATCACTTACAACTCAATAGATTCTACCTTCTTGTAGCGTTTCAGCCTGATTGGACCTTGTTTTCACACAAATGGAACCAGAATGATGTGAAATTGTGCTTCGTGCAACATAATTCTGGGTGCCATTTACAAACCTTAAGTGCTAATGACTCCATTCCTTTTTGTGGTTGTAGGGGCTGTTGATTGGAGTACACTAAAACAAACCTGATCTCTCTAGGACATTCAGAAGCCAAGTTATAAGCCCACAAATGTGTAACTGGACTACTTCTTTAAATTGACACCAGATCTGGTGACATTTGGGACATGGTTTGACCCCCTTAGGAAAGTGCTATCATCATGAAACGTTCAGATCACTTACAACTCAATAGAATCTACCTTCCTGTAACTTTTCAGCCTGATTGGACCTTGTTTTCACACAAATGAACCCAGAATGATGTGAAATTGTGCTTCGTGCAACATAATTCTGGGTGCCATTTAAAAACCATAAGTGCTAATGACTCCATTCCTTTTTGAGGTTGTAGGGGCTGTTGATTGGAGTACACTAAAACAAACCTGATCTCTCTAGGACATTCAGAAGCCAAGTTATAAGACCTCAAAGGTGTAACTGGACTACTTCTTTAAAGTGACACCAGGCCCGGTGACCTTTGGGACATGGTTTGACCCCCTATAGGAATGTGCGATCATCATGAAACGTTCAGATAACTTACAACTCAATAGATTCTACCTTCTTGTAGCGTTTCAGCCTGATTGGACCTTGTTTTCACACAAATGGACCCAGAATGATGTGAAATTGTGCTTCGTGCAACATAATTCTGGGTGCCATTTACAAACCATAAGTGCCAATGACTCCATTCCTTTTTGTGGTTGTAGGGGCTGTTGATTGGAGTACATTAAAACAAACCTAGTCCCTCTAGGACATTCAGAAGCCAAGTTATAAGCCCACAATGTGTAACTGGACTACTTCTTTAAATTGACACCAGATCCGGTGACCTTTGGGACATGGTTTGACCCCCTTAGGAAAGTGCTATCATCATGAAACGTTCAGATCACTTACAACTCAATAGATTCTACCTTCCTTTAACGTTTCAGCCTGATTGGACCTTGTTTTCACACAAATGAACCCAGAATGATGTGAAATTGTGCTTCGTACAACATAATTCTGGGTGCCATTAACAAACCATAAGTGCTAATGACTCCATTCCTTTTTGTGGTTGTAGGGGATGTTGATTGGAGAACACTAAAACAAACCTAACCTCTCTAGGACATTCAGAAGCCAAGTTATAAGCCCACAAAGGTGTAACTGGACTACTTCTTTAAAGTGACACCAGGCCCGGTGACCTTTGGGACATGGTTTTACCCCCTATAGGAATGAGCGATCATCTTGAAACGTTCAGATCACTTACAACTCAATAGATTCTACATTCTTGTAGCGTTTCAGCCTGATTGGACCTTGTTTTCACACAAATGGACCCAGAATGATGTGAAATTGTGCTTCGTGCAACATAATTCTGGGTGCCATTTACAAACCTTAAGTGCTAATGACTCCATTCCTTTTTGTGGTTGTAGGGGCTGTTGATTGGAGTACGCTAAAACAAACCTGATCTCTCTAGGACATTCAGAAGCCAAGTTATAAGCCCACAAATGTGTAACTGGACTACTTCTTTAAATTGACACCAGATCTGGTGACCTTTGGGACATGGTTTGACCCCCTTAGGAAAGTGCTATCATCATGAAACATTCAGATCACTTACAACTCAATAGAATCTACCTTCCTGTAACGTTTCAGCCTGACTGGACCTTGTTTTCACACAAATGAACCCAGAATGATGTGAAATTGTGCTTCGTGCAACATAATTCTGGGTGCCATTTAAAAACCATAAGTGCTAATGACTCCATTCCTTTTTGAGGTTGTAGGGGCTGTTGATTGGAGAACACTAAATCAAACCTGATCTCTCTAGGACATTCAGAAGCCAAGTTATAAGCCCACAAAGGTGTAACTGGACTACTTCTTTAAAGTGACACCAGGCCCGGTGACCTTTGGGACATGGTTTTACCCCCTATAGGAATGTGCGATCATCTTGAAACGTTCAGATCACTTACAACTCAATAGATTCTACATTCTTGTAGCGTTTCAGCCTGATTGGACCTTGTTTTCACACAAATGGACCCAGAATGATGTGAAATTGTGCTTCGTGCAACATAATTCTGGGTGCCATTTACAAACCTTAAGTGCTAATGACTCCATTCCTTTTGTGGTTGTAGGGGCTGTTGATTGGAGTATACTAAAACAAACCTGATCTCTCTAGGACATTCAGAAGCCAAGTTATAAGCCCACAAATGTGTAACTGGACTACTTCTTTAAATTGACACCAGATCCGGTGACCTTTGGGACATGGTTTGACCCCCTTAGGAAAGTGCTATCATCATGAAACGTTCAGCTCACTTACAACTCAATAGATTCTACCTTCCTGTAACATTTCAGCCTGATTGGACCTTGTTTTCACACAAATGAACCCAGAATGATGTGAAATTGTGCTTCGTGCAACATAATTCTGGGTGCCATTTACAAACAATAGTGCTAATGACTCCATTCCTTTTTGTGGTTGTAGGGGCTGGTGATTGGAGAACACTAAAACAAACCTAACCTCTCTAGGACATTCAGAAGCCAAGTTATAAGCCCACAAAGGTGTAACTGGACTACTTCTTTAAAGTGACACCAGGCCCGGTGACCTTTGGGACATTGTTTTACCCCCTATAGGAATGAGCGATCATCTTGAAACGTTCAGATCACTTACAACTCAATAGATTCTACATTCTTGTAGCGTTTCAGCCTGATTGGACCTTGTTTTCACACAAATGGACCCAGAATGATGTGAAATTGTGCTTCGTGCAACATAATTCTGGGTGCCATTTACAAACCTTAAGTGCTAATGACTCCATTCCTTTTGTGGTTGTAGGGGCTGTTGATTGGAGTATACTAAAACAAACCTGATCTCTCTAGGACATTCAGAAGCCAAGTTATAAGCCCACAAATGTGTAACTGGACTACTTCTTTAAATTGACACCAGATCCGGTGACCTTTGGGACATGGTTTGACCCCCTTAGGAAAGTGCTATCATCATGAAACGTTGAGAACACTTAAAACTCAATAGATTCTACCTTCCTGTAACGTTTCAGCCTGATTGGACCTTGTTTTCACACAAATGGACCCAGAATGATGTGAAATTGTGCTTCGTGCAACATAATTCTGGGTGCCATTTACAAACCATAAGTGCTAATGACTCCATTCCTTTTTGTAGTTGTAGGGGCTGTTGATTGGAGTACACTAAAACAAACCTGATCTCTGTAGGACATTCAGAAGCCAAGTTATAAGCCCACAAAGGTGTAACTGGACTACTTCTTTAAAGTGACACAAGGCCCGGTGACCTTTGGGACATGGTTTGACCCCCTTAGGAAAGTGCTATCATCATGAAACGTTCAGCTCACTTACAACTCAATAGATTCTACCTTCCTGTAACGTTTCAGCCTGATTGGACCTTGTTTTCACACAAATGAACCCAGAATGATGTGAAATTGTGCTTAGTGCAACATAATTCTGGGTGCCATTTAAAAACCATGAGTGCTAATGACACCATTCCTTTTTGTGGTTGTAGGGGCTGGTGATTGGAGAACACTAAAACAAACCTAACCTCTCTAGGACATTCAGAAGCCAAGTTATAATCCCACAAAGGTGTAACTGGACTACTTCTTTAAAGTGACACCAGGCCCGGTGACCTTTGGGACATGGTTTTACCCCCTATAGGAATGAGCGATCATCTTGAAACGTTCAGATCAATTACAACTCAATAGATTCTACATTCTTGTAGCGTTTCAGCCTGATTGGACCTTGTTTTCACACAAATGGACCCAGAATGATGTGAAATTGTGCTTCGTGCAACATAATTCTGGGTGCCATTTACAAACCTTAAGTGCTAATGACTCCATTCCTTTTTGTGGTTGTAGGGGCTGTTGATTGGAGTACACTAAAACAAACCTGATCTCTCTAGGACATTCAGAAGCCAAGTTATAAGCCCACAAATGTGTAACTGGACTACTTCTTTACATTGACACAAGATCCGGTGACCTTTGGGACATGGTTTGACCCCCTTAGGAATGTGCGATCATCATGAAACGTTCAGATCACTTACAACTCAATAGATTCTACCTTCTTGTAATGTTTCAGCCTGATTGGACCTTGTTTTCACACAAATGAACCCAGAATGATGTGAAATTGTGCTTCGTGCAACATAATTCTGGGTGCCATTTAAAAATTATAAGTGCTAATGACTCCATTCCTTTTTGTGGTTGTAGGGGCTGTTGATTGGAGTATACTAAAACAAACCTGATCTCTCTAGGACATTCAGAAGCCAAGTTATAAGCCCACAAATGTGAAACTGGACTACTTCTTTAAATTGACGCCAGATCCGGTGACCTTTGGGACATGGTTTGACCCCCTTAGGAAAGTGCTATCATCATGAAACGTTCAGAACACTTACAACTCAATAGATTCTACCTTCCTGTAACGTTTCAGCCTGATTGGACCTTGTTTTCACACAAATGGACCCAGAATGATGTGAAATTGTGCTTCGTGCAACATAATTCTGGGTGCCATTTACAAACCATAAGTGCTAATGACTCCATTCCTTTTTGTGGTTGTAGGGGCTGTTGATTGGAGTACACTAAAACAAACCTGATCTCTCTAGGACATTCAGAAGCCAAGTTATAAGCCCACAAAGGTGTAACTGGGCTACTTCTTTAAAGTGACACCAGATCTGTTGACCTTTGGGACATGGTTTTACCCCCTATAGGAATGTGCGATCATCTTGAAACGTTCAGATCACTTACAACTCAATAGATTCTACCTTCCTGTAACGTTTCAGCCTGATTGGACCTTGTTTTCACACAAATGAACCCAGAATGATGTGAAATTGTGCTTCGTGCAACATAATTCTGGGTGCCATTGAAAAACCATAAGCGCAAATGACTCCATTCCTTTTTGTGGTTGTAGGGGCTAATGATTGGAGTATACTAAAACAAACCTGATCTCTCTAGGACATTCAGAAGCCAAGTTATAAGCCCACAAAGGTGTAACTGGACTACTTCTTTAAATTGACACCAGATCCGGTGACCTTTGGGACATGGTTTAACCCCCTTAGGAAAGTGCTCTCATCATGAAACGTTCAGATCACTTACAACTCAATAGATTCTACCTTCCTGAAACGTTTCAGCCTGATTGGACCTTGTTTTCACACAAATGAACCCAGAATGATGTGAAATTGTGCTTCGTGCATCATACTTCTGGGTGCCATTTACAAACCATAAGTGCTAATGACTCCATTCCTTTTTGTGGTTGTAGGGGCTGTTGATTGGAGAAAACTAAAACAAACCTAACCTCTCTAGGACATTCAGAAGCCAAGTTATAAGCCCACAAAGGTGTAACTGGACTACTTATTTAAAGTGACACCAGGCCCGGTGACCTTTGGGACATGGTTTGACCCCCTATAGGAATGTGCGATCATCTTGAAACGTTCAGATCACTTACAACTCAATAGATTCTACCTTCTTGCAACGTTTCAGCCTGATTGGACCTTGTTTTCACACAAATGAACCCAGAATGATGTGAAATTGTGCTTCGTGCAACATAATTCTGGGTGCCATTTACAAACCTTAAGTGCTAATGACTCCATTGCTTTTTGTGGTTGTAGGGGCTGTTGACTGGAGTACACTAAAACAAACCTGATCTCTCTAGGACATTCAGAAGCCAAGTTATAAGCCCACAAATGTGTAACTGAACTACTTCTTTAAATTGGCACCAGATCCGGTGACCTTTGGGACATGGTTTGGCCCCCTTAGGAAAGTGCTATCATCATGAAACGTTCAGATCACTTACAACTCAATAGATTCTACCTTCCTGTAACGTTTCAGCCTGATTGGACCTTGTTTTCACACAAATGGACCGAGAATGATGTGAAATTGTGCTTCGTGCAACACAATTCTGGGTGCCATTTACAAACCATAAGTGCTAATGACTCCATTCCTTTTTGTGGTTGTAGGGGCTGTTGATTGGAGTACACTAAAACAAACCTGATCTCTCTAGGACATTCAGAAGCCAAGTTATAAGCCCACAAATGTGTAACTGGACTACTTCTTTAAAGTGACACCAGGCCCGGTGACCTTTGGGACATGGTTTTACCCTCTATAGGAATGTGCGATCATCTTGAAACGTTCAGATCATTTACAACTCAATAGATTCTACCTTCTTGTAGCGTTTCAGCCTGATTGGACCTTGTTTTCACAAAAATGAACCCAGAATGATGTGAAATTGTGCTTCGTGCAACATAATTCTGGGTGCCATTTACAAACCATAAGTGCTAATGACTCCATTCCTTTTTGTGGTTGTAGGGGCTGTTGATTGGAGTACATTAAAACAAACCTGATCTCTCTAGGACATTCAGAAGCCAAGTTATAAGCCCACAAATGTGTAACTGGACTACTTCTTTAAATTGACACCAGATCCGGTGACATTTGGGACATGGTTTGACCCCCTTAGGAAAGTGCTATCATGATGAAACGTTCAGATCACTTACAACTCAATAGATTCTACCTTCCTGTAACGTTTCAGCCTGATTGGACCTTGTTTTCACACAAATGAACCCAGAATGATGTGAAATTGTGCTTCGTGCAACATAATTCTGGGTGCCATTTAAAAACCATAAGTGCTAATGACTCCATTCCTTTTTGTGGTTGTAGGGGCTGTTGATTGGAGTATACTAAAACAAACCTGATCTCTCTAGGACATTCAGAAGCCAAGTTATAAGCCCACAAAGGTGTAACTGGACTACTTTTTTAAATTGACACCAGATCCGGTGACCTTTGGGACATGGTTTGACCCCCTTAGGAAAGTGCTATCATCATGAAACGTTCAGATCACTTACAACTCAATAGATTCTACCTTCCTGTAACATTTCAGCCTTATTGGACCTTGTTTTCACACAAATGAACCCAGAATGATGTGAAATTGTGCTTCGTGCAACATAATTCTGGGTGCCATTTAAAAACCATAAGTGCTAATGACTCCATTCCTTTTTGATGTTGTAGGGGCTGTTGATTGGAGTACACTAAAACAAACCTGATCTCTCTAGGACATTCAGAAGCCAAGTTGTAAGACCTCAAAGGTGTAACTGGACTACTTCTTTAAAGTGACACCAGGCCTGGTGACCTTTGGGACATGGTTTGACCCCCTATAGGAATGTGTGATCATCTTGAAACGTTCAGATCACTTACAACTCAATAGATTCTACCTTCTTGTAGCGTTTCAGCCTGATTGGACCTTGTTTTCACACAAATGGAACCAGAATGATGTGAAATTGTGCTTCGTGCAACATAATTCTGGGTGCCATTTACAAACCTTAAGTGCTAATGACTCCATTCCTTTTTGTGGTTGTAGGGGCTGTTGATTGGAGTACACTAAAACAAACCTGATCTCTCTAGGACATTCAGAAGCCAAGTTATAAGCCCACAAATGTGTAACTGGACTACTTCTTTAAATTGACACCAGATCTGGTGACATTTGGGACATGGTTTGACCCCCTTAGGAAAGTGCTATCATCATGAAACGTTCAGATCACTTACAACTCAATAGAATCTACCTTCCTGTAACTTTTCAGCCTGATTGGACCTTGTTTTCACACAAATGAACCCAGAATGATGTGAAATTGTGCTTCGTGCAACATAATTCTGGGTGCCATTTAAAAACCATAAGTGCTAATGACTCCATTCCTTTTTGAGGTTGTAGGGGCTGTTGATTGGAGTACACTAAAACAAACCTGATCTCTCTAGGACATTCAGAAGCCAAGTTATAAGACCTCAAAGGTGTAACTGGACTACTTCTTTAAAGTGACACCAGGCCCGGTGACCTTTGGGACATGGTTTGACCCCCTATAGGAATGTGCGATCATCATGAAACGTTCAGATAACTTACAACTCAATAGATTCTACCTTCTTGTAGCGTTTCAGCCTGATTGGACCTTGTTTTCACACAAATGGACCCAGAATGATGTGAAATTGTGCTTCGTGCAACATAATTCTGGGTGCCATTTACAAACCATAAGTGCCAATGACTCCATTCCTTTTTGTGGTTGTAGGGGCTGTTGATTGGAGTACATTAAAACAAACCTAGTCCCTCTAGGACATTCAGAAGCCAAGTTATAAGCCCACAATGTGTAACTGGACTACTTCTTTAAATTGACACCAGATCCGGTGACCTTTGGGACATGGTTTGACCCCCTTAGGAAAGTGCTATCATCATGAAACGTTCAGATCACTTACAACTCAATAGATTCTACCTTCCTTTAACGGTTCAGCCTGATTGGACCTTGTTTTCACACAAATGAACCCAGAATGATGTGAAATTGTGCTTCGTACAACATAATTCTGGGTGCCATTAACAAACCATAAGTGCTAATGACTCCATTCCTTTTTGTGGTTGTAGGGGATGTTGATTGGAGAACACTAAAACAAACCTAACCTCTCTAGGACATTCAGAAGCCAAGTTATAAGCCCACAAAGGTGTAACTGGACTACTTCTTTAAAGTGACACCAGGCCCGGTGACCTTTGGGACATGGTTTTACCCCCTATAGGAATGAGCGATCATCTTGAAACGTTCAGATCACTTACAACTCAATAGATTCTACATTCTTGTAGCGTTTCAGCCTGATTGGACCTTGTTTTCACACAAATGGACCCAGAATGATGTGAAATTGTGCTTCGTGCAACATAATTCTGGGTGCCATTTACAAACCTTAAGTGCTAATGACTCCATTCCTTTTTGTGGTTGTAGGGGCTGTTGATTGGAGTACGCTAAAACAAACCTGATCTCTCTAGGACATTCAGAAGCCAAGTTATAAGCCCACAAATGTGTAACTGGACTACTTCTTTAAATTGACACCAGATCTGGTGACCTTTGGGACATGGTTTGACCCCCTTAGGAAAGTGCTATCATCATGAAACATTCAGATCACTTACAACTCAATAGAATCTACCTTCCTGTAACGTTTCAGCCTGACTGGACCTTGTTTTCACACAAATGAACCCAGAATGATGTGAAATTGTGCTTCGTGCAACATAATTCTGGGTGCCATTTAAAAACCATAAGAGCTAATGACTCCATTCCTTTTTGAGTTTGTAGGGGCTGTTGATTGGAGTACATTAAAACAAACCTAGTCTCTTTAGGACATTCAGAAGCCACGTTATAAGCCCACAAATGTGTAACTGGACTACTTCTTTAAATTGACACCAGATCCGGTGACCTTTGGGACATGGTTTGACCCCCTTAGGAAAGTGCTATCATCATGAAACGTTCAGATCACTTACAACTCAATAGATTCTACCTTCCTGTAACGTTTGAGCCTGATTGGACCTTGTTTTCACACAAATGAACCCAGAATGATGTGAAATTGTGCTTCGTACAACATAATTCTGGGTGCCATTTACAAACCATAAGTGCTAATGACTCCATTCCTTTTTGTGGTTGTAGGGGATGTTGATTGGAGAACACTAAAACAAACCTAACCTCTCTAGGACATTCAGAAGCCAAGTTATAAGCCCACAAAGGTGTAACTGGACTACTTCTTTAAATTGACACCAGATCCGGTGACCTTTGGGACATTGTTTGACCCCCTTAGGAAAGTGCAATCATCTTGAAACGTTCAGATCACTTACAACTCAATAGATTCTACCTTCTTGTAACGTTTCAGCCTGATTGGACCTTGTTTTCACACAAATGGACCCAGAATGATGTGAAATTGTGCTTCGTGCAACATAATTCTGGGTGCCATTTACAAACCATAAGTGCTAATGACTCAATTCCTTTTTGTGGTTGTAGGGGCTGTTGGTTGGAGTACAATAAAACAAACCTGATCTCTCTAGGACATTCAGAAGCCAAGTTATAAGCCCACAAATGTGTAACTGGACTACTTATTTAAAGTGACACCAGGCCCAGTGACCTTTGGGACATGGTTTGACCCCCTATAGGAATGTGCGATCATCATGAAACGTTCAGATCACTTACAACTCAATAGATTCTACCTTCTTGTAATGTTTCAGCCTGATTGGACCTTGTTTTCACACAAATGGACCCAGAATGATGTGAAATTGTGCTTCGTGCAACATAATTCTGGGTGCCATTTACAAACCATAAGTGCTAATGACTCCATTCCTTTTTGTGGTTGTAGGGGTTGTTGGTTGGAGTACATTAAAACAAACCTGATCTCTCTAGGACATTCAGAAGCCAAGTTATAAGCCCACAAATGTGTCACTGGACTACTTCTTAAAATTGACACCAGATCCGGTGACCTTTGGGACATGGTTTGACCCCCTTAGGAAAGTGCTATCATCATGAAACGTTCAGATCCCTTACAACTCAATAGATTCTACCTTCCTGTAACGTTTCAGCCTGATTGGACCTTGTTTTCACACAAATGGACCCAGAATGATGTGAAATTGTGCTTCGTGCAACATAATTCAGGGTGCCATTTAAAAACCATAAGTGCTAATGACTCCATTCCTTTTAGTGGTAATGGGGGCTGTTAATTGGAGTACTCTAAAACAAACCTGACCTCTCTAGGATATTCAGAAGCCAAGTTATAAGCCCACAAAGGTGTAACTGGACTACTTCTTTAAAGTGACACCAGGCCCGGTGACCTTTGGGACATGGTTTGACCCCCTATAGGAATGTGCGATCATCATGAAACGTTCAGATCACTTACAACTCAATAGATTCTACCTTCTTGTAACGTTTCAGCCTGATTGGACCTTGTTTTCACACAAATGGACCCAGAATGATGTGAAATTGTGCTTCGTGCAACATAATTCTGGATGCCATTTAAAAACCATAAGTGCTAATGACTCCATTCCTTTTTGAGGTTGTAGGGGCTGTTGATTGGAGTACACTAAAACAAACCTGATCTCTCTAGGACATTCAGAAACCAAGTTATAAGCCCTCAAAGGTGTAATTGGACTACTTCTTTAAAGTGACACCAGGCCCGGTCACCTTTGGGACATGGTTTGACCCCCTATAGGAATGTGCGATCATCATGAAACGTTCAGATCACTTACAACTCAATAGATTCTACCTTCTTGTAACGTTTCAGCCTGATTGGACCTTGTTTTCACACAAATGGACCCAGAATGATGTGAAATTGTGCTTCGTGCAACATAATTCTGGGTTCCATTTACAAACCATAAGTGCTAATGACTCCATTCCTTTTTGTGGTTGTAGGGGCTGTTGGTTGGAGTACATTAAAACAAACCTGATCTCTCTAGGACATTCAGAAGCCAAGTTGTAAGCCCACAAATGTGTAACTGGACTACTTCTTTAAATTGACACCAGATCCGGTGACCTTTGGGACATGGTTTGACCCCCTTAGGAAAGTGCTATCATCATGAAACGTTCAGATCACTTACAACTCAATAGATTCTACATTCCTGTAACGTTTCAGCCTGATTGGACCTTGTTTTCACACAAATGAACCCAGAATGATGTTAAATTGTGCTTCATGCAACATAATTCTGGGTGCCATTTACAAACCATAAGTGCTAATGACTCCATTCCTTTTTGTCGTTGTAGGGGCTGTTGATTGGAGTACATTAAAACAAAACTGATCTCTCTAGGACATTCAGAAGCCAAGTTATAAGCCCACAAATGTGTAACTGGACTACTTCTTTAAAGTGACACCCTGCCCGGTGACCTTTGGGACATGGTTTTACCCCCTATAGGAATGTGCGATCATCATGAAACGTTCAGATCACTTACAACTCAATAGATTCTACCTTCTTGTAACGTTTCAGCCTGATTGGACCTTGTTTTCACACAAATGAACCCAGAATGATGTGAAATTGTGCTTCGTGCAACATAATTCTGGGTGCCATTTAAAAACCATAAGTGCTAATGACTCCATGCCTTTTAGTGGTAATGCGGGCTGTTAATTGGAGTACTCTAAAACAAACCTGATCTCTCTAGGACATTCAGAAGCCAAGTTATAAGCCCACAAATGTGTAACTGGACTACTTCTTTAAAGTGACACCAGGCCCGGTGACCTTTGGGACATGGTTTTACCCCCTATAGGAATGTGCGATCATCATGAAACGTTCAGATCACTTACAACTCAATAGATTCTACCGTCTTGTAACGTTTCAGCCTGATTGGACCTTGTTTTCACACAAATGAAACCAGAATGATGTGAAATTGTGCTTCGTGCAACATAATTCTGGATGCCATTTAAAAACCATAAGTGCTAATGACTCCATTCCTTTTTGAGGTTGTAGGGGCTGTTGATTGGAGTACACTAAAACAAACCTGATCTCTCTAGGACATTCAGAAACCAAGTTATAAGCCCTCAAAGGTGTAATTGGACTACTTCTTTAAAGTGACACCAGGCCCGGTGACCTTTGGGACATGGTTTGACCCCCTATAGGAATGTGCGATCATCATGAAACGTTCAGATCACTTACAACTCAATAGATTCTACCTTCTTGTAACGTTTCAGCCTGATTGGACCTTGTTTTCACACAAATGGACCCAGAATGATGTGAAATTGTGCTTCGTGCAACATAATTCTGGGTTCCATTTACAAACCATAAGTGCTAATGACTCCATTCCTTTTTGTGGTTGTAGGGGCTGTTGGTTGGAGTACATTAAAACAAACCTGATCTCTCTAGGACATTCAGAAGCCAAGTTGTAAGCCCACAAATGTGTAACTGGACTACTTCTTTAAATTGACACCAGATCCGGTGACCTTTGGGACATGGTTTGACCCCCTTAGGAAAGTGCTATCATCATGAAACGTTCAGATCACTTACAACTCAATAGATTCTACATTCCTGTAACGTTTCAGCCTGATTGGACCTTGTTTTCACACAAATGAACCCAGAATGATGTTAAATTGTGCTTCATGCAACATAATTCTGGGTGCCATTTACAAACCATAAGTGCTAATGACTCCATTCCTTTTTGTCGTTGTAGGGGCTGTTGATTGGAGTACATTAAAACAAAACTGATCTCTCTAGGACATTCAGAAGCCAAGTTATAAGCCCACAAATGTGTAACTGGACTACTTCTTTAAAGTGACACCCTGCCCGGTGACCTTTGGGACATGGTTTTACCCCCTATAGGAATGTGCGATCATCATGAAACGTTCAGATCACTTACAACTCAATAGATTCTACCTTCTTGTAACGTTTCAGCCTGATTGGACCTTGTTTTCACACAAATGAACCCAGAATGATGTGAAATTGTGCTTCGTGCAACATAATTCTGGGTGCCATTTAAAAACCATAAGTGCTAATGACTCCATGCCTTTTAGTGGTAATGCGGGCTGTTAATTGGAGTACTCTAAAACAAACCTGATCTCTCTAGGACATTCAGAAGCCAAGTTATAAGCCCACAAATGTGTAACTGGACTACTTCTTTAAAGTGACACCAGGCCCGGTGACCTTTGGGACATGGTTTTACCCCCTATAGGAATGTGCGATCATCATGAAACGTTCAGATCACTTACAACTCAATAGATTCTACCGTCTTGTAACGTTTCAGCCTGATTGGACCTTGTTTTCACACAAATGAAACCAGAATGATGTGAAATTGTGCTTCGTGCAACATAATTCTGGGTGCCATTTAAAAACCATAAGTGCTAATAACTCCATTCCTTTTAGTGGTAACGGGGGCTGTTAACTGGAGTACTCTAAAACAAACCTGACCTCTCTAGGATATTCAGAAGCCAAGTTATAAGCCCACAAAGGTGTATCTGGACTACTTCGTTAAAGTGACACCAGGCCCGGTGACCTTTGGGACATGGTTTGACCCCCTATAGGAATGTGTGATCATCATGAAACGTTCAGATCACTTACAGCTCAATAGATTCTACCTTCTTGTAACGTTTCAGCCTGATTGGACCTTGTTTTCACACAAATGGACCCAGAATGATGTGAAATTGTGCTTCGTGCAACATAATTCTGGGTGCCATTTACAAACCATAAGTGCTAAAGACTCCATTCCTTTTTGTGGTTGTAGGGGCTGTTGATTGGAGTACACTAAAACAAACCTGATCTCTCTAGGACATTCAGAAGCCAAGTTATAAGCCCACAAATGTGTAACTGGAATACTTCTTTAAATTGACACCAGATTTGGTGACCTTTGGGACATTGTTGGACCCCCTTAGGAAAGTGCGATCATCTTGAAACGTTCAGATCACTTACAACTCAATAGATTCTACCTTCTTGTAACGTTTCAGCCTGATTGGACCTTGTTTTCACACAAATGGACCCAGAATGATGTGAAATTGTGCTTCGTGCAACATAATTCTGGGTGCCATTTACAAACCATAAGTGCTAATGACTCCATTCCTTTTTGTGGTTGTAGGGGCTGTTGGTTGGAGTACAATAAAACAAACCTGATCTCTCTAGGACATTCAGAAGCCAAGTTATACGCCCACAAATGTGTAACTGGACTACTTCTTCAAAGTGACACCAGGCCCGGTGACCTTTGGGACATGGTTTGACCCCCTATAGGAATGTGCGATCATCATGAAACGTTCAGATCACTTACAACTCAATAGATTCTACCTTCTTGTAACGTTTCAGCCTGACTGGACCTTGTTTTCACACAAATGAACCCAGAATGATGTGAAATTGTGCTTCGTGCAACATAATTCTGGGTGCCATTTAAAAACCATAAGTGCTAATGACTCCATTCCTTTTAGTGGTAACGGGGGCTGTTAATTGGAGTACTCTAAAACAAACCTGACCTCTCTAGGATATTCAGAAGCCAAGTTATAAGTCCACAAAGGTGTAACTGGACTACTTCTTTAAAGTGACACCAGGCCCGGTGACCTTTGGGACATGGTTTGACCCCCTATAGGAATGTGCGATCATCATGAAACATTCAGATCACTTACAACTCAATAGATTCTACCTTCTTGTAACATTTCAGCCTGATTGGACCTTGTTTTCACACAAATGGACCCAGAGTTATGTGAAATTGTGCTTCGTGCAACATAATTCTGGGTGCCATTTACAAACCATAAGTGCTAATGACCCCATTCCTTTTTGTGGTTGTAGGGGCTGTTGATTGGAGTACACTAAAACAAACCTTATCTCTCTAGGACATTCAGAAGCCAAGTTATAAGCCCACAAAGGTGTAACTGGACTACATCTTTAAATTGACACCAGATCCGGTGACCTTTGGGACATTGTTTGACCCCCTTAGGAAAGTGCGATCATCTTGAAACATTCAAATCACTTACAACTCAATAGATTCTACCTTCTTGTAACGTTTCAGCCTGATTGGACCTTGTTTTCACACAAATGAACCCAGAATGATGTGAAATTGTGCTTCGTGCAACATAATTCTGGGTGCCATTTAAAAACCATAAGTGCTAATGACTCCATGCCTTTTAGTGGTAATGCGGGCTGTTAATTGGAGTACTCTAAAACAAACCTGATCTCTCTAGGACATTCAGAAGCCAAGTTATAAGCCCACAAATGTGTAACTGGACTACTTCTTTAAAGTGACACCAGGCCCGGTGACCTTTGGGACATGGTTTTACCCCCTATAGGAATGTGCGATCATCATGAAACGTTCAGATCACTTACAACTCAATAGATTCTACCGTCTTGTAACGTTTCAGCCTGATTGGACCTTGTTTTCACACAAATGAAACCAGAATGATGTGAAATTGTGCTTCGTGCAACATAATTCTGGGTGCCATTTAAAAACCATAAGTGCTAATAACTCCATTCCTTTTAGTGGTAACGGGGGCTGTTAACTGGAGTACTCTAAAACAAACCTGACCTCTCTAGGATATTCAGAAGCCAAGTTATAAGCCCACAAAGGTGTATCTGGACTACTTCGTTAAAGTGACACCAGGCCCGGTGACCTTTGGGACATGGTTTGACCCCCTATAGGAATGTGTGATCATCATGAAACGTTCAGATCACTTACAGCTCAATAGATTCTACCTTCTTGTAACGTTTCAGCCTGATTGGACCTTGTTTTCACACAAATGGACCCAGAATGATGTGAAATTGTGCTTCGTGCAACATAATTCTGGGTGCCATTTACAAACCATAAGTGCTAAAGACTCCATTCCTTTTTGTGGTTGTAGGGGCTGTTGATTGGAGTACACTAAAACAAACCTGATCTCTCTAGGACATTCAGAAGCCAAGTTATAAGCCCACAAATGTGTAACTGGAATACTTCTTTAAATTGACACCAGATTTGGTGACCTTTGGGACATTGTTGGACCCCCTTAGGAAAGTGCGATCATCTTGAAACGTTCAGATCACTTACAACTCAATAGATTCTACCTTCTTGTAACGTTTCAGCCTGATTGGACCTTGTTTTCACACAAATGGACCCAGAATGATGTGAAATTGTGCTTCGTGCAACATCATTCTGGGTGCCATTTACAAACCATAAGTGCTAATGACTCCATTCCTTTTTGTGGTTGTAGGGGCTGTTGGTTGGAGTACAATAAAACAGACCTGATCTCTCTAGGACATTCAGAAGCCAAGTTATACGCCCACAAATGTGTAACTGGACTACTTCTTCAAAGTGACACCAGGCCCGGTGACCTTTGGGACATGGTTTGACCCCCTATAGGAATGTGCGATCATCATGAAACGTTCAGATCACTTACAACTCAATAGATTCTACCTTCTTGTAACGTTTCAGCCTGACTGGACCTTGTTTTCACACAAATGAACCCAGAATGATGTGAAATTGTGCTTCGTGCAACATAATTCTGGGTGCCATTTAAAAACCATAAGTGCTAATGACTCCATTCCTTTTAGTGGTAACGGGGGCTGTTAATTGGAGTACTCTAAAACAAACCTGACCTCTCTAGGATATTCAGAAGCCAAGTTATAAGTCCACAAAGGTGTAACTGGACTACTTCTTTAAAGTGACACCAGGCCCGGTGACCTTTGGGACATGGTTTGACCCCCTATAGGAATGTGCGATCATCATGAAACATTCAGATCACTTACAACTCAATAGATTCTACCTTCTTGTAACATTTCAGCCTGATTGGACCTTGTTTTCACACAAATGGACCCAGAGTTATGTGAAATTGTGCTTCGTGCAACATAATTCTGGGTGCCATTTACAAACCATAAGTGCTAATGACCCCATTCCTTTTTGTGGTTGTAGGGGCTGTTGATTGGAGTACACTAAAACAAACCTTATCTCTCTAGGACATTCAGAAGCCAAGTTATAAGCCCACAAAGGTGTAACTGGACTACATCTTTAAATTGACACCAGATCCGGTGACCTTTGGGACATTGTTTGACCCCCTTAGGAAAGTGCGATCATCTTGAAACATTCAAATCACTTACAACTCAATAGATTCTACCTTCTTGTAACGTTTCAGCCTGATTGGACCTTGTTTTCACACAAATGGACCCAGAATGATGTGAAATTGTGCTTCGTGCAACATAATTCTGGGTGTCATTTACAAACCATAAGTGCTAATGACTCCATTCCTTTTTGTGGTTGTAGGGGCTGTTGGTTGGAGTACAATAAAACAAACCTGATCTCTCTAGGACATTCAGAAGCCAAGTTATAAGCCCACAAATGTGTAACTGGACTACTTCTTTAAATTGACACCAGATCCGGTGACCTTTGGGACATGGTTTGACCCCCTTAGGAAAGTGCTATTATCATGAAACGTTCAGATCACTTACAACTCAATAGATTCTACCTTCCTGTAACATTTCAGCCTGATTGGACCTTGTTTTCACACAAATGAACCCAGAATGATGTGAAATTGTGCTTCGTGCAACATAATTATGGGTGCCATTGAAAAACCATAAGTGCTAATGACTCCATTCCTTTTTGGGTTGTAGGGGCTGTTGATTGGAGTACACTAAAACAAACCTGATCTTTCTAGGACATTCAGAAGCCAAGTTATAAGCCCACAAATGTGTAACTGGACTACTTCTTTAAATTGACACCAGATCCGGTGACCTTTGGGACATGGTTTGACCCCCTTAGGAAAGTGCTATCATCATGAAACGTTCATATCACTTACAACTGAATAGATTCTACCTTCCTGTAACGTTTCAGCCTGATTGGACCTTGTTTTCACACAAATGAACACAGAATGATGTGAAATTGTTCTTCGTGCAACATAATTCTGGGTGCCATTTAAAAACCATAAGTGCTAATGACTCCATTCCTTTTTGAGGTTGTAGGGGCTGTTGATTGGAGTACACTAAAACAAACCTGATCTCTCTAGGACATTCAGAAGCCAAGTTATAAGCCCTCAAAGGTGTAAATGGACTACTTCTTTAAATTGACACCAGATCCGGTGACCTTTGGGACATGGTTTGACCCCCTTACGAAAGTGCTATCATCATGAAACGTTCAGATCACTTACAACTCAATAGATTCTACCTTCCTGTAACGTTTCAGCCTGATTGGACCTTGTTTTCATACAAATGGAACCAGAATGATGTGAAATTGTGCTTCGTGCAACATAATTCTGGGTGCCATTTAAAAACCATAAGTGCTAATGACTCCATTCCTTTTTGATGTTGTAGGGGCTGTTGATTGGAGTACACTAAAACAAACCTGATCTCTCTAGGACATTCAGAAGCCAAGTTGTAAGACCTCAAAGGTGTAACTGGACTAATCCTTTAAAGTGACACCAGGCCTGGTGACCTTTGGGACATGGTTTGACCACCTATAGGAATGTGTGATCATCTTGAAACGTTCAGATCACTTACAACTCAATAGATTCTACCTTCTTGTAACGTTTCAGCCTGATTGGACCTTGTTTTCACACAAATGGACCCAGAATGATGTGAAATTGTGCTTCGTGCAACATAATTCTGGGTGCCATTTACAAACCATAAGTGCTAATGACTCCATTCCTTTTAGTGGTAATGGGGGCTGTTAATTGGAGTACTCTAAAACAAACCGGACCTCTCTAGGATATTCAGAAGCCAAGTTATAAGCCCACAAAGGTGTAACTGGACTACTTCTTTAAAGTGACACCAGGCCCGGTGACCATTGGGACATGGTTTGACCACCTATAGGAATGTGCGATCATCATGAAACGTTCAGATCACTTACAACTCAATAGATTCTACATTCTTGTAACGTTTCAGCCTGATTGGACCTTGTTTTCACACAAATGGACCCAGAATGATGTGAAATTGTGCTTCGTGCAACATAATTCTGGATGCCATTTAAAAACCATAAGTACTAATGACTCCATTCCTTTTTGAGGTTGTAGGGGCTGTTGATTGGAGTACACTAAAACAAACCTGATCTCTCTAGGACATTCAAAAACCAAGTTATATGCCCTCAAAGGTGTGTTTGGACTACTTCTTTAAAGTGACACCAGGCCCGGTGACCATTGGGACATGGTTTGACCCCCTATAGGAATGTGCGATCATCATGAAACGTTCAGATCACTTACAACTCAATAGATTCTATCTTCTTGTAACGTTTCAGCCTGATTGGACCTTGTTTTCACACAAATGGACCCAGAATGATGTGAAATTGTGCTTCGTGCAACATAATTCTGGGTGCCATTTACAAACCATAAGTGCTAATGACTCCATTCCTTTTTGTGGTTGTAGGGGCTGTTGGTTGGAGTACATTAAAACAAACCTGATCTCTCTAGGACATTCAGAAGCCAAGTTGTAAGCCCACAAATGTGTAACTGGACTACTTCTTTAAATTGACACCAGATCCGGTGAACTTTGGGACATGGTTTTACCCCCTTAGGAAAGTGCTATCATCATGAAACGTTCAGATCACTTACACCTCAATAGATTCTACATTCCTGTAACGTTTCAGCCTGATTGGACCTTGTTTTCACACAAATGAACCCAGAATGATGTTAAATTGTGCTTCATGCAACATAATTCTGGGTGCCATTTACAAACCATAAGTGCTAATGACTCCATTCCTTTTTGTGGTTGTAGGGGCTGTTGATTGGAGTACATTAAAACAAAACTGATCTCTCTAGGACATTCAGAAGCCAAGTTATAAGCCCACAAATATGTAACTGGACTACTTCTTTAAAGTGACACCAGGCCCGGTGACCTTTGGGACATGGTTTGACCCCCTACAGGAATGTGCGATCATCATGAAACGTTCAGATCACTTACAGCTCAATAGATTCTACCTTCTTGTAACGTTTCAGCGTGATTGGACCTTGTTTTCACACAAATGGACCCAGAATGATGTGAAATTGTGCTTCGTGCAACATAATTCTGGGTGCCATTTAAAAACCATAAGTGCTAATGACTCCATTCCTTTTAGTGGTAATGGGGGCTGTTAATTGGAGTACTCTAAAACAAACCTGACCTCTCTAGGATATTCAGAAGCCAAGTTATAAGCCCACAAAGGTGTAACTGGACTACTTCTTTAAAGTGACACCAGGCCCGGTGACCTTTGGGACATGGTTTGACCCCCTATAGGAATGTGCGATCATCATGAAACGTTCAGATCACTTACAACTCAATAGATTCTACCTTCTTGTAACGTTTCAGCCCTATTGGACCTTGTTTTCACAAAAATGGACCCAGAATGATGTGAAATTGTGCTTCGTGCAACATAATTCTGGATGCCATTTAAAAACCATAAGTGCTAATGACTCCATTCCTTTTTGAGGTTGTAGGGGCTGTTGATTGGAGTACACTAAAACAAACCTGATCTCTCTAGGACATTCAAAAACCAAGTTATAAGCCCTCAAAGGTGTAATTGGACTACTTCTTTAAAGTGACACCAGGCCCGGTGACCTTTGGGACATGGTTTGACCCCCTATAGGAATGTGCGATCATCATGAAATGTTCAGATCACTTACAACTCAATGGATTCTACCTTCTTGTAACGTTTCAGCCTGATTGGACCTTGTTTTCACACAAATGGACCCAGAATGATGTGAAATTGTGCTTCGTGCAACATAATTCTGGGTGCCAATTACAAACCATAAGTGCTAATGACCCCATTCCTTTTTGTGGTTGTAGGGGCTGTTGGTTGGAGTACATTAAAACAAACCTGATCTCTCTAGGACATTCAGAAGCCAAGTTGTAAGCCCACAAATGTGTAACTGGACTACTTCTTTAAATTGACACCAGATCCGGTGACCTTTGGGACATGGTTTGACCCCCTTAGGAAAGTGCTATCATCATGAAACGTTCAGATCACTTACAACTCAAAAGATTCTACCTTCTTGTAACGTTTCAGCCTGATTGGACCTTGTTTTCACACAAATGAACCCAGAATGATGTGAAATGGTGCTTCGTGCAACATAATTCTGGGTGCCATTTAAAAACCATAAGTGCTAATGACTCCATGCCTTTTAGTGGTAATGCGAGCTGTTAATTGGAGTAGTCTAAAACAAACCTGATCTCTCTAGGACATTCAGAAGCCAAGTTATAAGCCCACAAATGTGTAACTGGACTACTTCTTTAAATTGACACCAGATCCGGTGACCTTTGGGACATGGTTTGAACCCCTTAGGAAAGTGCTATCATCATGAAACGTTCAGATCACTTACAACTCAATAGATTCTACCTTCCTGTAACGTTTCAGCCTGATTGGACCTTGTTTTCATACAAATGGAACAAGAATGATGTGAAATTGTGCTTCGTGCAACATAATTCTGGGTGCCATTTAAAAACCATAAGTGCTAATGACTCCATTCCTTTTTGATGTTGTAGGGGCTGTTGATTGGAGTACACTAAAAAAACCTGATCTCTCTAGGACATTCAGAAGCCAAGTTGTAAGACCTCAAAGGTGTAACTGGACTACTTCTTTAAAGTGACACCAGGCCTGGTGACCTTTGGGACATGGTTTGACCCCCTATAGGAATGTGTGATCATCTTGAAACGTTCAGATCACTTACAACTCAATAGATTCTACCTTCTTGTAACGTTTCAGCCTGATTGGACCTTGTTTTCACACAAATGGACCCAGAATGATGTGAAATTGTGCTTCGTGCAACATAATTCTGGGTGCCATTTACAAACCATAAGTGCTAATGACTCCATTCCTTTTAGTGGTAATGGGGGCTGTTAATTGGAGTACTCTAAAACAAACCGGACCTCTCTAGGATATTCAGAAGCCAAGTTATAAGCCCACAAAGGTGTAACTGGACTACTTCTTTAAAGTGACACCAGGCCCGGTGACCATTGGGACATGGTTTGACCACCTATAGGAATGTGTGATCATCATGAAACGTTCAGATCACTTACAACTCAATAGATTCTACATTCTTGTAACGTTTCAGCCTGATTGGACCTTGTTTTCACACAAATGGACCCAGAATGATGTGAAATTGTGCTTCGTGCAACATAATTCTGGA
Organism: Nothobranchius furzeri; assembly: GCF_043380555.1. NCBI lineage: Eukaryota > Metazoa > Chordata > Actinopteri > Cyprinodontiformes > Nothobranchiidae > Nothobranchius > Nothobranchius furzeri. The sequence goes on along the minus strand of NC_091751.1, from coordinate 6,375,817 downwards.
TGCCATTTAAAAACCATAAGTACTAATGACTCCATTCCTTTTTGAGGTTGTAGGGGCTGTTGATTGGAGTACACTAAAAAAAACCTGATCTCTCTAGGACATTCAAAAACCAAGTTATATGCCCTCAAAGGTGTGTTTGGACTACTTCTTAAAAGTGACACCAGGCCCGGTGACCATTGGGACATGGTTTGACCCCCTATAGGAATGTGCGATCATCATGAAACGTTCAGATCACTTACAACTCAATAGATTCTACCTTCTTGTAACGTTTCAGCCTGATTGGACCTTGTTTTCACACAAATGGACCCAGAATGATGTGAAATTGTGCTTCGTGCAACATAATTCTGGGTGCCATTTACAAACCATAAGTGCTAATGACTCCATTCCTTTTTGTGGTTGTAGGGGCTGTTGGTTGGAGTACATTAAAACAAACCTGATCTCTCTAGGACATTCAGAAGCCAAGTTGTAAGCCCACAAATGTGTAACTGGACTACTTCTTTAAATTGACACCAGATCCGGTGAACTTTGGGACATGGTTTTACCCCCTTAGGAAAGTGCTATCATCATGAAACGTTCAGATCACTTACAACTCAATAGATTCTACATTCCTGTAACGTTTCAGCCTGATTGGACCTTGTTTTCACACAAATGAACCCAGAATGATGTTAAATTGTGCTTCATGCAACATAATTCTGGGTGCCATTTACAAACCATAAGTGCTAATGACTCCATTCCTTTTTGTGGTTGTAGGGGCTGTTGAATGGAGTACATTAAAACAAAACTGATCTCTCTAGGACATTCAGAAGCCAAGTTATAAGCCCACAAATATGTAACTGGACTACTTCTTTAAAGTGACACCAGGCCCGGTGACCTCTGGGACATGGTTTGACCCCCTACAGGAATGTGCGATCATCATGAAACGTTCAGATCACTTACAACTCAATAGATTCTACCTTCTTGTAACGTTTCAGCCTGATTGGACCTTGTTTTCACACAAATGGACCCAGAATGATGTGAAATTGTGCTTCGTGCAACATAATTCTGGGTGCCATTTAAAAACCATAAGTGCTAATGACTCCATTCCTTTTAGTGGTAATGGGGGCTGTTAATTGGAGTACTCTAAAACAAACCTGACCTCTCTAGGATATTCAGAAGCCAAGTTATATGCCCACAAAGGTGTAACTGGACTACTTCTTTAAAGTGACACCAGGCCCGGTGACCTTTGGGACATGGTTTGACCCCCTATAGGAATGTGCGATCATCATGAAACGTTCAGATCACTTACAACTCAATAGATTCTACCTTCTTGTAACGTTTCAGCCTGATTGGACCTTGTTTTCACACAAATGGACCCAGAATGATGTGAAATTGTGCTTCGTGCAACATAATTCTGGATGCCATTTAAAAACCATAAGTGCTAATGACTCCATTCCTTTTTGTGGTTGTAGGGGCTGTTGGTTGGAGTACATTAAAACAAACCTGATCTCTCTAGGACATTCAGAAGCCAAGTTGTAAGCCCACAAATGTGTAACTGGACTACTTCTTTAAATTGACACCAGATCCGGTGACCTTTGGGACATGGTTTGACGCCCTTTGGAAAGTGCTATCATCATGAAACGTTCAGATCACTTACAACTCAATAGATTCTACCTTCTTGTAACGTTTCAGCCTGATTGGACCTTGTTTTCACACAAATGAACCCAGAATGATGTGAAATGGTGCTTCGTGCAACATAATTCTGGGTGCCATTTAAAAACCATAAGTGCTAATGACTCCATGCCTTTTAGTGGTAATGCGGGCTGTTAATTGGAGTACTCTAAAACAAACCTGATCTCTCTAGGACATTCAGAAGCCAAGTTATAAGCCCACAAATGTGTAACTGGACTACTTCTTTAAATTGACACCAGATCCGGTGACCTTTGGGACATGGTTTGACCCCCTTAGGAAAGTGCTATCATCATGAAACGTTCAGATCACTTACAACTCAATAGATTCTACCTTCCTGTAACGTTTCAGCCTGATTGGACCTTGTTTTCATACAAATGGAACAAGAATGATGTGAAATTGTGCTTCGTGCAACATAATTCTGGGTGCCATTTAAAAACCATAAGTGCTAATGACTCCATTCCTTTTTGATGTTGTAGGGGCTGTTGATTGGAGTACACTAAAACAAACCTGATCTCTCTAGGACATTCAGAAGCCAAGTTGTAAGACCTCAAAGGTGTAACTGGACTACTTCTTTAAAGTGACACCAGGCCTGGTGACCTTTGGGACATGGTTTGACCCCCTATAGGAATGTGTGATCATCTTGAAACGTTCAGATCACTTACAACTCAATAGATTCTACCTTCTTGTAACGTTTCAGCCTTATTGGACCTTGTTTTCACACAAATGGACCCAGAATGATGTGAAATTGTGCTTCGTGCAACATAATTCTGGGTGCCATTTACAAACCAAAAGTGCTAATGACTCCATTCCTTTTAGTGGTAATGGGGGCTGTTAATTGGAGTACTCTTAAACAAACCGGACCTCTCTAGGATATTCAGAAGCCAAGTTATAAGCCCACAAAGGTGTAACTGGACTACTTCTTTAAAGTGACACCAGGCCCGGTGACCATTGGGACATGGTTTGACCACCTATAGGAATGTGCGATCATCATGAAATGTTCAGATCACTTACAACTCAATAGATTCTACATTCTTGTAACGTTTCAGCCTGATTGGACCTTGTTTTCACACAAATGGACCCAGAATGATGTGAAATTGTGCTTCGTGCAACATAATTCTGGATGCCATTTAAAAACCATAAGTACTAATGACTCCATTCCTTTTTGAGGTTGTAGGGGCTGTTGATTGGAGTACACTAAAAAACCTGATCTCTCTAGGACATTCAAAAACCAAGTTATATGCCCTCAAAGGTGTGTTTGGACTACTTCTTTAAAGTGACACCAGGCCCGGTGACCATTGGGACATGGTTTGACCCCCTATAGGAATGTGCGATCATCATGAAACGTTCAGATCACTTACAACTCAATAGATTCTACCTTCTTGTAACGTTTCAGCCTGATTGGACCTTGTTTTCACACAAATGGACCCAGAATGATGTGAAATTGTGCTTCGTGCAACATAATTCTGGGTGCCATTTACAAACCATAAGTGCTAATGACTCCATTCCTTTTTGTGGTTGTAGGGGCTGTTGGTTGGAGTACATTAAAACAAACCTGATCTCTCTAGGACATTCAGAAGCCAAGTTGTAAGCCCACAAATGTGTAACTGGACTACTTCTTTAAATTGACACCAGATCCGGTGACCTTTGGGACATGGTTTGACCCCCTTAGGAAAGTGCTATCATCATGAAACGTTCAGATCACTTACAACTCAATAGATTCTACCTTCTTGTAACGTTTCAGCCTGATTGGACCTTGTTTTCACACAAATGAACCCAGAATGATGTGAAATGGTGCTTCGTGCAACATAATTCTGGGTGCCATTTAAAAACCATAAGTGATAATGACTCCATGCCTTTTAGTGGTAATGCGGGCTGTTAATTGGAGTACTCTAAAACAAACCTGATCTCTCTAGGACATTCAGAAGCCAAGTTATAAGCCCACAAATGTGTAACTGGACTACTTCTTTAAAGTGACACCAGGCCCGGTGACCTTTGGGACATGGTTTGACCCCCTATAGGAATGTGCGATCATCATGACACGTTCAGATCACTTACAACTCAATAGATTCTACCTTCTTGTAACGTTTCAGCCTGATTGGACCTTGTTTTCACACAAATGGACCCAGAATGATGTGAATTTGTGCTTCGTGCAACATAATTCTGGGTGCCATTTACAAACCATAAGTGCTAATGACTCCATTCCTTTTTGTGGTTGTAGGGGCTGTTGGTTGGAGTACATTAAAACAAACCTGATCTCTCTAGGACATTCAGAAGCCAAGTTGTAAGCCCACAAATGTGTAACTGGACTACTTCTTTAAATTGACACCAGATCCGGTGACCTTTGGGACATGGTTTGACGCCCTTAGGAAAGTGCTATCATCATGAAACGTTCAGATCACTTACAACTCAATAGATTCTACCTTCTTGTAACGTTTCAGCCTGATTGGACCTTGTTTTCACACAAATGAACCCAGAATGATGTGAAATGGTGCTTCGTGCAACATAATTCTGGGTGCCATTTAAAAACCATAAGTGCTAATGACTCCATGCCTTTTAGTGGTAATGCGGGCTGTTAATTGGAGTACTCTAAAACAAACCTGATCTCTCTAGGACATTCAGAAGCCAAGTTATAAGCCCACAAATGTGTAACTGGACTACTTCTTTAAATTGACACCAGATCCGGTGACCTTTGGGACATGGTTTGACCCCCTTAGGAAAGTGCTATCATCATGAAACGTTCAGATCACTTACAACTCAATAGATTCTACCTTCCTGTAACGTTTCAGCCTGATTGGACCTTGTTTTCATACAAATGGAACAAGAATGATGTGAAATTGTGCTTCGTGCAACATAATTCTGGGTGCCATTTAAAAACCATAAGTGCTAATGACTCCATTCCTTTTTGATGTTGTAGGGGCTGTTGATTGGAGTACACTAAAACAAACCTGATCTCTCTAGGACATTCAGAAGCCAAGTTGTAAGACCTCAAAGGTGTAACAGGACTACTTCTTTAAAGTGACACCAGGCCTGGTGACCTTTGGGACATGGTTTGACCACCTATAGGAATGTGTGATCATCTTGAAACGTTCAGATCACTTACAACTCAATAGATTCTACCTTCTTGTAACGTTTCAGCCTGATTGGACCTTGTTTTCACACAAATGGACCCAGAATGATGTGAAATTGTGCTTCGTGCAACATAATTCTGGGTGCCATTTACAAACCATAAGTGCTAATGACTCCATTCCTTTTTGAGGTTGTAGGGGCTGTTGATTGGAGTACACTAAAAAAAACCTGATCTCTCTAGGACATTCAAAAACCAAGTTATATGCCCTCAAAGGTGTGTTTGGACTACTTCTTTAAAGTGACACCAGGCCCGGTGACCATTGGGACATGGTTTGACCCCCTATAGGAATGTGCGATCATCATGAAACGTTCAGATCACTTACAACTCAATAGATTCTACCTTCTTGTAACGTTTCAGCCTGATTGGACCTTGTTTTCACACAAATGGACCCAGAATGATGTGAAATTGTGCTTCGTGCAACATAATTCTGGGTGCCATTTACAAACCATAAGTGCTAATGACTCCATTCCTTTTTGTGGTTGTAGGGGCTGTTGGTTGGAGTACATTAAAACAAACCTGATCTCTCTAGGACATTCAGAAGCCAAGTTGTAAGCCCACAAATGTGTAACTGGACTACTTCTTTAAATTGACACCAGATCCGGTGAACTTTGGGACATGGTTTTACCCCCTTAGGAAAGTGCTATCATCATGAAACGTTCAGATCACTTACAACTCAATAGATTCTACATTCCTGTAACGTTTCAGCCTGATTGGACCTTGTTTTCACACAAATGAACCCAGAATGATGTTAAATTGTGCTTCATGCAACATAATTCTGGGTGCCATTTACAAACCATAAGTGCTAATGACTCCATTCCTTTTTGTGGTTGTAGGGGCTGTTGATTGGAGTATATTAAAACAAAACTGATCTCTCTAGGACATTCAGAAGCCAAGTTATAAGCCCACAAATATGTAACTGGACTACTTCTTTAAAGTGACACCAGGCCCGGTGACCTTTGGGACATGGTTTGACCCCCTACAGGAATGTGCGATCATCATGAAACGTTCAGATCACTTACAACTCAATAGATTCTACCTTCTTGTAACGTTTCAGCCTGATTGGACCTTGTTTTCACACAAATGGACCCAGAATGATTTGTGCTTCGTGCAACATAATTCTGGGTGCCATTTAAAAACCATAAGTGCTAATGACTCCATTCCTTTTAGTGGTAATGGGGGCTGTTAATTGGAGTACTCTAAAACAAACCTGACCTCTCTGGGATATTCAGAAGCCAAGTTATAAGCCCACAAAGGTGTAACTGGACTACTTCTTTAAAGTGACACCACGCCCGGTGACCTTTGGGACATGGTTTGACCCCCTATAGGAATGTGCGATCATCATGAAACATTCAGATCACTTACAACTCAATAGATTCTACCTTCTTGTAACGTTTCAGCCTGATTGGACCTTGTTTTCACACAAATGGACCCAGAATGATGTGAAATTGTGCTTCGTGCAACATAATTCTGGATGCCATTTAAAAACCATAAGTGCTAATGACTCCATTCCTTTTTGAGGTTGTAGGGGCTGTTGATTGGAGTACACTAAAACAAACCTGATCTCTCTAGGACATTCAGAAACCAAGTTATAAGCCCTCAAAGGTGTAATTGGACTACTTCTTTAAAGTGACACCAGGCCCGGTGACCTTTGGGACATGGTTTGACCCCCTATAGGAATGTGCGATCATCATGAAATGTTCAGATCACTTACAATTCAATAGATTCTACCTTCTTGTAACGTTTCAGCCTGATTGGACCTTGTTTTCACACAAATGGACCCAGAATGATTCGAAATTGTGCTTCGTGCAACATAATTCTGGGTGCCATTTACAAACCATAAGTGCTAATGACCCCATTCCTTTTTGTGGTTGTAGGGGCTGTTGGTTGGAGTACATTAAAACAAACCTGATCTCTCTAGGACATTCAGAAGCCAAGTTGTAAGCCCACAAATGTGTAACTGGACTACTTCTTTAAATTGACACCAGATCCGGTGACCTTTGGGACATGGTTTGACCCCCTTAGGAAAGTGCTATCATCATGAAACGTTCAGATCACTTACAACTCAATAGATTCTACCTTCTTGTAACGTTTCAGCCTGATTGGACCTTGTTTTCACACAAATGAACCCAGAATGATGTGAAATGGTGCTTCGTGCAACATAATTCTGGGTGCCATTTAAAAACCATAAGTGCTAATGACTCCATGCCTTTTAGTGGTAATGAGGGCTGTTAATTGGAGTACTCTAAAACAAACCTGATCTCTCTAGGACATTCAGAAGCCAAGTTATAAGCCCACAAATGTGTAACTGGACTACTTCTTTAAAGTGACACCAGGCCCGGTGACCTTTGGGACATTGTTTGACCCCCTATAGGAATGTGCGATCATCATGAAACGTTCAGATCACTTACAACTCAATAGATTCTACCTTCTTGTAACGTTTCAGCCTGATTGGACCTTGTTTTCACACAAATGGACCCAGAATGATGTGAAATTGTGCTTCGTGCAACATAATTCTGGGTGCCATTTACAAACCATAAGTGCTAATGACTCCATTCCTTTTTGTGGTTGTAGGGGCTGTTGATTGGAGTACACTAAAACAAACCTGATCTCTCTAGGACATTCAGAAGCCAAGTTATAAGCCCACAAAGGTGTAACTGGACTACTTCTTTAAATTGACACCAGATTTGGTGACCTTTGGGACATTGTTTGACCCCCTTAGGAAAGTGCGATCATCTTGAAACGTTCAGATCACTTACAACTCAATAGATTCTACCTTCTTGTAACGTTTCAGCCTGATTGGACCTTGTTTTCACACAAATGGACCCAGAATGATGTGAAATTGTGCTTCGTGCAACATAATTCTGGGTGCCATTTACAAACCATAAGTGCTAATGACTCCGTTCCTTTTAGTGGTAACGGGGGCTGTTAATTGGAGTACTCTAAAACAGACCTGACCTCTCTAGGATATTCAGAAGCCAAGTTATAAGCCCACAAAGGTGTAACTGGACTACTTCTTTCAAGTGACACCAGGCCCGGTGACCTTTGGGACATGGTTTGACCCCCTATAGGAATGTGCGATCATCAGGAAACATTCAGATCACTTACAACTCAATAGATTCTACCTTCTTGTAACGTTTCAGCCTGATTGGACCTTGCTTTCACACAAATGGACCCAGAGTGATGTGAAATTGTGCTTCGTGCAACATAATTCTGGGTGCCATTTACAAACCATAAGTGCTAATGACCCCATTCCTTTTTGTGGTTGTAGGGGCTGTTGATTGGAGTACACTAAAACAAACCTGATCTCTCTAGGACATTCAGAAGCCAAGTTATAAGCCCACAAAGGTGTAACTGGACTACTTCTTTAAATTGACACCAGATCCGGTGACCTTTGGGACATGGTTTGACCCCCTTAGGAAAGTGCTATTATCATGAAACGTTCAGATCAATTACAACTCAATAGATTCTACCTTCCTGTAACATTTCAGCCTGATTGGACCTTGTTTTCACACAAATGGACCCAGAGTGATGTGAAATTGTTCTTCGTGCAACATAATTCTGGGTGCCATTTAAAAACCATAAGTGCTAATGACTCCATTCCTTTGTGAGGTTGTAAGGGCTGTTGATTGGAGTACACTAAAACAAACCTGATCTCTCTAGGACATTCAGAAGCCAAGTTATAAGCCCTCAAAGGTGTAAATGGACTACTTCTTTAAATTGACACCAGATCCGGTGACCTTTGGGACATGGTTTGACCAACTTAGGAAAGTGCTATCATCATGAAATATTCAGATCACTTACAACTCAATAGATTCTACCTTCCTGTAACGTTTCAGCCTGATTGGACCTTGTTTTCACACAAATGGAACCAGAATGATGTGAAATTGTGCTTCGTGCAACATAATTCTGGGTACCATTTAAAAACCATAAGTGCTAATGACTCCATTCCTTTTAGTGGTAATGGGGGCTGTTAATTAGAGTATTCTAAAACAAACCGGACATCTCTAGGATATTCAGAAGCCAAGTTATAAGCCCACAAAGGTGTAACTGGACTACTTCTTTAAAGTGACACCAGGCCCGGTGACCTTTGGGACATGGTTTGACCCCCTATAGGAATGTGCGATCATCATGAAACGTTCAGATCACTTACAACTCAATAGATTCTACCTTCTTGTAACGTTTCAGCCTGATTGGACCTTGTTTTCACACAAATGGACCCAAAATGATGTGAAATTGTGCTTCGTGCAACATAATTCTGGATGCCATTTAAAGACCATAAGTGCTAATGACTCCATTCCTTTTTGAGGTTGTAGGGGCTGTTGATTGGAGTACACTAAAACAAACCTGATCTCTCTAGGACATTCAAAAACCAAGTTATATGCCCTCAAAGGTGTGTTTGGACTACTTCTTTAAAGTGACACCAGGCCCGGTGACCTTTGGGACATGGTTTGACCCCCTATAGGAATGTGCGATCATCATGAAACGTTCAGATCACTTACAACTCAATAGATTCTACCTTCTTGTAACGTTTCAGCCTGATTGGACCTTGTTTTCACACAAATGGACCCAGAATGATGTGAATTTGTGCTTCGTGCAACATAATTCTGGGTGCCATTTACAAACCATAAGTCCTAATGACTCCATTCCTTTTTGTGGTTGTAGGGGCTGTTGGTTGGAGTACATTAAAACAAACCTGATCTCTCTAGGACATTCAGAAGCCAAGTTGTAAGCCCACAAATGTGTAACTGGACTACTTCTTTAAATTGACACCAGATCCAGTGACCTTTGGGACATGGTTTTACCCCCTTAGGAAAGTGCTATCATCATGAAACGTTCAGATCACTTACAACTCAATAGATTCTACATTCCTGTAACGTTTCAGCCTGGTTGGACCTTGTTTTCACACAAATGAACCCAGAATGATGTTAAATTGTGCTTCATGCAACATAATTCTGGGTGCCATTTACAAACCATAAGTGCTAATGACTCCATTCCTTTTTGTGGTTGTAGGGGCTGTTGATTGGAGTACATTAAAACAAAACTGATCTCTCTAGGACATTCAGAAGCCAAGTTATAAGCCCACAAATGTGTAACTGGACTACTTCTTTAAAGTGACACCAGGCCCGGTGACCTTTGGGACATGGTTTGACCCCCTATAGGAATGTGCGATCATCTTGAAACATTCAGATCACTTACAACTCAATAGATTCTACCTTCTTGTAACTTTTCAGCCTGATTGGACCTTGTTTTCACACAAATGAACCCAGAATGATGTTAAATTGTGCTTCGTGCAACATAATTCTGGGTGCCATTTAAAAACCATAAGTGCTAATAACTCCATTCCTTTTAGTGGTAACGGGGGCTGTTAATTGGAGTACTCTAAAACAAACCTGACCTCTCTAGGATATTCAGAAGCCAAGTTATAAGCCCACAAAGGTGTAACTGGACTACTTCTTTAAAGTGACACCAGGCCCGGTGACCTTTGGGACATGGTTTGACCCCCTATAGGAATGTGCGATCATCATGAAACGTTCAGATCACTTACAACTCAATAGATTCTACCTTCTTGTAACGTTTCAGCCTGATTGGACCTTGTTTTCACACAAATGGACCCAGAATGATGTGAAATTGTGCTTCGTGCAACATAATTCTGGGTGCCATTTACAAACCATAAGTGCTAATGACCCCATTCCTTTTTGTGGTTGTAGGGGCTGTTGATTGGAGTACACTAAAACAAACCTGATCTCTCTAGGACATTCAGAAGCCAAGTTATAAGCCCACAAAGGTGTAACTGGACTACTTCTTTAAATTGACACCAGATCCGGTGACCTTTGGGACATTGTTTGACCCCCTTAGGAAAGTGCGATCATCTTGAAACGTTCAGATCACTTACAACTCAATAGATTCTACCTTCTTGTAACGTTTCAGCCTGATTGGACCTTGTTTTCACACAAATGGACCCAGAATGATGTGAAATTGTGCTTCGTGCAACATAATTCTGGGTGTCATTTACAAACCATAAGTGCTAATGACTCCATTCCTTTTTGTGGTTGTAGGGGCTGTTGGTTGGAGTACAATAAAACAAACCTGATCTCTCTAGGACATTCAGAAGCCAAGTTATAAGCCCACAAATGTGTAACTGGACTACTTCTTTAAATTGACACCAGATCCGGTGACCTTTGGGACATGGTTTGACCCCCTCAGGAAAGTGCTATCATCATGAAACGTTCAGATCACTTACAACTCAATAGATTCTACCTTCCTGTAACGTTTCAGCCTGATTGGACCTTGTTTTCACACAAATGAACACAGAATGATGTGAAATTGTTCTTCGTGCAACATAATTCTGGGTGCCATTTAAAAACCATAAGTGCTAATGACTCCATTCCTTTTTTATGTTGTAAGGGCTGTTGATTGGAGTACACTAAAACAAACCTGATCTCTCTAGGACATTCAGAAGCCAAGGTATAAGACCTCAAAGGTGTAAATGGACTACTTCTTTAAATTGACACCAGATCCGGTGACCTTTGGGACATGGTTTGACCCCCTTAGGAAAGTGCTATCATCATGAAACGTTCAGATCACTTACAACTCAATAGATTCTACCTTCCTGTAACGTTTCAGCCTGATTGGACCTTGTTTTCACACAAATGGAACCAGAATGATGTGAAATTGTGCTTCGTGCAACATAATTCTGGGTGCCATTTAAAAACCATAAGTGATAATGACTCCATTCCTTTTAGTGGTAATGGGGGCTGTTAATTAGAGTATTCTAAAACAAACCGGACCTCTCTAGGATATTCAGAAGCCAAGTTATAAGCCCACAAAGGTGTAACTGGACTACTTCTTTAAAGTGACACCAGGCCCGGTGACCTTTGGGACAAGGTTTGACCCCCTATAGGAATGTGCGATCATCATGAAACGTTCAGATCACTTACAACTCAATAGATTCTACCTTCTTGTAACGTTTCAGCCTGATTGGACCTTGTTTTCACACAAATGGACCCAGAATGATGTGAAATTGTGCTTCGTGCAACATAATTCTGGATGCCATTTAAAAACCATAAGTGCTAATGACTCCATTCCTTTTTTAGGTTGTAGGGGCTGTTGATTGGAGTACACTAAAACAAACCTGATCTCTCTAGGACATTCAAAAACCAAGTTATATGCCCTCAAAGGTGTGTTTGGACTACTTCTTTAAAGTGAAACCAGGCCCGGTGACCTTTGGGACATGGTTTGACCCCCTATAGGAATGTGCGATCATCATGAAACGTTCAGATCACTTACAACTCAATAGATTCTACCTTCTTGTAACGTTTCAGCCTGATTGGACCTTGTTTTCACACAAATGGACCCAAAATGATGTGAAATTGTGCTTCGTGCAACATAATTCTGGATGACATTTAAAGACCATAAGTGCTAATGACTCCATTCCTTTTTGAGGTTGTAGGGGCTGTTGATTGGAGTACACTAAAACAAACCTGATCTCTGTAGGACATTCAAAAACCAAGTTATATGCCCTCAAAGGTGTGTTTGGACTACTTCTTTAAAGTGAAACCAGGCCCGGTGACCTTTGGGACATGGTTTGACCCCCTATAGGAATGTGCGATCATCATGAAACGTTCAGATCACTTACAACTCAATAGATTCTACCTTCTTGTAACGTTTCAGCCTGATTGGACCTTGTTTTCACACAAATGGACCCAGAATGATGTGAATTTGTGCTTCGTGCAACATAATTCTGGGTGCCATTTACAAACCATAAGTCCTAATGACTCCATTCCTTTTTGTGGTTGTAGGGGCTGTTGGTTGGAGTACATTAAAACAAACCTGATCTCTCTAGGACATTCAGAAGCCAAGTTGTAAGCCCACAAATGTGTAACTGGACTACTTCTTTAAAATGACACCAGATCCGGTGACCTTTGGGACATGGTTTTACCCCCTTAGGAAAGTGCTATCATCATGAAACGTTCAGATCACTTACAACTCAATAGATTCTACATTCCTGTAATGTTTCAGCCTGGTTGGACCTTGTTTTCACACAAATGAACCCAGAATGATGTTAAATTGTGCTTCATGCAACATAATTCTGGGTGCCATTTACAAACCATAAGTGCTAATGACTCCATTCCTTTTTGTGGTTGTAGGGGCTGTTGATTGGAGTACATTAAAACAAAACTGATCTCTCTAGGACATTCAGAAGCCAAGTTATAAGCCCACAAATGTGTAACTGGACTACTTCTTTAAAGTGACACCAGGCCCGGTGACCTTTGGGACATGGTTTGACCCCCTATAGGAATGTGCGATCATCATGAAACGTTCAGGTAACTTACAACTCAATAGATTCTACCTTCTTGTAACGTTTCAGCCTGATTGGACCTTGTTTTCACACAAATGGACCCAGAATGATGTGAAATTGTGCTTCGTGCAACATAATTCTGGGTGCCATTTACAAACCATAAGTGCTAATGACCCCATTCCTTTTTGTGGTTGTAGGGGCTGTTGATTGGAGTACACTAAAACAAACCTGATCTCTCTAGGACATTCAGAAGCCAAGTTATAAGCCCACAAAGGTGTAACTGGACTACTTCTTTAAATTGACACCAGATCCGGTGACCTTTGGGACATTGTTTGACCCCCTTAGGAAAGTGCGATCATCTTGAAACGTTCAGATCACTTACAACTCAATAGATTCTACCTTCTTGTAACGTTTCAGCCTGATTGGACCTTGTTTTCACACAAATGGACCCAGAATGATGTGAAATTGTGCTTCGTGCAACATAATTCTGGGTGTCATTTACAAACCATAAGTGCTAATGACTCCATTCCTTTTTGTGGTTGTAGGGGCTGTTGGTTGGAGTACAATAAAACAAACCTGATCTCTCTAGGACATTCAGAAGCCAAGTTATAAGCCCACAAATGTGTAACTGGACTACTTCTTTAAATTGACACCAGATCCGGTGACCTTTGGGACATGGTTTGACCCCCTTAGGAAAGTGCTATCATCATGAAACGTTCAGATCACTTACAACTCAATAGATTCTACGTTCCTGTAACGTTTCAGCCTGATTGAACCTTGTTTTCACACAAATGAACACAGAATGATGTGAAATTGTTCTTCGTGCAACATAATTCTGGGTGCCATTTAAAAACCATAAGTGCTAATGACTCCATTCCTTTTTGATGTTGTAAGGGCTGTTGATTGGAGTACACTAAAACAAACCTGATCTCTCTAGGACATTCAGAAGCCAAGGTATAAGACCTCAAAGGTGTAAATGGACTACTTCTTTAAATTGACACCAGATCCGGTGACCTTTGGGACATGGTTTGACCCCCTTAGGAAAGGGCTATCATCATGAAACGTTCAGATCATTTACAACTCAATAGATTCTACCTTCCTGTAACGTTTCAGCCTGATTGGACCTTGTTTTCACACAAATGGAACCAGAATGATGTGAAATTGTGCTTCGTGCAACATAATTCTGGGTGCCATTTAAAAACCATAAGTGATAATGACTCCATTCCTTTTAGTGGTAATGGGGGCTGTTAATTAGAGTATTCTAAAACAAACCGGACCTCTCTAGGATATTCAGAAGCCAAGTTATAAGCCCACAAAGGTGTAACTGGACTACTTCTTTAAAGTGACACCAGGCCCGGTGACCTTTGGGACATGGTTTGACCCCCTATAGGAATGTGCGATCATCATGAAACGTTCAGATCACTTACAACTCAATAGATTCTACCTTCTTGTAACGTTTCAGCCTGATTGGACCTTGTTTTCACACAAATGGACCCAGAATGTTGTGAAATTGTGCTTCGTGCAACATAATTCTGGGTGCCATTTACAAACCATAAGTGCTAATGACTCCATTCCTTTTTGTGGTTGTAGGGGCTGTTGGTTGGAGTACATTAAAACAAACCTGATCTCTCTAGTACATTCAGAAGCCAAGTTGTAAGCCCACAAATATGTAACTGGACTACTTCTTTAAATTGACACCAGATCCGGTGACCTTTGGGACATGGTTTTACCCCCTTAGGAAAGTGCTATCATCATGAAACATTCAGATCACTTACAACTCAATAGACTCTACATTCCTGTAACGTTTCAGCCTGATTGGACCTTGTTTTCACACAAATGAACCCAGAATGATGTTAAATTGTGCTTCATGCAACATAATTCTGGGTGCCATTTACAAACCATAAGTGCTAATGACTCCATTCCTTTTTGTGGTTGTGGGGGCTGTTGATTGGAGTACATTAAAACAAAACTGATCTCTCTAGGACATTCAGAAGCCAAGTTATAAGCCCACAAATGTGTAACTGGACTACTTCTTTAAAGTGACACCAGGCCCGGTGACCTTTGGGACATGGTTTGACCCCCATAGGAATGTGCGATCATCATGAAACGTTCAGATCACTTACAACTCAATAGATTCTACCTTCTTGTAACGTTTCAGCCATATTGGACCTTGTTTTCACACAAATGAACCCAGAATGATGTTAAATTGTGCTTCGTGCAACATAATTCTGGGTGCCATTTAAAAACCCTAAGTGCTAATAACTCCATTCCTTTTAGTGGTAACGGGGGCTGTTAATTGGAGTAATCTAAAACAAACCTGACCTCTCTAGGATATTCAGAAGCAAAGTTATAAGCCCACAAAGGTGTAACTGGACTACTTCTTTAAAGTGACACCAGGCCCGGTGACCTTTGGGACATGGTTTGACCCCCTATAGGAATGTGCGATCATCATGAAACGTTCAGATCACTTACAACTCAATAGATTCTACCTTCTTGTAACGTTTCAGCCTGATTGGACCTTGTTTTCACACAAATGGACCCAGAATGATGTGAAATTGTGCTTCATGCAACATAATTCTGGGTGCCATTTACAAACCATAAGTGCTAATGACTCCATTCCTTTTTGTGGTTGAAGGGGCTGTTGATTGGAGTACACTAAAACAAACCTGATCTCTCTAGGACATTCAGAAGCCAAGTTATAAGCCCACAAATGTGTAACTGGACTACTTCTTTAAATTGACACCAGATCCGGTGACCTTTGGGACATTGTTTGACCCCCTTAGGAAAGTGCGATCATCTTGAAACGTTCAGATCACTTACAACTCAATAGATTCTACCTTCTTGTAACGTTTCAGCCTGATTGGACCTTGTTTTCACACAAATGAACCCAGAATGATGTGAAATTGTGCTTCGTGCAACATAATTCTGGGTGCCATTTAAAAACCATAAGTGCTAATGACTCCATTCCTTTTAGTGGTAACGGGGGCTGTTAATTGGAGTACTCTAAAACAAACCTGACCTCTCTAGGATATTCAGAAGCCAAGTTATAAGCCCACAAAGGTGTAACTGGACTACTTCTTTAAAGTGACACCAGGCCCGGTGACCTTTGGGACATTGTTTGACCCCCTATAGGAATGTGCGATCATCATGAAACGTTCAGATCACTTACAACTCAATAGATTCTACCTTCTTGTAACGTTTCAGCCTGATTGGACCTTGTTTTCACACAAATGGACCCAGAATGATGTGAAATTGTGCTTCGTGCAACATAATTCTGGGTGCCATTTACAAACCATAAGTGCTAATGACCCCATTCCTTTTTGTGGTTGTAGGGGCTGTTGATTGCAGTACACTAAAACAAACCTGATCTCTCTAGGACATTCAGAAGCCAAGTTATAAGCCCACAAATGTGTAACTGGACTACTTCTTTAAATTGACACCAGATCCGGTGACCTTTGGGACATTGTTTGACACCCTTAGGAAAGTGTGATCATCTTGAAACGTTCAGATCACTTACAACTCAATAGATTCTACCTTCCGTGAACCTTTCAGCCTGATTTGACCTTGTTTTCACACAAATGGACCCAGAATGATGTGAAATTGTGCTTCGTGCAACATAATTCTGGGTGTCATTTAAAAACCATAAGTGCTAATAACTCCATTCCTTTTAGTGGTAACGGGGGCTGTTATTTGGAGTACTCTAAAACAAACCTGACCTCTCTAGGATATTCAGAAGCCAAGTTATAAGCCCACAAAGGTGTAACTGGACTACTTCTTTAAAGTGACACCAGGCCCGGTGACCTTTGGGACATGGTTTGACCCCCTATAGGAATGTGCGATCATCATGAAACGTTCAGGTCACTTACAACTCAATAGATTCTACCTTCTTGTAACGTTTCAGCCTGATTGGACCTTGTTTTCACACAAATGGACCCAGAATGATGTGAAATTGTGCTTCGTGCAACATAATTCTGGGTGCCATTTACAAACCATAAGTGCTAATGACCCCATTCCTTTTTGTGGTTGTAGGGGCTGTTGATTGGAGTACACTAAAACAAACCTGATCTCTCTAGGACATTCAGAAGCCAAGTTATAAGCCCACAAAGGTGTAACTGGACTACTTCTTTAAATTGACACCAGATCCGGTGACCTTTGGGACATTGTTTGACCCCCTTAGGAAAGTGCGATCATCTTGAAACGTTCAGATCACTTACAACTCAATAGATTCTACCTTCTTGTAACGTTTCAGCCTGATTGGACCTTGTTTTCACACAAATGGACCCAGAATGATGTGAAATTGTGCTTCGTGCAACATAATTCTGGGTGTCATTTACAAACCATAAGTGCTAATGACTCCATTCCTTTTTGTGGTTGTAGGGGCTGTTGGTTGGAGTACAATAAAACAAACCTGATCTCTCTAGGACATTCAGAAGCCAAGTTATAAGCCCACAAATGTGTAACTGGACTACTTCTTTAAATTGACACCAGATCCGGTGACCTTTGGGACATGGTTTGACCCCCTTAGGAAAGTGCTATCATCATGAAACGTTCAGATCACTTACAACTCAATAGATTCTACGTTCCTGTAACGTTTCAGCCTGATTGAACCTTGTTTTCACACAAATGAACACAGAATGATGTGAAATTGTTCTTCGTGCAACATAATTCTGGGTGCCATTTAAAAACCATAAGTGCTAATGACTCCATTCCTTTTTGATGTTGTAAGGGCTGTTGATTGGAGTACACTAAAACAAACCTGATCTCTCTAGGACATTCAGAAGCCAAGGTATAAGACCTCAAAGGTGTAAATGGACTACTTCTTTAAATTGACACCAGATCCGGTGACCTTTGGGACATGGTTTGACCCCCTTAGGAAAGGGCTATCATCATGAAACGTTCAGATCACTTACAACTCAATAGATTCTACCTTCCTGTAACGTTTCAGCCTGATTGGACCTTGTTTTCACACAAATGGAACCAGAATGATGTGAAATTGTGCTTCGTGCAACATAATTCTGGGTGCCATTTAAAAACCATAAGTGATAATGACTCCATTCCTTTTAGTGGTAATGGGGGCTGTTAATTAGAGTATTCTAAAACAAACCGGACCTCTCTAGGATATTCAGAAGCCAAGTTATAAGCCCACAAAGGTATAACTGGACTACTTCTTTAAAGTGACACCAGGCCCGGTGACCTTTGGGACATGGTTTGACCCCCTATAGGAATGTGCGATCATCATGAAACGTTCAGATCACTTACAACTCAATAGATTCTACCTTCTTGTAACGTTTCAGCCTGATTGGACCTTGTTTTCACACAAATGGACCCAGAATGATGTGAAATTGTGCTTCGTGCAACATAATTCTGGATGCCATTTAAAAACCATAAGTGCTAATGACTCCATTCCTTTTTTAGTTTGTAGGGGCTGTTGATTGGAGTACACTAAAACAAACCTGATCTCTCTAGGACATTCAAAAATCAAGTTATATGCCCTCAAAGGTGTGTTTGGACTACTTCTTTAAAGTGAAACCAGGCCCGGTGACCTTTGGGACATGGTTTGACCCCCTATAGGAATGTGCGATCATCATGAAACGTTCAGATCACTTACAACTCAATAGATTCTACCTTCTTGTAACGTTTCAGCCTGATTGGACCTTGTTTTCACACAGATGGACCCAGAATGTTGTGAAATTGTGCTTCGTGCAACATAATTCTGGGTGCCATTTACAAACCATAAGTGCTAATGACTCCATTCCTTTTTGTGGTTGTAGGGGCTGTTGGTTGGAGTACATTAAAACAAACCTGATCTCTCTAGTACATTCAGAAGCCAAGTTGTAAGCCCACAAATATGTAACTGGACTACTTCTTTAAATTGACACCAGATCCGGTGACCTTTGGGACATGGTTTTACCCCCTTAGGAAAGTGCTATCATCATGAAACATTCAGATCACTTACAACTCAATAGATTCTACATTCCTGTAACGTTTCAGCCTGATTGGACCTTGTTTTCACACAAATGAACCCAGAATGATGTTAAATTGTGCTTCATGCAACATAATTCTGGGTGCCATTTACAAACCATAAGTGCTAATGACTCCATTCCTTTTTGTGGTTGTGGGGGCTGTTGATTGGAGTACATTAAAACAAAACTGATCACTCTAGGACATTCAGAAGCCAAGTTATAAGCCCACAAATGTGTAACTGGACTACTTCTTTAAAGTGACACCAGGCCCGGTGACCTTTGGGACATGGTTTGACCCCCTATAGGAATGTGCGATCATCATGAAATGTTCAGATCACTTACAACTCAATAGATTCTACCTTCTTGTAACGTTTCAGCCATATTGGACCTTGTTTTCACACAAATGAACCCAGAATGATGTTAAATTGTGCTTCGTGCAACATAATTCTGGGTGCCATTTAAAAACCCTAAGTGCTAATAACTCCATTCCTTTTAGTGGTAACGGGGGCTGTTAATTGGAGTACTCTAAAACAAACCTGACCTCTCTAGGATATTCAGAAGCAAAGTTATAAGCCCACAAAGGTGTAACTGGACTACTTCTTTAAAGTGACACCAGGCCCGGTGACCTTTGGGACATGGTTTGACCCCCTATAGGAATGTGCGATCATCATGAAACGTTCAGATCACTTACAACTCAATAGATTCTACCTTCTTGTAACGTTTCAGCCTGATTGGACCTTGTTTTCACACAAATGGACCCAGAATGATGTGAAATTGTGCTTCATGCAACATAATTCTGGGTGCCATTTACAAACCATAAGTGCTAATGACTCCATTCCTTTTTGTGGTTGAAGGGGCTGTTGATTGGAGTACACTAAAACAAACCTGATCTCTCTAGGACATTCAGAAGCCAAGTTATAAGCCCACAAATGTGTAACTGGACTACTTCTTTAAATTGACACCAGATCCGGTGACCTTTGGGACATTGTTTGACCCCCTTAGGAAAGTGCGATCATCTTGAAACGTTCAGATCACTTACAACTCAATAGATTCTACCTTCTTGTAACGTTTCAGCCTGATTGGACCTTGTTTTCACACAAATGAACCCAGAATGATGTGAAATTGTGCTTCGTGCAACATAATTCTGGGTGCCATTTAAAAACCATAAGTGCTAATGACTCCATTCCTTTTAGTGGTAACGGGGGCTGTTAATTGGAGTACTCTAAAACAAACCTGACCTCTCTAGGATATTCAGAAGCCAAGTTATAAGCCCACAAAGGTGTAACTGGACTACTTCTTTAAAGTGACACCAGGCCCGGTGACCTTTGGGACATTGTTTGACCCCCTATAGGAATGTGCGATCATCATGAAACGTTCAGATCACTTACAACTCAATAGATTCTACCTTCTTGTAACGTTTCAGCCTGATTGGACCTTGTTTTCACACAAATGGACCCAGAATGATGTGAAATTGTGCTTCGTGCAACATAATTCTGGGTGCCATTTACAAACCATAAGTGCTAATGACCCCATTCCTTTTTGTGGTTGTAGGGGCTGTTGATTGCAGTACACTAAAACAAACCTGATCTCTCTAGGACATTCAGAAGCCAAGTTATAAGCCCACAAATGTGTAACTGGACTACTTCTTTAAATTGACACCAGATCCGGTGACCTTTGGGACATTGTTTGACACCCTTAGGAAAGTGCGATCATCTTGAAACGTTCAGATCACTTACAACTCAATAGATTCTACCTTCTTGTAACGTTTCAGTCTGATTGGACCTTGTTTTCACACAAATGGACCCAGAATGATGTGAAATTGTGCTTCGTGCAACATAATTCTGGGTGCCATTTAAAAACCATAAGTGCTAATGACTCCATTCCTTTGTGGGTTGTAGGGGCTGTTGATTGGAGTACACTAAAACAAACCTGATCTCTCTAGGACATTTAGAAGCCAAGTTATAAGCCCACAAATGTGTAACTGGACTACTTCTTTAAATTGACACCAGATCCGGTGACCTTTGGGACATGGTTTGACCCCCTTAGGAAAGTGCTATCATCATGAAACGTTCAGATCACTTACAACTCAATAGATTCTACCTTCCTGTAACGTTTCAGCCTGATTGGACCTTGTTTTCACACAAATGAACACAGATTGATGTGAAATTGTTCTTCGTGCAACATAATTCTGGGTGCCATTTACAAATCATAAGTGCCAATGACTCCATTCCTTTTTGAGGTTGTAGGGGCTGTTGATTGGAGTACACTAAAACAAACCTGATCTCTCTGGGACATTCAGACGCCAAGTTATATGCCCTCAAAGGTGTAGATGGACTACTTCTTTAAATTGACACCAGATCCGGTGACCTTTGGGACATGGTTTGACCCCCTTAGGAAAGTGCTATCATCATGAAACGTTCAGATCACTTACAACTCAATAGATTCTACCTTCCTGTAAAGTTTCAGCCTGATTGGACCTTGTTTTCACACAAATGGACCCAGAATGATGTGAAATTGTGCTTCGTGCAACATAATTCTGGGTGCCATTTAAAAACCATAAGTGCTAATGACTCCATTCCTTTTAGTGCTAATGGGGGCTGTTAATTGGAGTACTCTAAAACAAACCGGACCTCTCTAGGATATTCAGAAGCCAAGTTATAAGCCCACAAAGGTGTAACTGGACTACTTCTTTAAAGTGACACAAGGCCCGGTGACCTTTGGGACATGGTTTGACCCCCTATAGGAATGTGCGATCATCATGAAACGTTCAGATCACTTACAACTCAATAGATTCTACCTTCTTGTTACGTTTCAGCCTGATTGGACCTTGTTTTCACACAAATGGACCCAGAATGATGTGAAATTGTGCTTCGTGCAACATCATTCTGGGTGCCATTTACAAACCATAAGTGCTAATGACTCCATTCCTTTTCGTGGTTGTAGGGGCTGTTGATTGGAGTACATTAAAACAAAACTGATCTCTCTAGGACATTCAGAAGCCAAGTTATAAGCCCACAAATGTGTAACTGGACTACTTCTTTAAAGTGACACCAGGCCCGGTGACCTTTGGGACATGGTTTGACCCCATATAGGAATGTGCGATCATCATGAAACGTTCAAATCACTTACAACTCATTAGATTCTACCTTCTTGTAACGTTTCAGCCTGATTGGACCTTGTTTTCACACAAATGAACCCAGAATGATGTTAAATTGTGCTTCGTGCAACATAATTCTGGGTGCCATTTAAAAACCATAAGTGCTAATAACTCCATTCCTTTTAGTGGTAACGGGGGCTGTTAATTGGAGTACTCTAAAACAAACCTGACCTCTCTAGGATATTCAGAAGCCAAGTTATAAGCCCACAAAGGTGTAACTGGACTACTTCTTTAAAGTGACACCAGGCCCGGTGACCTTTGGGACATGGTTTGACCCCCTATAGGAATGTGCGATCATCATGAAACGTTCAGATCACTTACAACTCAATAGATTCTACCTTCTTGCAACGTTTCAGCCTGATTGGACCTTGTTTTCACACAAATGGACCCAGAATGATGTGAAATTGTGCTTCGTGCAACATATTTCTGGGTGCCATTTACAAACCATAAGTGCTAATGACTCCATTCCTTTTTGTGGTTGTAGGGGCTGTTGATTGGAGTACACTAAAACAAACCTGATCTCTCTAGGACATTCAGAAGCCAAGTTATAAGCCCACAAAGGTGTAACAGGACTACTTCTTTAAATTGACACCAGATCCGGTGACCTTTGGGACATTGTTTGACCCCCTTAGGAAAGTGCGATCATCTTGAAATGTTCAGATCACTTACAACTCAATAGATTCTACCTTCCTGTAACGTTTCAGCCTGATTGGACCTTGTTTTCACACAAATGAACCCAGAATGATGTGAAATTGTGCTTCGTGCAACATAATTCTGGGTGCCATTTACAAACCATAAGTGCTAATGACTCCATTCCTTTTTGTGGTTGTAGGGGCTGTTGATTGGAGAACACTAAAACAAACCTAACCTCTCTAGGACATTCAGAAGCCAAGTTATAAGCCCACAAAGGTGTAACTGGACTGCTTCTTTAAAGTGACACCAGGCCCGGTGACCTTTGGGACATGGTTTGACCCCCTATAGGAAAGTGCTATCATCATGAAACGTTCAGATTACTTACAACTCAACAGATTCTACCTTCTTGTAACATTTCAGCCTGATTGGACCTTGTTTTCACACAAATGAACCCAGAATGATGTGAAATTGTGCTTCGTGCAACATAATTCTGGGTGCCATTTACAAACCATAAGTGCTAATGACTCCATTCCTTTTTGTGGTTGTAGGGGCTGTTATTGGAGTACACTAAAACAAACCTAACCTCTCTAGGACATTCAGAAGCCAAGTTATAAGCCCACAAATGTGTAACTGGACTACTTCTTTAAAGTGACACCAGGCCCGGTGACCTTTGGGACATGGTTTTACCCCCTATAGGAATGTGCGATCATCTTGAAACGTTCAGATCACTTAAAACTCAATAGATTCTACCTTCTTGTAGCGTTTCAGCCTGATTGGACCTTGTTTTCACACAAATGGACCAAGAATGATGTGAAATTGTGCTTCGTGCAACATAATTCTGGGTGCCATTTACAAACCATAAGTGCTAATGACTCCATTCCTTTTTGTGGTTGTAGGGGCTGTTGATTGGAGTATACTAAAACAAACCTGATCTCTCTAGGACATTCAGAAGCCAAGTTATAAGCCCACAAAGGTGTAACTGGACTACTTCTTTAAATTGACACCAGATCCGGTGACATTTGGGACATGGTTTGACCCCCTTAGGAAAGTGCTATCATCATGAAACGTTCAGATCACTTACAACTCAATAGATTCTACCTTCCTGTAACGTTTCAGCCTGATTGGACCTTGTTTTCACAAAAATGGACCCAGAATGATCTGAAATTGTGCTTCGTGCAACATAATTCTGGGTGCCATTTACAAACCATAAGTGCTAATGACTCCATTCCTTTTTGTGGTTGTAGGGGCTGTTGATTGGAGAACACTAAAACAAACCTAACCTCTCCAGGTCATTCAGAAGCCAAGTTATAAGCCCACAAAGGTGTAACTGGACTGCTTCTTTAAAGTGACACCAGGCCCGGTGACCTTTGGGACATGGTTTGACCCCCTATAGGAATGTGCGATCATCTTGAAACGTTCAGACCACTTACAACTCAATAGATTCTACCTTCCTGTAACGTTTCAGCCTGATTGGACCTTGTTTTCACACAAATGAACCCAGAATGATGTGAAATTGTGCTTCGTGCAACATAATTCTGGGTGCCATTTAAAAACCATAAGTGCTAATTACTCCATTCCTTTTTGTGGTTGTAGGGGCTGTTGATTGGAGTATACTAAAACAAACCTGATCTCTCTAGGACATTCAGAAGCCAAGTTATAAGCCCACAAAGGTGTGACTGGACTACTTCTTTAAATTGACACCAGATCTGGTGACCTTTGGGACATGGTTTGACCCCCTTAGGAAAGTGCTATCATCATGAAATGTTCAGATCACTTACAACTCAATAGATTCTACCTTCCTGTAACGTTTCAGCCTGATTGGACCTTGTTTTCACACAAATGAACCCAGAATGATGTGAAATTGTGCTTTGTGCAACATAATTCTGGGTGCCATTTACAAACCATGAGTGCTAATGACTCCATTCCTTTTTGTGGTTGTAGGGGCTGTTGATTGGAGTACACTAAAACAAACCTGATCTCTCTAGGACATTCAGAAGCCAAGTTATAAGCCCACAAATGTGTAACTGGACTACTTCTTTAAATTGACACCAGATCCGGTGACCTTTGGGACAAGGTTTGACCCCCTTAGGAAAGTGCTATCATCATGAAACGTTCAGATAGCTTACAACTCAATAGATTCTACCTTCCTGTAACATTTCAGCCTGATTGGACCTTGTTTTCACACAAATGAACCCAGAATGATGTGAAATTGCGCTAAGTGCAGCATAATTCTGGGTGCCATTTACAAACCATAAGTGCTAATGACTCCATTCCTTTTTGTGGTTGTAGGGGCTGTTGGTTGGAGTACATTAAAACAAACCTGATCTCTAGGACATTCAGAAGCCAAGTTATAAGCCCACAAATGTGTAACTGGACTACTTCTTTAAATTGACACCAGATCCGGTGACCTTTGGGACATGGTTTGACCCCCTTAGGAAAGTGCTATCATCATGAAACTTTCAGATCACTTACAACTCAAAAGATTCTACCTTCCTGTAACGTTTCAGCCTGATTGGACCTTGTTTTCACACAAATGAACCCAGAATGATGTGAAATTGTGCTTTGTGCAACATAATTCTGGGTGCCATTTACCAACCATAAGTGCTAATGACTCCATTCCTTTTTGTGGTTGTAGGGACTTTTGATTGGAGTACACTAAAACAAACCTAACCTCTCTAGTACATTCAGAAGCCAAGTTATAAGCCCACAAAGGTGTAACTGGACTACTTCTTTAAAGTGACACCAGGCCCGGTGACCTTTGGGACATGGTTTTACCCCCTATAGGAATCTGCGATCATCTTGAAACGTTCAGATCACTTACAACTCAATAGATTCTACCTTATTGTAGCGTTTCAGCCTGATTGGACCTTGTTTTCACAAGATGTGTGAAAGGGAGTTTTCCTGGTTCGTAAATGGCACCCAGAATTATGTTGCACGAAGCACAATTTCACATCATTCTGGGTTCATTTGTGTGAAAACAAGGTCCAATCAGGGTGAAACGTTACAGGAAGTTAGAATCTATTGAGTTGTAAGTGATCTGAACGTTTCATGATGATCGCACATTCCTATAGGGGGACAAACCATGTCCCAAAGGTCACCGGGCCTGGTGTCACTTTAAAGAAGTAGTCCATTTACACCTTTGAGGGCTTGTAACTTGGCTTCTGAATGTCCGAGAGAGATCAGGTTTGTTTTAGTGTACTCCAATCAACAGCCCCTACAACCACAAAAAGGAATGGAGTCATTAGCACTTATGGTTTTTAAATGGCACCCAGAATTATGTTGCACGAAGCACAATTTCACATCATTCTGGCTTCATTTGTGTGAAAACAAGGTCCAATCAGGCTGAAATGTTACAGGAAGGTAGAATCTATTGAGTTGTAAGTGATCTGAACGTTTCATGATGATAGCACTTTCCTAAGGGGGTCAAACCATGTCCCAAAGGTCACCGGATCTGGTGTCAATTTAAAGAAGTAGTCCAGTTACACATTTGTGGGCTTATAACTTGGCTTCTGAATGTCCTGGAGAGATCAGGTTTGTTTTAGTGTACTCCAATCAACAGCCCCTACTACCACAAAAAGGAATGGAGTCATTAGCACATATGGTTTGTAAATGGCACCCAGAATTATGTTGCACGAAGCACAATTTCACATCATTCTGGGTTCATTTGTGTGAAAACAAGGTCCAATCAGGCTGAAACGTTACAGGAAGGTAGAATCTATTGAGTTGTAAGTGATCTGAACGTTTCATGATGATAGCACTTTCCTAAGAGGGTCAAACCATGTCCCAAAGGTCACCGGACCTGGTGTCAATTTAAAGAAGTAGTCCAGTTACACATTTGTGGGCTTATAACTTGGCTTCTGAATGTCCTAGAGAGATCAGGTTTGTTTTAATGTACTCCAACCAACAGCCCCTACAACCACAAAAAGGAATGGAGTCATTAGCATTTATGGTTTGTAAATGGCACCCAGAATTATGCTGCACTAAGCACAATTTCACATCATTCTGGGTTCATTTGTGTGAAAACAAGGTCCAATCAGGCTGAAACGTTACAAGAAGGTAGAATCTATTGAGTTGTAAGTGATCTGAACGTTTCATGATGATCGCACATTCCTATAGGGGGTCAAACCATGTCCCAAAGGTCACCGGGCCTGGTGTCACTTTAAAGAAGTAGTCCATTTACACCTTTGAGGGCTTTTAACTTGGCTTCTGAATGACCTAGAGAGATCAGGTTTGTTTTAGTGTACTCCAATCAACAGCCCCTACAACCTCAAAAAGGAATGGAGTCATTAGCACTTATGGTTTTTAAATGGCACCCAGAATTATGTTGCACGAAGCACAATTTCACATCATTCTGGGTTCATTTGTGTGAAAACAAGGTCCAATCAGGCTGAAACGTTAGAGGAAGGTAGAATCTATTGAGTTGTAAGTGATCGGAACGTTTCATGATGATAGCACTTTCCTAAAGGGGTCAAACAATGTCCCAAAGGTCACCGGATCTGGTGTCAATTTAAAGAAGTAGTCCAGTTACACATTTGTGGGCTTATAACTTGGCTTCTGAATGTCCTAGAGAGATCAGGTTTCTTTTAGTGTACTCCAATCAACAGCCCCTACAACCCAAAAAGGAATGGAGTCATTAGCACTTATGGTTATGGCACCCAGAATTATGTTGCACGAAGCACAATTTCACATCATTCTGGGTTCATTCGTGTGAAAACAAGGTCCAATCAGGCTGAAACGTTACAGGAAGGTAGAATCTATTGAGGTGTAAGTGATCTGAACGTTTCATGATGATAGCACTTTCCTAAGGGGGTCAAACAATGTCCCAAACGTCACCGGATCTGGTGTCAATTTAAAGAAGTAGTCCAGTTACACCTTTGTGGGCTTATAACTTGGCTTCTGAATGTCCTAGAGAGATCAGGTTTGTTTTAGTGTATTCCAATCAACAGCCCCTACAACCACAAAAAGGAATGGAGTCATTAGCACTTAAGGTTTGTAAATGGCACCCAGAATTATGTTGCACGAAGCACAATTTCACATCATTCTGGGTCCATTTGTGTGAAAACAATGTCCAATCAGGCTGAAACGTTACAAGAAGGTAGAATCTATTGAGTTGTAAGTGATCTGAACGTTTCATGATGATCGCACTTTCCTAAGGGGGTCAAACAATGTCCCAAACGTCACCGGATCTGGTGTCAATTTAAAGAAGTAGTCCAGTTACACCTTTGTGGGCTTATAACTTGGCTTCTGAATGTCCTAGAGAGATCAGGTTTGTTTTAGTGTACTCCAATCAACAGCCCCTACAACCTCAAAAAGGAATGGAGTCATTAGCACTTATGGTTTGTAAATGGCACCCAGAATTATGTTGCACGAAGCACAATTTCACATCATTCTGGGTCCATTTGTGTGAAAACAAGGTCCAATCAGGCTGAAACGTTACAAGAAGGTAGAATCTATTGAGTTGTAAGTGATCTGAACGTTTCATGATGATCGCACATTCCTATAGGGGATCAAACCATGTCCCAAAGGTCACCGGGCCTGGTGTCACTTTAAAGAAGTAGTCCAGTTACACCTTTGTGGGCTTATAACTTGGCTTCTGAATATCCTAGAAAGGTCAGGTTTGTTTTAGAGTACTCCAATTAACAGCCCCCGTTACCACTAATAGGAATGGAGTCATTAGCACTTATGGTTTTTAAATGGCACCCAGAATTATGTTGCACGAAGCACAATTTCACATCATTCTGGGTTCATTTGTGTGAAAACAAGGTCCAATCAGGCTGAAACGTTACAAGAAGGTAGAATCTATTGAGTTGTAAGTGATCTGAACGTTTCATGATGATCGCACATTCCTATAGGGGGTAAAACCATGTCCCAAAGGTCACCGGGCCTGGTGTCACTTTAAAGAAGTAGTCCAGTTACACATTTGTGGGCTTATAACTTGGCTTCTGAATGTCCTAGAGAGATCAGTTTTGTTTTAATGTACTCCAATCAACAGCCCCTACAACCACAAAAGGAATGGAGTCATTAGCACTTATGGTTTGTAAATGGCACCCAGAATTATGTTGCATGAAGCACAATTTCACATCATTCTGGGTTCATTTGTGTGTAAACAAGGTCCAATCAGGCTGAAACGTTACAGGAATGTAGAATCTATTGAGTTGTTAGTGATCTGAACGTTTCATGATGATAGCACTTTCCTAAGGGGGTCAAACCATGTCCCAAAGGTCACCGGATCTGGTGTCAATTTAAAGAAGTAGTCCAGTTACACATTTGTGGGCTTATAACTTTGCTTCTGAATGTCCTAGAGAGATCAGGTTTGTATTAATGTACTCCAACCGACAGCCCCTACAACCACAAAAAGGAATGGAGTCATTAGCACTTATGGTTTGTAAATGGCACCCAGAATTATGTTGCACGAAGCACAATTTCACATCATTCTGGGTCCATTTGTGTAAAAACAAGGTCCAATCAGGCTGAAACGTTACAAGAAGGTAGAATCTATTGAGTTGTAAGTGATCTGAACGTTTCATGATGATCGCACATTCCTATAGGGGGTCAAACCATGTCCCAAAGGTCATCGGGCCTGGTGTCACTTTAAAGAAGTAGTCCAATTACACCTTTGAGGGCTTATAACTTGGTTTCTGAATGTCCTAGAGAGATCAGGTTTGTTTTAGTATACTCCAATCAACAGCCCCTACATCCTCAAAAAGGAATGGAGTCATTAGCACTTATGGTTTTTAAATGGCATCCAGAATTATGTTGCACGAAGCACAATTTCACATCATTCTGGGTTCATTTGTGTGAAAACAAGGTCCAATCAGACTGAAACGTTAGAGGAAGGTAGAATCTATTGAGTTGTAAGTGATCTGAATGTTTCATCATGATAGCACTTTCCTAAGGGGGTCAAACCATGTCCCAAATGTCACCGGATCTGGTGTCAATTTAAAGAAGTAGTCCAGTTACACATTTGTGGGCTTATAACTTGGCTTCTGAATGTCCTAGAGAGATCAAGTTTGTTTTAGTATACTCCAATCAACAGCCCCTACAATCACAAAAAGGAATGGAGTCATTAGCACTTATGGTTTTTAAATGGCACCCAGAATTATGTTGCACGAAGCACAATTTCACATCATTCTGGGTCCATTTGTGTGAAAACAAGGTCCAATAAGGCTGAAACGTTACAAGAAGGTAGAATCTATTGAGTTGTAAGTGATCTGAACGTTTCATGATGATCGCACATTCCTATAGGGGGTCAAACCATGTCCCAAAGGTCACCGGGCCTGGTGTCACTTTAAAGAAGTAGTCCAGTTACACCTTTGTGGGCTTATAACTTGGCTTCTGAATATCCTAGAGAGGTCAGGTTTGTTTTAGAGTACTCTAATTAACAGCCCCCATTACCACTAAAAGGAATGGAGTCATTAGCACTTATGGTTTTTAAATGGCACCCAGAATTATGTTGCACGAAGCACAATTTCACATCATTCTGGGTTCATTTGTGTGAAAACAAGGTCCAATCAGGCTGAAACGTTACAAGAAGGTAGAATCTATTGAGTTGTAAGAGATCTGAACGTTTCATGATGATCGGACATTCCTGTAGGAAGTAAAACCATGTCCCAAAGGTCACCTGGCTTGGTGTCACTTTAAAGAAGCAGTCCAGTTACACCTTTGTGGGCTTATAACTTGGCTTCTGAATGTCCTAGAGAGGTTAGGTTTGTTTTAGCGTACTCCAATCAACAGCCCCTACAACCACAAAAAGGAATGGAGTCATTAGCACTTAAGGTTTGTAAATGGCACCCAGAATTATGTTGCACGAAGCACAATTTCACATCATTCTGGGTCCATTTGTGTGAAAACAAGGTCCAATCAGGCTGAAACGCTACGAGAAGGTAGAATCTATTGAGTTGTAAGTGACCTGAACGTTTCATGATGATCGCACATTCCTATAGGGGGTCAAACCATGTCCCAAAGGTCACCGGGCCTGGTGTCACTTTAAAGAAGTAGTCCAGTTACACCTTTGTGGGCTTATAACTTGGCTTCTGAATGTCCAAGAGAGATCAGGTTTTCTTTAGTATACTCCAATCAACAGCCCCTACAACCACAAAAAGGAATGGAGTCATTAGCACTTATGGTTTGTAAATGGCAACCAGAATTATGTTGCACAAATCACAATTTCACATCATTCTGGGTCCATTTGTGTGAAAACAAGGTCCATTCAGGCTGAAACGTTACAAGAAGGTAGAATCTATTGAGTTTTAAGTGATCTGAACGTTTCATGATGATCGCACATTCCTATAGGGGGTCAAACCATGTCCCAAAGGTCACCGGGCCTGGTGTCACTTTAAAGAAGTAGTCCAGTTACACCTTTGTGGGCTTATAACTTGGCTTCTGAATGTCGTAGAGAGATCAGGTTTGTTTTAGTATACTCCAATCAACAGCCCCTACAATCACAAAAAGGAATGGAGTCATTAGCACTTATGGTTTTTAAATGGCACCCAGAATCATGCTGCACGAAGCACAATTTCACATCATTCTGGGTTCATTTGAGTGAAAACAAGGTCCAATCAGGCTGAAACGTTACAAGAAGGTAGAATCTATTGAGTTGTAAGTGAACTGAACGTTTCATGATGATCGCACATTACTGTAGGAAGTAAAACCATGTCCCAAAGGTCACCGGGCCTGGTGTCACTTTAAAGAAGTAGTCCAGTTACACATTTGTGGGCTTATAACTTGGCTTCTGAATGTCCCAGAGAGATTAGGTTTGTTTTAGTGTACTCCAATCAACAGGCCCTACAACCACAAAAAGGAATGGAGTCATTAGCACTTATGGTTTGTAAATGGCACCCAGAATTATGTTGCACGAAGCACAATTTCACATCATTCTGGGTTCATTTGAGTGAAAACAAGGTCCAATCAGGCTGAAACGCTACAACAAGGTAGAATCCATTGAGTTGTAAGTGATCTGAACGTTTCATGATGATAGCACTTTCCTAAGGGGGTCAAACCATGCCCCAAAGGTCACCTGGCCTGGTGTCACTTTAAAGAAGCAGTCCAGTTACACCTTTGTGGGCTTATAACTTGGCTTCTGAATCTCCTAGAGAGGTTACGGTTGTTTTAGTGTTCTCCAATCAACAGCCCCTACAACCACAAAAAGGAATGGAGTCATTAGCACTTTTGGTTTGTAAATGGCACCCAGAATTATGTTGCAGGAAGCACAATTTCACATCATTCTGGGTTCATTTGTGAGAAAACAAGGTCCAATCAGGCTGAAACGTTACAGGAAGGTAGAATCTATTGAGTTGTAAGTGATCTGAACGTTTCATGATGATAGCACTTTCCTAAGGGAGTCAAACCATGTCCCAAAGGTCACCGGGCCTGGTGTCACTTTAAAGAAGTAGTCCAGTTACACCTTTGTGGGCTTATAACTTGGCTTCTGAATGTCCTAGAGAGGTTAGGTTTGTTTTAGTGTACTCCAATCAACAGCCCCTACAACCACAAAAAGGAATGGAGTCATTAGCACTTAAGGTTTGTAAATGGCACCCAGAATTATGTTGCACGAAGCACAATTTCACATCATTCTGGGTCTATTTGTGTGAAAACAAGGTCCAATCAGGCTGAAACGTTACAAGAAGGTAGAATCTATTGAGTTTTAAGTGATCTGAACGTTTCATGATGATCGCACATTCCTATAGGGGGTCAAACCATGTCCCAAAGGTCACCGGGCCTGGTGTCACTTTAAAGAAGTAGTCCAGTTACACCTTTGTGGGCTTATAACTTGGCTTCTGAATGTCCTAGAGAGATCAGGTTTGTTTTAGTATACTCCAATCAACAGCCCCTACAACCACAAAAAGGAATGGAGTCATTAGCACTTATGGTTTTTAAATGGCACCCAGAATTATGTTGCACGAAGCACAATTTCACATCATTCTGGGTTCATTTGTGTGAAAACAAGGTCCAATCAGGCTGAAACGTTACAAAACGGTAGAATCTATTGAGTTGTAAGTGATCTGAACGTTTCATGATGATCGCACATTCCTATAGGGGGTCAAACCATGTCCCAAAGGTCACCGGGCCTGGTGTCACTTTAAAGAAGTAGTCCAGTTACACCTTTGTGGGCTTATAACTTGGCTTCTGAATATCCTAGAGAAGTCAGGTTTGTTTTAGAGTACTCCAACTAGCAGACCCCATTACCACTAAAAAGGAATGGAGTCATTAGCACTTGTGGTTTGTAAATTGCACCCAGAGTTATGTTGCACGAAGCACAATTTCACATCATTCTGGGTTCATTTGTGTGAAAACAAGGTCCAATCAGGCTGAAACGTTACAGGAAGGTAGAATCTATTGAGTTGTAAGTGATCTGAACATTTCATGATGATAGCACTTTCCTAAGGTGGTCAAACCATGTCCCAAAGGTCACCGGATCTGGTGTCAATTTAAAGAAGTAGTCCAGTTACACATTTGTGGGCTTATAACTTGGCTTCTGAATGTCCTAGATAGATCAGGTTTGTTTTAATGTACTCCAACCAACAGCCCCTACAACCACAAAAAGGAATGGAGTCATTAGCACTTATGGTTTGGAAATGGCACCCAGAATTATGTTGCACGAAGCACAATTTCACATCATTCTGGGTCCATTTGTGTGAAAACAAGGTCCAATCAGGCTGAAACGTTACACGAAGGTAGAATCTATTGAGTTGTAAGTGATCTGAACATTTCATGATGATCCCACATTCCTATAGGTGGTCAAACCATGTCCCAAAGGTCACCGGGCCTGGTGTCACTAAAGAAGTAGTCCAGTTACACCTTTGTGGGCTTATAACTTGGCTTCTGAATATCCTAGAGAGGTCAGGTTTGTTTTAGAGTACTCCAATCAATAGCCCCCATTACCACTAAAAGGAATGGAGTCATTAGCACTTATGGTTTTTAAATGGCACCCAGAATTATGTTGCACGAAGCACAATTTCACATCATTCTGGGTTCATTTGTGTGAAAACAAGGTCCAATCAGGCTGAAACTTTACAATAAGGTAGAATCTATTGAATTGTAAGTGATCGTTTCATGATGATCGCACATTCCTATAGGGGGTAAAACCATGTCCCAAAGGTCACCGGGCCTGGTGTCACTTTAAAGAAGTAGTCCAGTTACACATTTGTGGGCTCATAACTTGGCTTCTGAATGTCCTAGAGAGATCAGGTTTGTTTTAGTATACTCCAATCAACAGCCCCTACAACCACAAAAAGGAATGGAGTCATTAGCACTTATGGTTTTTAAATGGCACCCAGAATTATGTTGCACGAAGCACAATTTCACATCATTCTGGGTCCATTTGTGTGAAAACAAGGTCCAATCAGGCTGAAACGCTACAAAAAGGTAGAATCTATTGAGTTGTAATTGATCTGAACGTTTCAAGATGATCGCACATTCCTATAGGGGGTAAAACCATGTCCCAAAGGTCACCGGATCTAGTGTCAATTTAAAGAAGTGGTCCAGTTACACATTTGTGGGCTTATAACTTGGCTTCTGAATGTCCTAGAGAGATCAGGTTTGTTTTAGTATACTCCAATCAACAGCCCCTACAACCACAAAAAGGAATGCAGTCATTAGCACTTATGGTTTGTAAATGGCACCCAGAATTATGTTGCACGAAGCACAATTTCACATCATTCTGGGTCTATTTGTGTGAAAACAAGGTCCAATCAGGCTGAAACGTTACAAGAAGGTAGAATCTATTGAGTTTTAAGTGATCTGAACGTTTCATGATGATCGCACATTCCTATAGGGGGTCAAACCATGTCCCAAAGGTCACCGGGCCTGGTGTCACTTTAAAGAAGTAGTCCAGTTACACCTTTGTGGGCTTATAACTTGGCTTCTGAATGTCCTAGAGAGATCAGGTTTGTTTTAGTATACTCCAATCAACAGCCCCTACAACCACAAAAAGGAATGGAGTCATTAGCACTTATGGTTTTTAAATGGCACCCATATTTATGTTGCACGAAGCACAATTTCACATCATTCTGGGTTCATTTGTGTGAAAACAAGGTCCAATCAGGCTGAAACGTTACAAAACGGTAGAATCTATTGAGTTGTAAGTGATCTGAACGTTTCATGATGATCGCACATTCCTATAGGGGGTCAAACCATGTCCCAAAGGTCACCGGGCCTGGTGTCACTTTAAAGAAGTAGTCCAGTTACACCTTTGTGGGCTTATAACTTGGCTTCTGAATATCCTAGAGAGGTCAGGTTTGTTTTAGAGTACTCCAACTAGCAGCCCCCATTACCACTAAAAGGAATGGAGTCATTAGCACTTATGGTTTGTAAATGGCACCCAGAATTATGTTGCACGAAGCACAATTTCACATCATTCCGGGTCCATTTGTGTGAAAACAAGGTCCAATCAGGCTGAAACGTTACAAGAAGGTAGAATCTATTGAGTTATAAGTGATCTGAACGTTTCATGATGATCGCACATTCCTATAGGGGGTCAAACCATGTCCCAAAGGTCACCGGATCTGGTGTCAATTTAAACAAGTAGTCCAGTTACATCTTTGTGGGCTTATAACTTGGCTTCTGAATGCCCTAGAGAGATCAGGTTTGTTTTAGTATACTCCAATCAACAGCCCCTACAACAACAAAAAGGAATGGAGTCATTAGCGCTTATGGTTTTTAAATGGCACCCAGAATTATGTTGCACGAAGCACAATTTCACATCATTCTGGGTTCATTTGTGTGGAAACAAGGTCCAATCAGGCTGAAACGTTATAGGAAGGTAGAATCTATTGAGTTGTAAGTGATCTGAACGTTTCATGATGATAGTACTTTCCTAAGGGGATCAAACCATGTCCCAAAGGTCACCGGATCTGGTGTCAATTTAAAGAAGTAGTCCAGTTACACCTTTGTGGGCTTATAACTTGGCTTCTGAATATCCTAGAGAGGTCAGGTTTGTTTTAGAGTACTCCAATTAGCAGCCCCCATTACCACTAAAAGTAATGGAGTCATTAGCACTTATGGTTTTTAAATGGCACCCAGAAGTATGTTGCACGAAGCACAATTTCACATCATTCTGGGTTCATTTGTGAGAAAACAAGGTCCAATCAGGCTGAAACGTTACAGGAAGGTAGAATCTATTGAGTTGTAAGTGATCTGAACGTTTCATGATGATAGCACTTTCCTAAGGGGGTCAAACCATGTCCCAAAGGTCACCGGGCCTGGTGTCACTTTAAAGAAGTAGTCCAGTTACACCTTTGTGGGCTTATAACTTGGCTTCTGAATGTCCTAGAGAGATCAGGTTTGTTTTAGTATACTCCAATCAACAGCCCCTACAACCACAAAAAGGAATGGAGTCATTAGCACTTATGGTTTTTAAATGGCACCCAGAATTATGTTGCACGAAGCACAATTTCACATCATTCTGGGTTCATTTGTGTGAAAACAAGGTCCAATCAGGCTGAAACGTTACAAAACGGTAGAATCTATTGAGTTGTAAGTGATCTGAACGTTTCATGATGATCGCACATTCCTATAGGGGGTCAAACCATGTCCCAAAGGTCACCGGGCCTGGTGTCACTTTAAAGAAGTAGTCCAGTTACACCTTTGTGGGCTTATAACTTGGCTTCTGAATATCCTAGAGAGGTCAGGTTTGTTTTAGAGTACTCCAACTAGCAGACCCCATTACCACTAAAAGGAATGGAGTCATTAGCACTTGTGGTTTTTAAATTGCACCCAGAGTTATGTTGCACGAAGCACAATTTCACATCATTCTGGGTTCATTTGTGTGAAAACAAGGTCCAATCAGGCTGAAACGTTACAGGAAGGTAGAATCTATTGAGTTGTAAGTGATCTGAAAATTTCATGATGATAGCACTTTCCTAAGTTGGTCAAACCATGTCCCAAAGGTCACCGGATCTGGTGTCAATTTAAAGAAGTAGTCCAGTTACACATTTGTGGGCTTATAACTTGGCTTCTGAATGTCCTAGAGAGATCAGGTTTGTTTTAATGTACTCCAACCAACAGCCCCTACAACCACAAAAAGGAATGGAGTCATTAGCACTTATGGTTTGGAAATGGCACCCAGAATTATGTTGCACGAAGCACAATTTCACATCATTCTGGGTCCATTTGTGTGAAAACAAGGTCCAATCAGGCTGAAACGCTACAAGAAGGTAGAATCTATTGAGTTGTAATTGATCTGAACGTTTCAAGATGATCGCACATTCCTATAGGGGGTAAAACCATGTCCCAAAGGTCACCGGATCTGGTGTCAATTTAAAGAAGTAGTCCAGTTACACATTTGTGGGCTTATAACTTGGCTTCTGAATGTCCTAGAGAGATCAGGTTTGTTTTAGTATACTCCAATCAACAGCCCCTACAACCACAAAAAGGAATGCAGTCATTAGCACTTATGGTTTGTAAATGGCACCCAGAATTATGTTGCACGAAGCACAATTTCACATCATGCTGGGTCCATTTGTGTGAAAACAAGGTCCAATCAGGCTGAAACGTTACAAGAAGGTAGAATCTATTGAGTTATAATTGATCTGAACGTTTCATGATGATCGCACATTCCTATAGGGGGTCAAACCATGTCCCAAAGGTCACCGGATCTGGTGTCAATTTAAACAAGTAGTCCAGTTACATCTTTGTGGGCTTATAACTTGGCTTCTGAATGCCCTAGAGAGATCAGGTTTGTTTTAGTATACTCCAATCAACAGCCCCTACAACCACAAAAAGGAATGGAGTCATTAGCGCTTATGGTTTTTAAATGGCACCCAGAATTATGTTGCACGAAGCACAATTTCACATCATTCTGGGTTCATTTGTGTGGAAACAAGGTCCAATCAGGCTGAAACGTTATAGGAAGGTAGAATCTATTGAGTTGTAAGTGATCTGAACGTTTCATGATGATAGTACTTTCCTAAGGGGATCAAACCATGTCCCAAAGGTCACCGGATCTGGTGTCAATTTAAAGAAGTAGTCCAGTTACACCTTTGTGGGCTTATAACTTGGCTTCTGAATATCCTAGAGAGGTCAGGTTTGTTTTAGAGTACTCCAATTAGCAGCCCCCATTACCACTAAAAGGAATGGAGTCATTAGCACTTATGGTTTTTAAATGGCACCCAGAATTATGTTGCACGAAGCACAATTTCACATCATTCTGGGTTCATTTGTGTGAAAACAAGGTCCAATCAGGCTGAAACGTTACAGGAAGGTAGAGGAAGGTAGAATCTATTGAGTTGTAAGTGATCTGAACGTTTCATGATGATCGCACATTCCTAAGGGGGTCAAACCATGTCCCAAAGGTCACCGGATCTGGTGTCAATTTAAAGAAGTAGTCCAGTTACACATTTGTGGGCTTATAACTTGGCTTCTGAATGTCCTAAAGAGATCAGGTTTGTTTTAGTGAACTCCAATCAACAGCCCCTACAACCACAAAAAGGAATGGAGTCATTAGCACTTAAGGTTTGTAAATGGCACCCAGAATTATGTTGCACGAAGCACAATTTCACATCATTCTGGGTTCATTTGTGTGAAAACAAGGTCCAATCAGGCTGAAATGTTACAGGAAGGTAGAATCTATTGAATTGTAAGTGATCTGAACGTTTCATGATGATAGCACTTTCCTAAGGGGGTCAAACCATGTCCCAAAGGTCACAGGATCTGGTGTCAATTTAAAGAAGTAGTCCAGTTACACCTTTTTGGGCTTATAACTTGGCTTCTGAATGTCCTAGAGAGATCAGGTTTGTTTTAGTATACTCCAATCAACAGCCCCTACAACCACAAAAAGGAATGGAGTCATTAGCACTTATGGTTTTTAAATGGCACCCAGAATTATGTTGCACGAAGCACAATTTCACATCATTCTGGGTTCATTTGTGTGAAAACAAGGTCCAATCAGGCTGAAACGCTACAAGAAGGTAGAATCTATTGAGTTGTAAGTGATCTGAACATTTCAAGATGATCGCACATTCCTATAGGGGGTAAAACCATGTCCCAAAGGTCACCGGGCCTGGTGTCACTTTAAAGAAGTACTCCAGTTACACCTTTGAGGGCTTATAACTTGGCTTCTGAATGTCCTAGAGAGATCAGGTTTGTTTTAGTGTACTCCAATCAACAGCCCCTACAACCTCAAAAAGGAATGGAGTCATTAGCACTTATGGTTTTTAAATGGCACCCAGAATTATGTTGTACGAAGATCAATTTCACATCATTCTGGGTTTATTTGTGTGAAAACAAGGTCCAATCAGGCTGAAACGTTACAGGAAGGTTGAATCTATTGAGTTGTAAGTGATCTGAACGTTTCCTCATGATAGCACTTTCCTAAGGGGGTCAAACCATGTCCCAAAGGTCACCGGATCTGGTGTCAATTTAAAGAAGTAGTCCAGTTACACATTTGTGGGCATATAACTTGGCTTCTGAATGTCCTAGAGAGATCAGGTTTGTTTAATGTACTCCAATCAACAGCCCCTAGAACCACAAAAAGGAATGGAGTCATTAGCACTTATGGTTTGTAAATGGCACCCAGAATTATGTTGCACGAAGCACAATTTCACATCATTCTGGGTTCATTTGTGTGAAAACAAGGTCCAATCAGGCTGAAACGCTAGAAGAAGGTAGAATCTATTGAGTTGTAAGTGATCTGAACGTTTCATGATGATAGCACTTTCCTAAGGGGGTCAAACCATGTCCCAAATGTCTCCGGGCCTGGTGTCACTTTAAAGAAGTAGTCCAGTTACACCTTTGTGGGCTTATAACTTGGCTTCTGAATGACCTAGAGAGATCAGGTTTGTTTTAATGTACTCCAATCAACAGCCCCTACAACCACAAAAAGGAATGGAGTCATTAGCACTTATGGTTTGTAAATGGCACCCAGAATTATGTTGCACGAAGCACAATTTCACATCATTCTGGGTCCATTTGTGTGAAAACAAGGTCCAGTCAGGCTGAAACGCTACAAGAAGGTAGAATCTATTGAGTTGTAAGTGATCTGAACGTTTCAAGATGATCGCACATTCCTATAGGGGGTAAAATCATGTCCCAAAAGTCACCGGGCCTGGTGTCACTTTAAAGAAGTAGTCCAGTTAAACCTTTGTGGGCTTATAACTTGGCTTCTGAATGTCCTAGAGAGATCAGGTTTGTTTTAGTATACTCCAATCAACAGCCCCTACAACCACAAAAAGGAATGGAGTCATTAGCACTTATGGTTTGTAAATGGCACCCAGAATTATGTTGCACGAAGCACAATTTCACATCATTCTGGGTTCATTTGTGTGAAAACAAGGTCCAATCAGGCTGAAACGTTACAAAACGGTAGAATCTATTGAGTTGTAAGTGATCTGAACGTTTCATGATGATCGCACATTCCTATAGGGGGTCAAACCATGTCCATAAGGTCACCGGGCCTGGTGTCACTTTAAAGAAGTAGTGCAGTTACACCTTTGTGGGCTTATAACTTGGCTTCTGAATATCCTAGAGAGGTCAGGTTTGTTTTAGAGTACTCCAACTAGCAGCCCCCATTACCACTAAAAGGAATGGAGTCATTAGCACTTATGGTTTTTAAATTGCACCCAGAGTTATGTTGCACGAAGCACAATTTCACATCATTCTGGGTTCATTTGTGTGAAAACAAGGTCCAATCAGGCTGAAACATTACAGGAAGTTAGAATCTATTGAGTTGTAAGTGATCTGAACATTTCATGATGATAGCACTTTCCAAAGGGGGTCAAACCATGTCCCAAAGGTCACCGGATCTGGTGTCAATTTAAAGAAGTAGTCCAGTTACACATTTGTGGGCTTATAACTTGGCTTCTGAATGTCCTAGAGAGATCAGGTTTGTTTTAATGTACTCCAACCAACAGCCCCAACAACCACAAAAAGGAATGGAGTCATTAGCACTTATGGTTTGTAAATGGCACCCAGAATTATGTTGCACAAAGCACAATTTAAATCATTCTGGGTCCATTTGTGTGAAAACAAGGTCCAATCAGGCTGAAACGTTACAAGAAGGTAGAATCTATTGAGTTGTAAGTGATCTGAACATTTCATGATGATCTCACATTCCTATAGGGGGTCAAACCATGTCCCAAAGGTCACCGGGCCTGGTGTCACTAAAGAAGTAGTCCAGTTACACCTTTGTGGGCTTATAACTTGGCTTCTGAATATCCTAGAGAGGTCAGGTTTGTTTTAGAGTACTCCAATCAATAGCCCCCATTACCACTAAAAGGAATGGAGTCATTAGCACTTATGGTTTTTAAATGGCACCCAGAATTATGTTGCACGAAGCACAATTTCACATCATTCTGGGTTCATTTGTGTGAAAACAAGGTCCAATCAGGCTGAAACGTTACAAGAAGGTAGAATCTATTGAGTTGTAAGTGATCTGAACATTTCATGATGATCGCACATTCCTATAGGGGGTCAAACCATGTCCCAAAGGTCACCGGGCCTGGTGTCACTAAAGAAGTAGTCCAGTTACACCTTTGTGGGCTTATAACTTGGCTTCTGAATATCCTAGAGAGGTCAGGTTTGTTTTAGAGTACTCCAATCAATAGCCCCCATTACCACTAAAAGGAATGGAGTCATTAGCACTTATGGTTTTTAAATGGCACCCAGAATTATGTTGCACAAAGCACAATTTCACATCATTCTGGGTTCATTTGTGTGAAAACAAGGTCCAATCAGGCTGAAACGTTACAGGAAGGTAGAATCTATTGAGTTGTAAGTGATCTGAACATTTCATGATGATAGCACTTTCCTAAGGGGGTCAAACCATGTCCCAAAGGTCACCAGATCTGGTGTCAATTTAAAGAAGTAGTCCAGTTACACATTTGTGGGCTTATAACATGGCTTCTGAATGTCCTAGAGAGATCAGGTTTGTTTTAATGTACTCCAACCAACAGCCCCTACAACCACAAAAAGGAATGGAGTCATTAGCACTTATGGTTTGTAAATGGCACCCAGAATTATGTTGCACGAAGCACAATTTCAGATCATTTTGGGTCCATTTGTGTAAAAACAAGGTACAATCAGGCTGAAACGTTACAAGAAGGTAGAATCTATTGAGTTATAAGTGATCTGAACGTTTCATGATGATCGCACATTCCTATAGGGGGTCAAACCATGTCCCAAAGGTCACCGGATCTGGTGTCAATTTAAACAAGTAGTCCAGTTACATCTTTGTGGGCTTATAACTTGGCTTCTGAATGCCCTAGAGAGATCAGGTTTGTTTTAGTATACTCCAATCAACAGCCCCTACAACCACAAAAAGGAATGGAGTCATTAGCGCTTATGGTTTTTAAATGGCACCCAGAATTATGTTGCACGAAGCACAATTTCACATCATTCTGGGTTCATTTGTGTGGAAACAAGGTCCAATCAGGCTGAAACGTTATAGGAAGGTAGAATCTATTGAGTTGTAAGTGATCTGAACGTTTCATGATGATAGTACTTTCCTAAGGGGATCAAACCATGTCCCAAAGGTCACCGGATCTGGTGTCAATTTAAAGAAGTAGTCCAGTTACACCTTTGTGGGCTTATAACTTGGCTTCTGAATATCCTAGAGAGGTCAGGTTTGTTTTAGAGTACTCCAATTAGCAGCCCCCATTACCACTAAAAGGAATGGAGTCATTAGCAGTTATGGTTTTTAAATGGCACCCAGAATTATGTTGCACGAAGCACAATTTCACATCATTCTGGGTTCATTTGTGTGAAAACAACGTCCAATCAGGCTGAAACGTTACAGGAAGGTAGAATCTATTGAGTTGTAAGTGATCTGAACGTTTCATGATGATAGCACTTTCCTAAGGGGGTCAAACCATGTCCCAAAGGTCACCGGATCTGGTGTCAATTTAAAGAAGTAGTCCAGTTACACATTTGTGGGCTTATAACCTGGCTTCTGAATGTCCTAGAGAGACCAGGTTTGTTTTAATGTACTCCAATCAACAGCCCCTACAACCACAAAAAGGAATGGAGTCATTAGCACTTATGGTTTGTAAATGGCACCCAGAATTATGTTGCACGAAGCACAATTTCACATCATTCTAGGTCCATTTGTGTGAAAACAAGGTCCAATCAGGCTGAAACGCTACAAGAAGGTAGAATCTATTGAGTTGTAAGTGATCTGAACGTTTCATGATGATCGCACATTCCTATAGGGGGTCAAACCATGTCCCAAAGGTCACCGGGCCTGGTGTCACTTTAAAGAAGTAGTCCAGTTACACCTTTGAGGTCGTATAACTTGGCTTCTGAATGTCCTAGAGTGATCAGGTTTGTTTTAGTGTACTCCAATCAACAGCCCCTACAACCTCAAAAAGGAATGGAGTCATTAGTACTTATGGTTTTTAAATGGCACCCAGAATTATCTTGCACGAAGCACAATTTCACATCATTCTGGGTTCATTTGTGTGAAAACAAGGTCCAATCAGGCTGAAATGTTACAGGAAGGTAGAATCTATTGAGTTGTAAGTGATCTGAACGTTTCATGATGATAGCACTTTCCTAAGGGGGTCAAACCATGTCCCAAAGGTCACAGGATCTGGTGTCAATTTAAAGAAGTAGTCCAGTTACACCTTTGTGGGCTTATAACTTGGCTTCTGAATGTCCTAGAGAGATCAGGTTTGTTTTAGTATACTCCAATCAACAGCCCCTACAACCACAAAAAGGAATGGAGTCATTAGCACTTATGGTTTTTAAATGGCACCCAGAATTATGTTGCACGAAGCACAATTTCACATCATTCTGGGTTCATTTGTGTGAAAACAAGGTCCAATCAGGCTGAAACGTTACAGGAAGGTAGATTCTATTGAGTTGTAAGTGATCTGAACGTTTCATGATGATAGCACTTTCCTAAGGGGGTCAAACCATGTCCCAAAGGTCACCGGATCTGGTGTCAATTTAAAGAAGTAGTCCAGTTACACATTTGTGGGCTTATAACTTGGCTTCTGAATGTCCTAGAGAGATCAGGTTTGTTTTAGTGTACTCCAATCAACAGCCCCTACAACCACAAAAAGGAATGGAGTCATTAGCACTTAAGGTTTGTAAATGGCACCCAGAATTATGTTGCACGAAGCACAATTTCACATCATTCTGGGTCCATTTGTGTGAAAACAAGGTCCAATCAGGCTGAAACGCTACAAGAAGGTAGAATCTATTGAGTTGTAAGTGATCTGAACGTTTCAAGATGATCGCACATTCCTAAGGGGGTCAAACCATGTCCCAAAGGTCACCGGATCTGGTGTCAATTTAAAGAAGTAGTCCAGTTACACATTTGTGGGCTTATAACTTGGCTTCTGAATGTCCTAGAGAGATCAGGTTTGTTTTAATGTACTCCAATCAACAGCCCCTACAACCACAAAAAGGAATGGAGTCATTAGCACTCATGGTTTGTAAATGGCACCCAGAATTATGTTGTACGAAGCACAATTTCACATCATTCTGGGTTCATTTGTGTGAAAACAAGGTCCAATCAGGCTGAAACGCTACAAGAAGGTAGAATCTATTGAGTTGTAAGTGATCTGAACGTTTCATGATGATAGCACTTTCCTAAGGGGGTCAAACCATGTCCCAAAGGTCACCGGGCCTGGTGTCACTTTAAAGAAGTAGTCCAGTTACACCTTTGTGGGCTTATAACTTGGCTTCTGAATGTCCTAGAGAGGTTAGGTTTGTTTTAGTGTTCTGCAATCAACAGCCCCTACAACCACAAAAAGGAATGGAGTCATTAGCACTTATGGTTTGTAAATGGCACCCAGAATTATGTTGCACGAAGCACAATTTCACATCATTCTGGGTTCATTTGTGTGAAAACAAGGTCCAATCAGGCTGAAACTTTACAGGAAGGTAGAATCTATTGAGTTGTAAGTGATCTGAACGTTTCATGATGATAGCATTTTCCTAAGGGGGTCAAACCATGTCCCAAAGGTCACTGGATCTGGTGTCAATTTAAAGAAGTAGTCCAG
Organism: Nothobranchius furzeri; assembly: GCF_043380555.1. NCBI lineage: Eukaryota > Metazoa > Chordata > Actinopteri > Cyprinodontiformes > Nothobranchiidae > Nothobranchius > Nothobranchius furzeri. Next base: position 6,331,029 of record NC_091751.1, on the reverse strand, counting down.
TTACACCTTTGTGGGCTTGTAACTTGGCTTCTGAATATCCTAGAGAGGTTAGGTTTGTTTTAGTGTTCTCCAATCAACAGCCCCTACAACCACAAAAAGGAATGGAGTCATTAGCACTTATGGTTTGTAAATGGCACCAAGAATTATGTTGCACGAAGCACAATTTCACATCATTCTGGGTTCATTTGTGTGAAAACAAGGTCCAATCAGCCTGAAACGTTACAGGAAGGTAGAATCTATTGAGTTGTAAGTGATCTGAACGTTTCATGATGATAGCACTTTCCTAAGGGGGTAAAACCATGTCCCAAAGGTCACCGGATCTGGTGTCAATTTAAAGAAGTAGTCCAGTTACACATTTGTGGGCTTATAACTTGGCTTCTGAATGTCCTAGAGAGATCAGGTTTGTTTTAGTGTACTCCAATCAACAGCCCCTACAACCACAAAAAGGAATGGAGTCATTAGCACTTATGGTTTGTAAATGGCACCCAGAATTATGTTGCACGAAGCACAATTTCACATCATTCTGGGTCCATTTGTGTGAAAACAAGGTCCAATCAGGCTGAAACGCTACAAGAAGGTAGAATCTATTGAGTTGTAAGTGATCTGAACGTTTCAAGATGATCGCACATTCCTATAGGGGGTAAAACCATGTCCCAAAGGTCACCGGGCCTGGTGTCACTTTAAAGAAGTAGTCCAGTTACACCTTTGAGGGCTTATAACTTGGCTTCTGAATGTCCTAGCGAGATCAGGTTTGTTTTAGTGTACTCCAATCAACAGCCCCTACAACCACAAAAAGGAATGGAGTCATTAGCACTTATGGTTTTTAAATGGCACCCAGAATTATGTTGCACGAAGCACAATTTCACATCATTCTGGGTTCATTTGTGTGAAAACAAGGTCCAATCAGGCTGAAACGTTACAGGAAGGTAGAATCTATTGAGTTGTAAGTGATCTGAACGTTCTATGATGATAGCATTTCCTAAGGGGGTCAAACCATGTCCCAAAGGTCACCGGATCTGGTGTCAATTTAAAGAAGTAGTCCAGTTACACATTTGTGGGCTTATAACTTGGCTTCTGAATGTCCTAGAGAGATCAGGTTTGTTTTAATGTACTCCAATCAACAGCCCCTACAACCACAAAAAGGAATGGAGTCATTAGCACTCATGGTTTGTAAATGGCACCCAGAATTATGTTGTACGAAGCACAATTTCACATCATTCTGGGTTCATTTGTGTGAAAACAAGGTCCAATCAGGCTGAAACGCTACAAGAAGGTAGAATCTATTGAGTTGTAAGTGATCTGAACGTTTCATGATGATAGCACTTTCCTAAGGGGGTCAAACCATGTCCCAAAGGTCACCGGGCCTGGTGTCACTTTAAAGAAGTAGTCCAGTTACACCTTTGTGGGCTTATAACTTGGCTTCTGAATGTCCTAGAGAGGTTAGGTTTGTTTTAGTGTTCTGCAATCAACAGCCCCTACAACCACAAAAAGGAATGGAGTCATTAGCACTTATGGTTTGTAAATGGCACCCAGAATTATGTTGCACGAAGCACAATTTCACATCATTCTGGGTTCATTTGTGTGAAAACAAGGTCCAATCAGGCTGAAACTTTACAGGAAGGTAGAATCTATTGAGTTGTAAGTGATCTGAACGTTTCATGATGATAGCATTTTCCTAAGGGGGTCAAACCATGTCCCAAAGGTCACTGGATCTGGTGTCAATTTAAAGAAGTAGTCCAGTTACACCTTTGTGGGCTTGTAACTTGGCTTCTGAATATCCTAGAGAGGTTAGGTTTGTTTTAGTGTTCTCCAATCAACAGCCCCTACAACCACAAAAAGGAATGGAGTCATTAGCACTTATGGTTTGTAAATGGCACCAAGAATTATGTTGCACGAAGCACAATTTCACATCATTCTGGGTTCATTTGTGTGAAAACAAGGTCCAATCAGCCTGAAACGTTACAGGAAGGTAGAATCTATTGAGTTGTAAGTGATCTGAACGTTTCATGATGATAGCACTTTCCTAAGGGGGTAAAACCATGTCCCAAAGGTCACCGGATCTGGTGTCAATTTAAAGAAGTAGTCCAGTTACACATTTGTGGGCTTATAACTTGGCTTCTGAATGTCCTAGAGAGATCAGGTTTGTTTTAGTGTACTCCAATCAACAGCCCCTACAACCACAAAAAGGAATGGAGTCATTAGCACTTATGGTTTGTAAATGGCACCCAGAATTATGTTGCACGAAGCACAATTTCACATCATTCTGGGTCATTTGTGTGAAAACAAGGTCCAATCAGGCTGAAACGCTACAAGAAGGTAGAATCTATTGAGTTGTAAGTGATCTGAACGTTTCAAGATGATCGCACATTCCTATGGGGGTAAAACCATGTCCCAAAGGTCACCGGGCCTGGTGTCACTTTAAAGAAGTAGTCCAGTTACACCTTTGAGGGCTTATAACTTGGCTTCTGAATGTCCTAGCGAGATCAGGTTTGTTTTAGTGTACTCCAATCAACAGCCCCTACAACCTCAAAAAGGAATGGAGTCATTAGCACTTATGGTTTTTAAATGACACCCAGAATTATGTTGCACGAAGCACAATTTCACATCATTCTGGGTTCATTTGTGTGAAAACAAGGTCCAATAAGGCTGAAATGTTACAGGAAGGTAGAATCTATTGAGTTGTAAGTGATCTGAACGTTTCATGATGATAGCACTTTCCTAAGGGGGTCAAACCATGTTCCAAAGGTCACCGGATCTGGTGTCAATTTAAAGAAGTAGTCCAGTTACACCTTTGTGGGCTTATAACTTGGCTTCTGAATGTCCTAGAGAGATCAGGTTTGTTTTAGTATACTCCAATCAACAGCCCCTACAACCACAAAAAGGAATGGAGTCATTAGCACTTTTGGTTTTTAAATGGCACCCAGAATTATGTTGCACGAAGCACAATTTCACATCATTCTGGGTTCATTTGTGTGAAAACAAGGTCCAATCAGGCTGAAACGTTACAGGAAGGTAGAATCTATTGAGTTGTAAGTGATCTGAACGTTTCATCATGATAGCACTTTCCTAAGGGGGTCAAACCATGTCCCAAAGGTCACCGGATCTGGTGTCAATTTAAAGAAGTAATCCAGTTACACATTTGTGGGCTTATAACTTGGCTTCTGAATGTCCTAGAGAGATCAGGTTTGTTTTAATGTACTCCAATCAACAGCCCCTACAACCACAAAAAGGAATGGAGTCATTAGCACTTATGGTTTGTAAATGGCACCCAGAATTATGTTGCACGAAGCACAATTTCACATCATTCTGGGTTCATTTGTGTGAAAACAAGGTCCAATCAGGCTGAAACGCTACAAGAAGGTAGAATCTATTGAGTTGTAAGTGATCTGAACGTTTCATGATGATAGCACTTTCCTAAGGGGGTCAAACCATGTCCCAAAGGTCACCGGACCTGGTGTCCCTTTAAAGAAGTAGTCCAGTTACACATTTGTCGGCTTATAACTTGGCTTCTGAATGTCCTAGAGAGATCAGGTTGGTTTTAGTGTACTCCAATCAACAGCCCCTACAACCACAAAAAGGAATGGAGTCATTAGCACTTATGGTTTGTAAATGGCACCCAGAATTATGTTGCACGAAGCACAATTTCACATCATTCTTGGTTCATTTGTGTGAAAACAAGGTCCAATCAGGCTGAAACGTTACAGGAAGGTAGTATCTATTGAGTTGTAAGTGATCTGAACGTTTCAAGATGATCGCACATTCCTATAGGGGGTCAAACCATGTCCCAAAGGTCACCGGGCCTGGTGCTACTTTAAAGAAGCAGTCCAGTTACACCTTTGTGGGCTTATAACTTGGCTTCTGAATGTCCTAGAGAGGTTAGGTTGGTTTTAGTGTTCTCCAATCAACAGCCCCTACAACCACAAAAAGGAATGGAGTCATTAGCACTTATGGTTTGTAAATGGCACCAAGAATTATGTTGCACGAAGCACAATTTCACATCATTCTGGGTTCATTTGTGTGAAAACAAGGTCCAATCAGCCTGAAACGTTACAGGAAGGTATAATCTATTGAGTTGTAAGTGATCTGAACGTTTCATGATGATAGCACTTTCCTAAGGGGGTAAAACCATGTCCCAAAGGTCACCGGATCTGGTGTCAATTTAAAGAAGTAGTCCAGTTACACATTTGTGGGCTTATAACTTGGCTTCTGAATGTCCTAGAGAGATCAGGTTTGTTTTAGTGTACTCCAATAACCAGCCCCTACAACCGCGAAAAGGAATGGAGTCATTAGCACTTATGGTTTGTAAATGGCACCCAGAATTATGTTGCAAGAAGCACAATTTCACATCATTCTGGGTCCATTTGTGTGAAAACAAGGTCCAATCAGGCTGAAATGTTACAGGAAGGTAGAATCTATTGAGTTGTAAGTGATCTGAACGTTTCATGATGATCGCACATTCCTATAGGGGGTCAAACCATGTCCCAAAGGTCACCGGGCCTGGTGTCACTTTAAAGAAGCAGTGCAGTTACACCTTTGTGGGCTTATAACTTGGATTCTGAATGTCCTAGAGAGGTTAGGTTTGTTTTAGTGTTCTCCAATCAACAGCCCCTACAACCACAAAAAGGAATGGAGTCATTAGCACTTATGGTTTGTAAATGGCACCCAGAATTATGTTGCACGAAGCACAATTTCACATCATTCTGGGTCCATTTGTGTGAAAACAAGGTCCAATCAGGCTGAAACACTACAAGAAGGTAGAATCTATTGAGTTGTAAGTGATCTGAACGTTTCAAGATGATCGAACATTCCTATAGGGTGTAAAACCATGTCCCAAAGGTCACCGGGCCTGGTTTCACTTTAAAGAAGTAGTCCAGTTACACCTTTGAGGGCTTATAACTTGGCTTCTGAATGTCCTAGAGAGATCAGGTTTGTTTAAGTGTACTCCAATCAACAGCCCCTGCAACCTCAAAAAGGAATGGAGTCATTAGCACTTATGGTTTTTAAATGGCACCCAGAATTATGTTGCACGAAGCACAATTTCACATCATTCTGGGTTCATTTGTGTGAAAACAAGGTCCAATAAGGCTGAAATGTTACAGGAAGGTAGAATCTATTGAGTTGTAAGTGATCTGAACGTTTCATGATGATAGCACTTTCCTAAGGGGGTCAAACCATGTCCCAAAGGTCACCGGATCTGGTGTCAATTTAAAGAAGTAGTCCAGTTACACCTTTGTGGGCTTATAACTTGGCTTCTGAATGTCCTAGAGAGATCAGGTTTGTTTTAGTATACTCCAATCAACAGCCCCTACAACCACAAAAAGGAATGGAGTCATTAGCACTTATGGTTTTTAAATGGCACCCAGAATCATGTTGCACGAAGCACAATTTCACATCATCTGGGTTCATTTGTGTGAAAACAAGGTCCAATCAGGCTGAAACGTTACAGGAAGGTAGAATCTATTGAGTTGTAAGTGATCTGAACGTTTCATCATGATAGCATTTTCCTAAGGGGGTCAAACCATGTCCCAAAGGTCACCGGATCTGGTGTCAATTTAAAGAAGTAGTCCAGTTACACATTTGTGGGCTTATAACTTGGCTTCTGAATGTCCTAGAGAGATCAGGTTTGTTTTAATGTACTCCAATCAACAGCCCCTACAACCACAAAAAGGAATGGAGTCATTAGCACTTATGGTTTGTAAATGGCACCCAGAATTATGTTGCACGAAGCACAATTTCACATCATTCTGGGTTCATTTGTGTGAAAACAAGGTCCAATCAGGCTGAAACGCTACAAGAAGGTAGAATCTATTGAGTTGTAAGTGATCTGAACGTTTCATGATGATAGCACTTTCCTAAGGGGGTCAAACCATGTCCCAAAGGTCACCGGACCTGGTGTCACTTTAAAGAAGTAGTCCAGTTACACATTTGTGGGCTTATAACTTGGCTTCTGAATGTCCTAGAGAGATCAGGTTGGTTTTAGTGTACTCCAATCAACAGCCCCTACAACCACAAAAAGGAATGGAGTCATTAGCACTTATGGTTTGTAAATGGCACCCAGAATTATGTTGCACGAAGCACAATTTCACATCATTCTGGGTCCATTTGTTTGAAAACAAGGTCCAATCAGGCTGAAACGTTACAGGAAGGTAGAATCTATTGAGTTGTAAGTGATCTGAACGTTTCATGATGATAGCACTTTCCTAAGGGGGCCAAGCCATGTCCCAAAGGTCACCGGATCTGGTGTCAATTTAAAGAAGTAGTTCAGTTACACATTTGTGGGCTTATAACTTGGCTTCTGAATGTCCTAGAGAGATCAGGTTTGTTTTAGTGTACTCCAATCAACAGCCCCTACAACCACAAAAAGGAATGGAGTCATTTGCGCTTATGGTTTTTCAATGGCACCCAGAATTATGTTGCACGAAGCACAATTTCACATCATTCTGGGTTCATTTGTTTGAAAACAAGGTCCAATCAGGCTGAAACGTTACAGGAAGGTAGAATCTATTGAGTTGTAAGTGATCTGAACGTTTCAAGATGATCGCACATTCCTATAGGGGGTCAAACCATGTCCCAAAGGTCACCGGGCCTAGTGTCACTTTAAAGAAGTAGTCCAGTTACACCTTTGTGGGCTTATAACTTGGCTTCTGAATGTCCTAGAGAGGTTAGGTTGGTTTTAGTGTTCTCCAATCAACAGCCCCTACAACCACAAATAGGAATGGAGTCATTAGAACTTATGGTTTGTAAATGGCACCAAGAATTATGTTGCACGAAGCACAATTTCACATCATTCTGGGTTCATTTGTGTGAAAACAAGGTCCAATCAGCCTGAAACGTTACAGGAAGGTAGAATCTATTGAGTTGTATGTGATCTGATCGTTTCATGATGATAGCCCTTTCCTAAGGGGGTAAAACCATGTCCCAAAGGTCACCGGGCCTAGTGTCACTTTAAAGAAGTAGTCCAGTTACACCTTTGTGGGCTTATAACTTGGCTTCTGAATGTCCTAGAGAGGTTAGGTTGGTTTTAGTGTTCTCCAATCAACAGCCCCTACAACCACAAAAAGGAATGGAGTCATTAGCACTTATGGTTTGTAAATGGCACCAAGAATTATGTTGCACGAAGCACAATTTCACATCATTCTGGGTTCATTTGTGTGAAAACAAGGTCCAATCAGCCTGAAACGTTACAGGAAGGTAGAATCTATTGAGTTGTATGTGATCTGAACGTTTCATGATGATAGCCCTTTCCTAAGGGGGTAAAACCATGTCCCAAAGGTCACCGGATCTGGTGTCAATTTAAAGAAGTAGTCCAGTTACACATTTGTGGGCTTATAACTTGGCTTCTGAATGTCCTAGAGAGATCAGGTTTGTTTTAGTGTACTCCAATCAACAGCCCCTACAACCACGAAAAGGAATGGAGTCATTAGCACTTATGGTTTGTAAATGGCACCCAGAATTATTTTGCACGAAGCACAATTTCACATCATTCTGGGTCCATTTGTGTGAAAACAAGGTCCAATCAGGTTGACATGTTACAGGAAGGTAGAATCTATTGAGTTGTAAGTGATCTGAACGTTTCCTGATAATAGCACTTTCCTAAGGGGGTCAAACCATGTCCCAACGGTCACCGGATCTTGTGTCAATTTAAAGAAGTAGTCCATTTACACATTTGTGGGCTTATAACTTGGCTTCTGAATGTCCTAGAGTGATCAGGTTGGTTTTAGTGTACTCCAATCAACAGCCCCTACAACCACAAAAAGGAATGGAGTCATTAGCACTTATGGTTTGTAAATGGCACCCAGATTTATGTTGCACAAACCACAATTTCACATCATTCTGGGTTCATTTGTGTGAAACCAAGGTCCAATCAGGCTGAAACGTTACAGGAAGGTAGAATCTATTGAGTTGTAAGTGATCTGAACGTTTCATGATGATAGCACTTTCCTAAGGGGGTCAAACCATGTCCCAAAGGTCACCGGACCTGGAGTCACTTTAAAGAAGTAGTCCAGTTACACATTTGTGGGCTTATAACTTGGCTTCTGAATGTCCTAGAGAGATCAGGTTGGTTTTAGTGTACTCCAATCAACAGCCCCTACAACCACAAAAAGGAATGGAGTCATTAGCACTTATGGTTTGTAAATGGCACCCAGAATTATGTTGCATGAAGCACAATTTCATATCATTCTGGGTCCATTTGTTTGAAAACAAGGTCCAATCAGGCTGAAACGTTACAGGAAGGTAGAATCTATTGAGTTGTAAGTGATCTGAACGTTTCATGATGATAGCACTTTCCTAAGGGGGTCAAACCATGTCCCAAAGGTCACCGGATCTGGTGTCAATTTAAAGAAGTAGTCCAGTTACACATTTGTGGGCTTATAACTTGGCTTCTGAATGTCCTAGAGAGATCAGGTTGGTTTTAGTGTACTCCAATCAACAGCCCCTACAACCACAAAAAGGAATGGAGTCATTAGCACTTATGGTTTGTAAATGGCACCCAGAATTATGTTGCACGAAGCACAATTTCACATCATTCTGGGTCCATTTGTTTGAAAACAAGGTCCAATCAGGCTGAAACGTTACAGGAAGGTAGAATCTATTGAGTTGTAAGTGATCTGAACGTTTCATGATGATAGCACTTTCCTAAGGGGGCCAAGCCATGTCCCAAAGGTCACCGGATCTGGTGTCAATTTAAAGAAGTAGTTCAGTTACACATTTGTGGGCTTATAACTTGGCTTCTGAATGTCCTAGAGAGATCAGGTTTGTTTTAGTGTACTCCAATCAACAGCCCCTACAACCACAAAAAGGAATGGAGTCATTTGCGCTTATGGTTTTTCAATGGCACCCAGAATTATGTTGCACGAAGCACAATTTCACATCATTCTGGGTTCATTTGTTTCAAAACAAGGTCCAATCAGGCTGAAACGTTACAGGAAGGTAGAATCTATTGAGTTGTAAGTGATCTGAACGTTTCAAGATGATCGCACATTCCTATAGGGGGTCAAACCATGTCCCAAAGGTCACCGGGCCTAGTGTCACTTTAAAGAAGTAGTCCAGTTACACCTTTGTGGGCTTATAACTTGGCTTCTGAATGTCCTAGAGAGGTTAGGTTGGTTTTAGTGTTCTCCAATCAACAGCCCCTACAACCACAAATAGGAATGGAGTCATTAGAACTTATGGTTTGTAAATGGCACCAAGAATTATGTTGCACGAAGCACAATTTCACATCATTCTGGGTTCATTTGTGTGAAAACAAGGTCCAATCAGCCTGAAACGTTACAGGAAGGTAGAATCTATTGAGTTGTATGTGATCTGATCGTTTCATGATGATAGCCCTTTCCTAAGGGGGTAAAACCATGTCCCAAAGGTCACCGGGCCTAGTGTCACTTTAAAGAAGTAGTCCAGTTACACCTTTGTGGGCTTATAACTTGGCTTCTGAATGTCCTAGAGAGGTTAGGTTGGTTTTAGTGTTCTCCAATCAACAGCCCCTACAACCACAAAAAGGAATGGAGTCATTAGCACTTATGGTTTGTAAATGGCACCAAGAATTATGTTGCACGAAGCACAATTTCACATCATTCTGGGTTCATTTGTGTGAAAACAAGGTCCAATCAGCCTGAAACGTTACAGGAAGGTAGAATCTATTGAGTTGTATGTGATCTGAACGTTTCATGATGATAGCCCTTTCCTAAGGGGGTAAAACCATGTCCCAAAGGTCACCGGATCTGGTGTCAATTTAAAGAAGTAGTCCAGTTACACATTTGTGGGCTTATAACTTGGCTTCTGAATGTCCTAGAGAGATCAGGTTTGTTTTAGTGTACTCCAATCAACAGCCCCTACAACC